>NC_136541.1:229525-279525 GCF_910591455.1 Pholis gunnellus
GAAGAAGAAAAAATAGGTGACGGTGGTCCAGAACGCTGCTCCGCTCAGGAAGTACATCCGAAACTCTTTATCATCCCAGGGAACATCGCCCTGAAACAGACAACCTGACATGAGCTTCACTCCACCAGGTGAGCACAGGCGAGAGCTGAGCAGCACACTGACCTTCTGCAGACGGCTGTACCAGTGGGACTCCTCCTTACGGCCTCCTCGTTTTCCTCCTCCTCCTCCTCCTCCTCCTCCTCCTCCTCCTCCTCCTCCTCCTCCTCCTCCTCCTCCTCCTGCTGCCTTCCCAGAAGATCTCTGAGCGTTGGCCTCTGAGAAAAGACAAAGAAACAAACAATAATCCATCAGTAAACAGTCGTAGTCGCGGGTAGACGCGCGTAGACGTAGATTTCAGTGGTTTCTACCTTTGGTTGCTGCTTCGGCTTCACTGTTTTTGGGAGTTTTCTGACTTCCTGGAAAATATTTCTCAAAACCTGAAAAAAATAAAAGAAACATCACTGTGCTGAAAACAAACAAGTTTGTACTTCTATACTTGTGAGGATCCTCAGGACCTCAACCATCACAACTAAATGTTTAACTCTGAACTTGAGTCTAACTCTAAAACTGGGGGCACATCCCAAGTCTCTTAATTGCATCCCCGTTTCCCTCACATGGCTCCTTTCCTTGCGAGGAGAGAGGAACAAGGAAACATGTTTAAGAGACATGAGACGTCCTTTCCTCTGTCACGTGAAGCGAAGTCTGTTTCTGATGACGAGGATCAGCTGATCACAGCTGGATCAGCTGTCAGTCGCTTTAACAGCTGGAGAGACTTTAGAGGAGTTTGAGTCTGTTCACATGATCTCTGGACTAATAACACTAATAACTCATAAACACACAGTGATCGTCTCTGGAGTCTGTTAAACTGTGTTCATGAGATCAGGATCATCTCTACAGCAGAATGTTTTTGTCTTATTTATGATTATTTGCGTCTGGGTTCAGGGTTTAGTCTCTCCAGATCTCTCACTTTCATCCTTTCATCATGAAGTTATTGAGGAAACATCATGAAAACACTAATCTTTAATAAATGAAGGAAGTTGTTTGTGGTTCTTTTGTTGTTCAGACTACAATGAACATCTATTTAAACCAGAGAACAGATCAAATATAAACTAGTTTAATCTGATCTTCACTCTGCTGTTAAACTCAGTCCGGCTGCAGCGTCCAATCACATGATGAGCACTGAGGGGGCGTGTCCTCCGTTAAAACACTTCCTGGAAGGCTGCTCTCGTGCTCCTCAGAGATCCCTCCTCCCTCCTCCCTCCTCCCTCCTCCCTCCTCTCTCCTCCCTCCTCTCTCCTCTCTCCTCTCTCCTCCCTCCTCTCTCCTCCCTCCTCTCTCCTCGCTCCTCAGAGATAAATAAGAGCTTTGGGACGGCCGTCAATATGGAGGAGCAGAACAACTTCCTGTTCAAGCGAGGAGCGAGGAAATGACTATTGAGAGACTTGAGATGTGCCCCGGGTCTGAATCTTCAAGCAGATCTGAAATTCAACCTGGTCCTCACAATGATCACACACACACACACACACACACACACACACACACACACACACACACACACACACACACACACACACACACACACACACACACACACACACACACACACACACACACACACACACACACACACCTTTAGGTGGTCTGGAGCTCAGCCTCCTGTAAACTCCCAGCAGGTCACTCAGCAGGCTCCGCCCCCTTTCCACCTGTCCTGCAGCGGCCGAACACGTCACCTGACAAACAGGAAGTAGACGTCACACAGAACACAGAGCTTAGATAACCGGTGAGGAGACACAAACACTCTGAAGACTCTGAGTGGTTCCTGGTCTTCCTCTGTTGAGTCTCTGACGGGTTCACTGGTGTGTGTGGTCGGGGCTTTGTGATGATCCGGTTCAGCTGATGGGAACTATTGGACAGAGTCTCTGTCGTACTTTTTAATATTTAGTTCAGGTTGAAAGTTCAACTTCAGACCGATGACTGAAGCAAAGGCTGACGGTTCGAGATGTTGGTGTGTTTCTGTGGGTGGAGGAGTTGTTTTTATTTATTTATTCATTTTTGAACGTGACAGTGATCTGTGCTGGATCAATACACGGAATTTAAAAATCCTTCTTCTTCTTCTTCTTCTTCTTCCACAAAGAGCAGATCAGAAGTATCACCTGTCTGTTTTTTATGAAGGTTACTGAACGTTACATGAGTCACTGACGTAAGACAGGTGACTCTTACCTGACGTCATTAAACACCTGTCCGGCTTGTTTGGGCCACTGTCCCCGTTAGCACAGTTAGCATAATTAGCAGAGTTAGCGTGTTGGCTCAGCTCTCCACCTACCTGTCGGACCGCAGCGCTGGGCCCCAGCAGCAGCCGGAAGCTGCTCGTGCAGCCGGCAGACAGCCGCAGGTATCGGTGAGCCATCCTCACCGGAGAGACGGACAGACCGCTAGACACGCGTCAAGAGCAATGTTTGTGTTCCGTAACCGCTGTGCTCCGCCATCTTTACTCGACGCTCCTCCTCCTCTTTCTTCTTCTCTTGGTTTAATGGCGGCTGACAAACTGCTTTCGGTTGTGTTACCGCCACCTGGTGACGCAAAGTGAGGAGTAAAGATTCAAAACAAAGAGAATACAATAATTCAACAGACCACAGGAAACAAATACAAGAAAAGAGGAGAACAAATATATATATATAAATTATAGCCCCAACTACAAACCTGAGCCAGCTCTTACTATAATATGATCTGTTTTCTTAGTTTTTGTTGGTACACAAGCTGCAGGATTCTGGATCAACTAGAGATTTCAGAGCCGTGTTAGAGCAGCCTGATAATCACATCATCTAGTCTAACAGGTGAACTCATGTTTCTGCATCTCTTTGAGACAGGATGTGCCTGATTTTGTTAAATAATGTTCCACACCAGATACATAATGTCCAGTAATACACAAGCAATAACGACAATAATACAATAATAATATCATGATTAAACTTAATTTACTGTGATATTATGAAATGTTCGTCCTGAGAATAGCAGCCTGTATTAATATGTGATAATGAATATATATAATAATAATAATAATAAATATATATAATAATAATAATAATAAATATATATAATAATAAGAATAAATATATATATACAGTATATATAAATCACACAATGGAGGTCTATGAATGAACTGTGGAGGGCAGCAACACGCAGTTACTGCGTCTAGTCTGCCGCAGATTGAGCTCAACGAGAAGAAGAAGAAGCAGAAGAAGAAGTGTGGAGGAATGAAGCGGCTGACCGCTGACTGTTTCTCTCAGCGGCCTCAGGTGTTTCAGCAGAGCGGAGCTGCCGGTGTGACTGAGCTATGAGGTAAACACGGGTAAACCGGGTTAACCCGGGTTATAACCGGAGCAGTTACCCGGTTAATAACCAGGTTATACGGCTCAGAGAAGGGCACTCTGATGCTAACAGGCTAATGCTAACAGATCAGCTGGTGGATCGGAGCTGACAGCTAGTTAAGGTTAGCTCACAGTTAGCTAGTTACGGTTAGCTCACAGTTAGCTAGTTACGGTTAGCTCATAGTTAGCTTGTTAAGGTTAGCTCACAGTCAACTAGTTAAAGGTTAGCTCACAGTTAACTAGTTAAAGTTAGCTCACAGTTAGCTTGTTTTAGGTTAGCTTACAGCTTGTTTTAGGTTAGTTAAGGTTAGCGCACAGTTAGCTTGTTTTAGTTAAGGTTAGCTCACCGTTAGCTTATATTAGGTTAGCCTGTAGCATCAGTTAGCTTGTTTTAGGTTAGCTCACAGTTAGCTTGTTTTAGATTCGCCTTTAGTATCGGTTAGCTTGTTTTAGGTTACTTTAGTTTAGCTCACAGTTAGCTTATTTTAGGTTAGCCTGTAGCATCAGTTAGCTTGTTTTAGGTTAGTTAAGGTTAGCTCACAGTTAGCTTGTTTTAGTTAAGGTTAGCTCACCGTTAGCTTGTTTTGGGTTAGCCTGTAGCATCGGTTAGCTTGTTTTAGGTTAGTTAAGGTTAGCTCACGGTTAGCTTGTTTTAACTTAGTTTAGCCAGTAGCCTCGGTTAGCATGCTTTAGGTTAGTTTAGCCTGTTAACTCGGTTAGCTTGTTTTAACTTAGTTTAGCCTGTAGCCTCGATTAGCTTGTGTTAGTTTAGTTTCTCTGCAGCATGTTGTCCCAGTTGTTTTATGGCTTCTGTCATGTGTGAATCCTCTGATATGCTATAGCTAGCCGGGCTGCTAACTGCCAGGAAGCTAGCAGACGTTTATCAGCTGCTTGATCAGCCAAAGAGGAAATAAATCCACCACATGAGAGTCAAATCCAGCAGGACGTCAACAGATCATCACTGGGAGGTTTAATCGGCTAAATAACGCACTAGATGCTAATGCTAGCATGTTGGCCGGGGCTGTGTGCAGCTGTCAGGTCATGATAGCAGGAGGAAGGACAGGAAGACAGACAGGTGAGCAGAGAGACAGACAGGTGAGCAGAGAGACAGGTGAACAGGCTGTGTGTGTGAGCAGCTAATCAATCAATTGATCAAAGAGTTGCTGATTGTGATTCTGGGTCTTGATCCAGTTTAAGTCTTGTTGACGCACAATGAAATTATTTTATTTAAATACATTTAATTCTGTTCGTCAGTGATCTTTAGAGCTGTTGGTCATCCATTGATATCTCCTCCCTCCTCCTCTCCCCCCCCACCTCCTCCTCCTCCTGTAGGAGTGTTATACCTCCATGTGTCCTGTCTGTAGGACTATGCAGTGTTTGTCCACTAGGTGGCTCCTCCTCCTGAGCCGAGCTCATCGCCCCCCCCGCCCCGCCTCCCAGTCAGTCAACATGTACACAACCCGTCTCTACAACAGTGCGGGGGGAGGAGGAGGGGGAGGAGCCAAACATGGGCGGAGAGCGGGGCTTGAGGCGCCCCCCCCACCCCACCCCCCTCCCTATCCTTTGTACCAGGGTCGCCCTGAGGCCCCCCGTGGAGCTCACTTCCACCCCCACTACCACGCCCACCTGGCTCCGCCTCTCCTGCCCCCCCACTATCAGCACCACTTCCACACATATGGAGGCGGAGCTCCGGCTGGAGGGGCCGCCCCCCCCGCCGCTGCCGGCAGCAAGAAGAAGACGTGGAACTTCATCCACGAGAAGATGAGCTACGACACGTTCTTCACCATGAAGCGTCTGATCGAGCGCTCACGGCGTCCCGACGAGGTTCTCCGATGGGTCACCCAGAACCCCTCCAAGGTCTCCCACAACCACTACCCTGTGGCTCTGCAGAAGATCGGTCAGCTGCTACAGGCCACGCCCCCGGCACGGGGCGGGGGGGGCGACCCCGAGGCTCCAGGAGGAGGTGACGGACGAGACGTCCTGGAGCATCAGGACTTCCACACGCTTTGTGACGCCATCGTCAACGACTGCGCCAAGTTTGACAACTTCAGCATCGTCAACTGTCTGTACGCCGTCGCCGCGCTCGGTGAGTCCACCTTTACGTGTGACGTCATCATGTGGTCTGTCTGAGGTGGTCTGAAGTGGTCCAATGTGGTCTGTCTGAGGTGGTCTGGTGGATAATGGTGTTTGTGGTCTCTTTAGGTCTACCCAGTGACTCTCAGGTGGTCCAGGTGTTGGAGGTGGAGTCTCAGTCCAGACTGAACCAGTTCAACCAGAAGGACGTGTCCATGGTGTTCAGCTCCAGCATGAAGCTCCACATGGGCATCCAGCACCCTCTGACCGAGGCCTGCCTGGCCGGTCTGGAGAAGAACCTGGAGCGAGAGCGCCACCCGCAGACGCTGTTCCTGCTGCTCTCGTACTACCGACTCAAGTGGCGCTCGCTGCAGCCGCAGGAGCCCGTCGCTGCCACAGGGGGCGCTAACACCGCCACTGCTAACAATAACAACACGCCTGCAAACCCTGAACAGCTGCTCGCCAACAGGTGAGAGGATGCTGTTCAACAAGCGGTTAGCCTGTAGCATAGTTTAGCTTGTTTTAGGTTAGTTTATCCTGAAGCCTCGGTTAGCTTGTTTTAACGTAGTTTAGCCTCAGTTAGCTTGTTTTAACTTAGTTTAGCCTGGGTTAGCTTGTTTTAACTTAGTTTAGCCTGGGTTAGCTTGTTTTAACTTAGTTTAGCCTGGGTTAGCTTGTTTTAACTTAGTTTAGCCTGGGTTAGCTTGTTTTAACTTAGTTTAGCCTCGGTTAGCTTGTTTTAACGTAGTTTAGCCTGGGTTAGCTTGTTTTAACTTAGTTTAGCCTGGGTTAGCTTGTTTTAACTTAGTTTAGCCTGGATTAGCTTGTTTTAACTTAGTTTAGCCTCGGTTAGCTTGTTTTAACTTAGTTTAGCCTGGGTTAGCTTGTTTTAACTTAGTTTAGCCTCGGTTAGCTTGTTTTAACTTAGTTTAGCCTCGGTTAGCTTGTTTTAACTTAGTTTAGCCTGGGTTAGCTTGTTTTAACTTAGTTTAGCCTCGGTTAGCTTGTTTTAACTTAGTTTAGCCTCGGTTAGCTTGTTTTAACTTAGTTTAGCCTGGGTTAGCTTGTTTTAACTTAGTTTAGCCTCGGTTAGCTTGTTTTAACTTAGTTTAGCCTGGGTTAGCTTGTTTTAACTTAGTTTAGCCTCGGTTAGCTTGTTTTAACTTAGTTTAGCCTCGGTTAGCTTGTTTTAACTTAGTTTAGCCTGGGTTAGCTTGTTTTAACTTAGTTAGAGCCCGTCGCTGCTACAGGGGGCGCTAACAACAACACGCCTCCAATAGATCCATTTGCCTTCAAAGTTACATTAACGACTTCTTGCCTCGTGTCCTTCAGGAAGATCTTGCGTCTGGTCAAACACACCTTAGCGAGTGTCAGCGGTGTTCGTGACCAGGAGATGGCGCTGTTGGACGAGATGTTGGCGGCGTGTGTTCGGGAGGCGAGCAACAAGAGCCTGGAGTTGATCTTCAGCTCTCACCTGTTCTACCAGAACAGACAGGAGAGGTTCATCAGCAGCCTGGCAGGTGAGGTTTGGTTCTTATAACACCTGGGTTCACATCTGGCAGCTAAAAGACTTAATCTTTGTGAATTAGAAAGAGTTCAGTTAGAACCCAAACCAGGACAAACCACAATGTTGAGTCCTCACTGGTTCAACACGCTTTATTGATCATGTTTCCAATCAGTGAGTCTTTCTCCTTATTTAACCCCACCTCAAACCTGAACCCCACCTCAAACCTGAACCCCACCTTAAACCTGAACCCCACCTTAAACCTGAACCCCACCTTAAACCTGAACCCCACCTTAAACCCAACCCCACCTTAAACCTGAACCCCACCTTAAACCTGAACCCCACCTTAAACCCAACCCCACCTTAAACCTGAACCCCACCTTAAACCTGAACCCCACCTTAAACCTGAACCCCACCTTAAACCTGAACCCCACCTTAAACCTGAACCCCACCTGAACCCCACCTCAAACCCAACCCCACCTCAAACCCGACCCCACCTCAAACCTGAACCCCACCTCAAACCTGAACCCCACCTCAAACCTGAACCCCACCTCAAACCTGAACCCCACCTCAAACCCAACCCCACCTCAAACCCAACCCCACCTCAAACCCGAGCCCACCTCAAACCCAACCCCACCTCAAACCCAACCCCACCTCAAACCTGAACCCCACCTCAAACCTGAACCCCACCTTAAACCCAACCCCACCTAACCTTAACTCTGACCCCCACCATGGAGCACCGCTCTGTGGGAAACCCTGTATTGATGCCGTGACTTGTTGCTCTCTGGCAGAGGAGTTGCCTAAGAAGGTGGACAGCATCACTCCGTACACGATGGCTTTGATTGCCAAATACATCGCCCGCCATCGACTGAGAGAGACTCTGCTGCTCGACACCATCGCGGACTTTCTGGTGAAGAAGGCGGAGTACCTGGACAGTAAGGTGAGGACCGCACAGTCGCTCGTTTGGTTTTCGGTGTTGGCGAACAGGACTGCAGGTGTGTCTGTCTGCGTGTCCTCAGGTGATCCAGAAGCTGGTGTTCCCGTTCAGCAGGATGAGCTACCGTCCGTCCAATGAGGAGCAGTTCTTCTCTCGGTTGGAGGAGGTGGTGGAGCTGAAGGCGCTCAGCTCGCCGCTCGCCACCGTCAACATCCTCATGTCTCTGTTCCAGCTGGGACACTTCCCCGGCCTGGTGCTGCACCGAGTCTTCTCCTCCGCCTTCATCAGCAACGTCACCAGTCAGTACCAAAACACAACCGGCACAACTCAACCGAGAGAGCCTTTGAGGTACATGTCTGGTGTTCTCCTGTGTTCCACAGACAGTCCTTACGCTCCCATAGTCCGGCGGTACCTCTCTCTGCTGGATGCTGCTGTGGAGCTGGAGTACCGAGAGTACACCGGACCACGGCTGCAGGACGCCCACAAGGTCCTGATGTTTGACCACGCCCTGACTGCTGATGAGGTCAACCGCAAGTACAGGTAACACACCTGTACACCAGTACACAGTCCAGGTGATGTGTATCAGACCTAATGGGTTCATTTCAGCAGGAATTATTCTTTATTGTAATCAAGTGTGTTTGACCAGCCTGAGACTAGTTCCTCAGGTCTGAGACTAGTTCCTGTAGTCTGAGACTGGTTCCTCTAGTCTGAGACTGGTTCCTCAGGTCTGAGACTGGTTCCTCTAGTCTGAGACTAGTTCCTCAGGTCTGAGACTGGTTCCTCTAGTCTGAGACTGGTTCCTCAGGTCTGAGACTGGTTCCTCTAGTCTGAGACTGGTTCCTCTGGTCTGAGACTGGTTCCTCTGGTCTGAGACTGGTTCCTCAGGTCTGAGACTGGTTCCTCTAGTCTGAGACTGGTTCCTCAGGTCTGAGACTGGTTCCTCTAGTCTGAGACTGGTTCCTCAGGTCTGAGACTGGTTCCTCAGGTCTGAGACTGGTTCCTCAGGTCTGAGACTGGTTCCTCTAGTCTGAGACTGGTTCCTCTAGTCTGAGACTGGTTCCTCAGGTCTGAGACTGGTTCCTCTGGTCTGAGACTGGTTCTTGAGACTGGTTCCTCTGGTTCTGATCATTTTGTCTCCCACCAGTTATAAAGGTCTGGTTGCTGAGGCTCTACGACAGCTGGTTGGAGAACAGAACTACAAACAGGATGAAGTACTGGCCCCGGGATACTACACAGGTACTACACACACTGAGTACTACACACACACACTGAGTACTACACTGAGTACTACAGTCTCTGCTCTGATGGCCTCCTGTTGGTCTCCAGACTTCGTGCTGTGGATGGACTCCTCTGGTCGGGTTCTACCGATCAGAACCGGAGCCGGTCTGGTTCCTCCGTCCTGCGTCGCCGTGTCGACATCCAAGTCAGCCGATGAAGCGGTTACCGTGGTGACTGCAGAGTTCCAGAAGTTCTCTCCGTTCGCGGTGCTGGAGGGGGAGGAGCTATGTCAGGTGGGCGGAGCCATAGAGACCAGGTCCTACCTGTCTCACCACACCACGAGGCCCATGGGGACCAACGGGGGCCCCTACGGGTCCTACTACGTCCCCACAGCGGAGTACTACTCCAGTCTGGTTAAGGACCCGTCTCTGGAGAGCCAGGACAGCTCCACCCTCAGCAGCCCCCCCTCTGACGGGGTCCAGGGACCGGCAGGGTCCACGGCCCCAGACTCACTCTTCCAGTTCTCTATCGGGAAGATCCTGGAGGACGAGGGGACGACGTACTCCGAGGGGGCCGAGAGAGGACCCCCATCGCCTCGGCTCCACCCCCCCGACACCGACAACCCCCCAACAGACCAGAGACAGATCAGGAGGTCAGTCCAGCTCAGCGGTAAACCTGATGAAACCTGGACCGGGGTCCTGATGTGTAACGTGGTTCTGTGTCTCTACAGGGTCATCATGTCCGTCAACGATAAGTGGCACTACTGCCACAACTCTGAGGTTCTGGTGGGTTCTCGGGCCATGAGGGACCGACACCTGAGGCTGCTGGGATACGTCATCCTGCAGGTCGGTCCACCGAGTCCTCCGAGCCACCACGTAGACAGCCTCACAGCTCGGCTAACCGTCTTTGTGCTAAGCTAAGCTACGCGCTCTGTGCTGCAGTGTGTTGACCAGCTGGTGATGTGACTTGTCTTGACCCCTCTCAGCTGCCGTACCACGAGCTGGAGAAGCTGAACGGCATCGAGGAGGTGAAGCAGTACCTGAACAAGAAGCTGCTGGACGTCCCGCTATGACCGTGTGTGTGTGTGTGTGTGTGTGTGTGTGTGTGTGTGTGTGTGTGTGTGTGTGTGTGTGTGTGTGTGTGTGTGTGTGTGTGTGTGTGTGTGTGTGTGTGTGTGTGTGTGTGTGTGTGTGTGTGTGTGTGTGTGTGTGTGTGTGTGTGTGTGTGTGTGTGTGTGTGTGTGTGTGTGTGTGTGTGTGTGTGTGTGTGTGTGTGTGTGTCTCTCTGATCAATAACTGATATTTCATCAATGAGTCATAAAACTGAATCTGTTGGTCGATGATTTAATGAACCAGTGAATCGTCTTTAATGTGCAACTCGACTCCAACTCCCATCATGCTTTGCAGCTTTTTGAAGGACCATCCAGCTGCTTTCTGACCGTTTCACAAATCATCAGTTTTCAGATTAAAACCTCCGAGTTCAGAAGAGAAGAAGAAGTTCATGCTCCACGTTGTTCTTCTCCACGATGTTTAATTCTGACAGAATGACATTAATGTTTATGAACGTTTGTTTATCTTTGTTTAGGGTGGGCGGGGGGGGGTGTGGGGGGGGTTATAGTGTAACGATGACGATGCATGTGCTGGACTCTGGTTTTCGGGGTGTTTTATAAATCCAGAAGATGAAGGGGGGGGGGTACTGTGGTAACAGGGTGGCGTGCCAAAGGTCTGTGTGGGGGGTCAGAGGTCAGATTATTTATTAGTGTTTGAGGTTAAAGAAGCTTGTTTATATTCTATAAATCTATTCATTCAAATGTCTATAAAACATGTGTCGTGTTTGTTTTAATTCCTCGTGATGATGTCACGGTGTGTTTGGTACACAAAGCCAACAACACAAGTGAGAAAAAGTGCATTTATTTGTTAATAATTTTCTCAGGCAGGCAGCTGATTGGAGGCTGAACACTGGCTCCGCCCCTCAGCGTAACAAACCGGTAGCCAATAGGCTCCGCCCCCCGCCGCAGCTCCAAAAAAACACATAAAAACTAACTCCTCCCGACGGAAACGTCCATCAGATAAAAACCAACAAACACACGGGTAACAAAACACTCCATCAGGCCACGCCCCCTTCAGAGGGGCCAGCGTGACGTCAGCCGTTCTCATTGGTCCGCCCGGATGATTGGCATGTGAGGAGGCGTGGCCTGCACAGCCTGTCCTCTCCAATGAGGGGAAGGGGGGGCGGAGCTAATCTGAGTCCGAGTCACTGGAGTCCTCAGAGGAGCTCTGATCTTCATCGTCCTCGTTCTGAGGAACAACAGACTTATTGGATGGTTGCCATGGTGATTCTGGATAGTCATGTTTACTTTTGACATCAATAATGTATAATATACATTATTAATCATGTATAATATATAATATACATTATTAATCATATTATGATTGTAATGACAATAACTGACAAAATGATTGAAAGTGATCTCTGATTATTGAAATCCAGGAATATGAACCTTAAGATACTAGAACCCTCTGAGATACTAGAACCCAGTAATGAACCCTTAATGAGGGAACGTTTGTTTTCACCTCATCGTCGCTGTCTGTGCTTCCTGACGTCTCATCGTCTTCATCAGAGTCAGAGGAGTCGCTCTTCTCCGTCGAGTCGGACATGTCCTGCTGGAGACAGAAAGGTGCAGCTTTACAGCAGCGTCGTCGTGTAGCAGCGCGGTGTCGCAGCAGTCGCGTAGCGTGTAGTCACGTAGCCATGTAGCGTGTAGTCACGTAGCCATGTAGCGTGTAGTCACGTAGCCATGTAGCGTGTAGTCATGTAGCGTGTAGTCACGTAGTCATGTAGCGTGTAGTCACGTAGCCATGTAGCGTGTAGTCACGTAGCTATGTAGCGTGTAGTCACGTAGCCATGTAGCGTGTTACCTTGGCTCGGTACGCCATGGCCCTCTTGGCGACCCCGACCGTTTGCGTCGTGGCTCTTGCACCGGCAGCCTTCCCCTTCGCCGTCACACGGACTTTAGCTCCTGGACTGTTGCGAACTTTAGCGGTGCTGCGACGCTTCTGATGGAACAAACGGACACAGATGTTCAACCTCTCATTGCTCAACCCCGTGTTGTCCAAAGACCTTAAAGTCACCACGATCATTGTTAGTGAATGACAGACCATAATAACACGTGACCTGTAATCACTTCTGTTTTATGACAAACACAAGTCCATTTGAGTGTTTTTATATAAAAATAGTTAAATAAAAGTCATCAGGATGTACATTAAACTACTAACTCAAACTAGTACGTCTGAGTTATTTCTTATTGATGAATGTATCGATGATATTTATCGATACATTCATTTTGAAGGTAGTTTCGTCACTGGTCATAGTTATAGACGCTTCCTCCACTCACTCTCATCACACAAGATAACTAGCAGACAGCCGTTAGCTAGCTAGCTAGCCTTGGTGAGCAGAAGAAGTGTGTTCATCGTATATAAATGGACCAAAGAGAGAGAGGAGGAGGAGGAGGAGGAGGAGGAGGAGGAGGAACTCACTGAGGAGGAGAACTCTTTGTAGACGGCTCGGTCCTGAGGAGACAGAGACTGCAGAGAAGAAGGAAACATCTGGTTTTATTCTGCTGAGCTGTGATTGGCTCTGACCGTCATTAAGAGAACCAGTCACTGATTGATGTGTACTGGTCACATGTAAACCGTCTCTGTGGCTGTACCTCCACCCAGTCCTCCAGCTCGGCCTTGTACTCCCCCTGCTGCTCCTCCACCATCTTCTTGTACTTGTCCTTCTGACTCTGGGTCAGTTTGTGCCATCTCTTCCCGATCTCCACCATCCGCTCCTTCAGGCTGAAGTGGTTCAGCTCTCCGTTGGTCAGCAGCTCCTGGGAGAACATCTGGTACCCGCTCCTATTGGACGGGAAACGGCAGGGGGCGGGGCTTACTACAAGGCTGCTTTACGTTCAGGTCCATTCACTAACTATTCATCTGCTAATAACACAAAGTTAAACTCATTTATTTATTATTTTTGTCTTCTATGACAGAAACTGAACATCTCAACAAAATAAATGGCAGATAAGTTGGATTTTTCTTGAAATCCCAAAATATGATGTATTGCTGAATTCAAATAAGCTCCCAGCACATTCTGTGTAAGAAGTCAGACTCACACTGGAGGTTTCTTTGGTTCTCCATCAAACTTGGGTTTCCTCTGAGCTGCTGCTGGAGTCCTCGTGTCCAACAGCTCCCTCTGCAGGACAGACAACGTCACAACGTCACAGACACTCAGCCAATCAGACACTCAGCCAATCAGACCCTCAGCCAATCAGACCCTCAGCCAATCAGACCCTCAGCCAATCAGACCCTCAGCCAATCAGACCCTCAGCCAATCAGACCCTCAGCCAATCAGACCCTCAGCCAATCAGACCCTCAGCCAATCAGACACTCAGCCAATCAGACACTCAGCCAATCAGACACTCAGCCAATCAGACACTCAGCCAATCAGACCCTCAGCCAATCAGAGACTAAGTTACTCAGAAGTAACACATGTTTTAAATGTGGCTGCGGCCTCAGCCGGAGGGGGCGGAGTCGGTGTGTTGTGGGCGTGGCTCACTGACCACAGGTTGGTACTGAACCTCGTAACGCTTCTGGTCCTCCGCCGCCTTCTTGATCCAAGGAATCTTCTCCTTCTTCTCCATCGACTTCCAGGCCGCCTCGATTGCAGCCTGAGCCTTCCTGCGGTCGCTCTGCAGAGGAAGTCACATGACCACATTTAAATCCTTCATTACACCTTTATTACACCTTCATTACACCTTCATTACACCTTCATTACACCTTCATTACACCTTCATTACACCTTCATTACACCTTCATTACACCTTCATTACACCTTTATTACACCTTTATTACACCTTCATTACACCTTCATTACACCTTCATTGTGACAAAGACTAACTGTGAAGCAGCTGAATGAACTCGTTTCATAAAGGTTCTGTTTCCTCATGAAAAAATGTAAAGTTCAACAACATCTGATGTTTTCTCAGAAGGGAACTGAACTGATAAATCGGTGTAATCGGAGTACTAACAGTGTAATCAGATTACTCACTCTGTATTTAGCCAGGTAGTCTCCCATCACGCTGTGCTGCCACATCTCTTCGGCTGTTTTCGGCGTCTCGGGAAGCTTCGCCGTCTTCTTCCCGTCCCGTCTGTCTTTCGTCTGTCCGGCAGGCGTCCACGTCTCTGACTCCGCCTCCCGACCCCCCCGCTCCTGGGATGAAAGGAGAGACACCACCTGAGGGCCGAGTTTCTAGGGATCACAGATCAGGATCAGGATCACAAATGTTGCTCTGCTGTTAGCTGCTAACAGCTAACGTTAGCGAGCTCTCCTCCTGCTGAAGCATCAGAGTTCAGTGTTTCATTATCGGGGATCAATACTGGCGAGCATGAATGTGAGTGTTTTAGAGAAGAAGAAGAAGAACGTTCTGACCTTGGCCGGAGACTTGGCTCTGTGTGGGCTGGCGGCCACGCCCCCTCTGGCTCCTCCCAGTTTCTCCTCGCCCATGACTCGGTCTCGCTCCTCGTCCGGAAGACTCTGAAAAACACAAAGTCCAGTTAACGACGAGCTTCAAAGGGTCTGAAACTCTATGAATGAAACCATCTGGTTGTATTTGTTGACGTACCTCCAGAAACCTCTGCAGGTCCACGTCGTACTGCTTCTTCCTCTGAGGAAACACAAACAGGAAGTGAGCGCAGCTCTCACCGGAGGAAAAACAGGAAGTGAGCGCGGACGGCGGCGTGCTGGTACCAACCTGCTCGCAGCGCTTCTGAAACATGTCCTTCTCCTTCTGCGTCATCATCTTCCACTGTTTGCTGCAGAGCACCATGCGCTCCGTGCTGGGCACGTCCTTCATGTTCACCATCAGCTCAGCGCAGTACAGAGAGTACCCGTTACTGTAACACACACACACACACACACACACACACACACACACACACACACACACACACACAGGTTACACATCCCAGACCTGGAGGATCCTCACAGACCACATGCTCCTCAGAGCTCATTCAAATCCACATCGGACTCCTAGTCAGGTTTAAGTCGTCATGGTAACTGCCCCTTCAATAAGCCCCGCCCCTCAAACGCAGACCAACCAATCGCAGCATAGCATCACTGGATTTGTTACTCAGACATATACAGCAGGGGGCGGGGCTTAACCTCCAGAGAGCCTCGTCCACTTTAGATGATGTGGAGCTCTGTGATTGGTTCAAAGGGAAACAATGACACCGTCTGACTGTTGACCCTAAACTAACGATGGAGTAGAGCCTTCACCACAACATCTCAATCTTTACTTCAGACTCACGGTGGTGGTTTTGTTGGCCGTCCATCAAACTTGTCCTTCAGCTGTCTCTCTGCTTTCGTGAGGACGGACCGAACGTGATCATCAGAGGTCACATCTGGATGAGCTTCATGGTATGCTCTCATACTGCCCTACACACACACACACACACACACACGATTATTAGGACCAGACACCAACACTGAACTCGATGAAGAGTGGACCGGTCTGGTCTGGTACCTCATAGTCTTTCTGGAGCTCCAGGGCCTTGCTGATCCACTTGAGTCTCCTCTTGTCAGACAGTTGGGACCATTGTCTCCTCAGAGCTTCCTTTAGCTCCTTCGGACTCACCTACAAACAACAAACAGTTTGTATTCATCTGCTGTGTGTGTGTGTGTGTGTGTGTGTGTGTGTGTGTGTGTGTGTGTGTGTGTGTGTGTGTGTGTGTGTGTGTGTGTGTGTGTGTGTGTGTGTGTGTGTGTGTGTGTGTGTGTACCTCTGGATGCAGCTTCATGTAGGTCTTCTTCTCGTGGTTGTACCACAGCTGTTGAGGCGTTTTAGGTTTCTCCGGCAGGTCAGACTTCTTCCTATCTTCAATCAGCTCTGGATGTTCCTCTCTGCAGGTCAGCTGACGTTAGCTACGTGCTAAATGCTAAACGATAAACACTAACACCAAACGCTAAATACTGTTGACAGTCAGTTCTAAGTGAGTTGAAGTGAGTTTGAAGCTGGTTGACGTTTGTATTTGAACTTACTTGAATCGAGCCATGTTCTTCTCAAACTCTTCTTTCTCCCGTTGGAACTCTGTGATGTACTTTTGCTGCAGTGAAGTAAAGACCAGATTGTATTTATCATTTAAAAACAGGAACACCTTGTTGATCAGGGATCAGCTGACAGGAAGAGAAGGAGGTCCACACCTTCTTCTTGTCGGGCAGCTCCTTGTACTTCTTGGACAGGATCTTGGTCAGGTCCAGGTTGCTCATCTCCGGGTGGATTTTGGCGTATTTGGCTCGTTTCTCCATGAAGAAGCGGAAGTACGGAGTCAGAGGTTTTTTGGGGAAATCTGGATGAGTCTGTTTGAACATGAGGTTGAAGGTCAGACGAACTTGTTCTTGAATGTTGAATGTTCAACACTCAGTGTTCTCATCAGAAGAGTCGGACTCACCTTCAGTTTCTTTCCTTTGTACGGATTCTTTACGAACTCCATGGCGTCTACGATGAGCTCTGTCATCGTTCTGTACTTACGAACCTGAAACACAAAGACATGACGACTTCCTGCGGTCATTAAATACATCACACTATGACATGTGCCTTGCTAATAGGCTGGAAACGTTCTAACCTCAGAGGAACCTCAACGTTCTAACCTTGGAGGAACCTTAACTTTCTAACCTCGGAGGAACCTTAATGTTCTAACCTCAGAGGAACCTTAACTTTCTTACCTCAGAGGAACCTTAATGTTCTAACCTCGGAGGAACCTTAACTTTCTGACCTCAGAGGAACCCTAACGTTCTAACCTCAGAGGAAACTTAACGTTCTGACCTCAGAGGAACCTTAACGTTCTGACCTCAGAGGAACCCTAACGTTCTAACCTCAGAGGAACCTTAATGTTCTAACCTCGGAGGAACCTTAACTTTCTGACCTCAGAGGAACCCTAACGTTCTAACCTCAGAGGAAACTTAACGTTCTAACCTCAGAGGAACCTTAACGTTCTGACCTCAGAGGAACCCTAACGTTCTTACCTCAGAGGAACCTTAACTTTCTGACCTCAGAGGAACCTTAACTTTCTTACCTCAGAGGAACCTTAACTTTCTAACCTCAGAGGAACCTTAACTTTCTAACCTCAGAGGAACCTTAACTTTCTAACCTCAGAGGAACCTTAACATTCTAACCTCAGAGGAACCTTACTTTCTTACCTCAGAGGAACCTTAACGTTCTAACCTCAGAGGAACCTTAACTTTCTTACCTCGGAGGAACCTTAACTTTCTTACCTCAGAGGAACCTTAACTTTCTAACCTCGGAGGAACCTTAACTTTCTTACCTCAGAGGAACCTTAACTTTCTTACCTCGGAGGAACCTTAACTTTCTTACCTCAGAGGAACCTTACTTTCTTACCTCAGAGGAACCTTAACGTTCTAACCTCAGAGGAACCTTAACTTTCTTACCTCGGAGGAACCTTAACTTTCTTACCTCAGAGGAACCTTAACTTTCTAACCTCGGAGGAACCTTAACTTTCTTACCTCAGAGGAACCTTAACTTTCTAACCTCGGAGGAACCTTAACTTTCTTACCTCGGAGGAACCTTAACTTTCTTACCTCAGAGGAACCTTAACTTTCTAACCTCGGAGGAACCTTAACTTTCTTACCTCAGAGGAACCTTAACTTTCTTACCTCAGAGGAACCTTAACTTTCTAACCTCGGAGGAACCTTAACGTTCTTACCTCAGAGGAACCTTAACTTTCTTACCTCGGAGGAACCTTAACTTTCTAACCTTGGAGGAACCTTAACGTTCTTACCTCGGAGGAACCTTAACTTTCTTACCTCAGAGGAACCTTAACTTTCTGACCTCAGAGGAACCTTAACTTTCTAACCTCGGAGGAACCTTAACTTTCTTACCTCGGAGGAATCTTAACTTTCTTACCTCGGAGGAACCTTAACTTTCTTACCTCGGAGGAACCTTAACTTTCTTACCTCGGAGGAACCTTAACTTTCTTACCTCGGAGGAAACTTAACTTTCTAACCTCGGAGGAACCTTAACTTTCTTACCTCGGAGGAATCTTAACTTTCTTACCTCGGAGGAACCTTAACTTTCTTACCTCGGAGGAAACTTAACTTTCTAACCTCGGAGGAAACTTAACTTTCTTACCTCAGAGGAACCTTAACTTTCTAACCTCGGAGGAACCTTAACTTTCTTACCTCGGAGGAACCTTAACTTTCTTACCTCGGAGGAACCTTAACTTTCTTACCTCGGAGGAAACTTAACTTTCTAACCTCGGAGGAAACTTAACTTTCTTACCTCAGAGGAACCTTAACTTTCTAACCTCAGAGGAACCTTAACTTTCTTACCTCGGAGGAAACTTAACTTTCTTACCTCAGAGGAACCTTAACTTTCTTACCTCGGAGGAACCTTAACTTTCTTACCTCAGAGGAACCTTAACTTTCTTACCTCAGAGGAACCTTAACTTTCTTACCTCGGAGGAAACTTAACGTTCTAACCTCAGAGGAACCACAACTTTCTAACCTCGGAGGAACCTTAACTTTCTTACCTCAGAGGAAACTTTCTGCCATTTCTGGCGGCACATTTCTCCGGTGAATCTGCCGAAACCAACTTTGTCCCAGTCGAAGTGCGACTCTGTGGTTTTATACTTCATGCTGTCTGTGTCCGGCACCTGAGAGCGGATCTTCTCCAGCAGAGTTAGACAGTCCTCTTTTGTCCAGTCATCTGCGCACGCACGCACGCACACACACACACACACACACACACACACACACACACACACACACACACACACACACACACACACACACACACACACACACACACACACACACACACACACACACACACACACACACACACACACACACACACACACAGGTCAGCTGTGACCTCAGGTGTTGATGATGTCACAGCAGGTCAAAGGTTACCTGGTTCATTTTTTATCCTGGAGCTCTGAGCCGCCGAGACGCTGCTGCTGCCGTTCATCATGCAGCGACGACGGAGAGCAGTCCGTCTACACACACACACACACACACACACACACACACACACACACACACACAATGATTAGTTATCATCAGCGGTTGTCATGGAGCTCATCATCAGTGGAACATGAGTTGTTAAAGACACTTCGTGACGTCACTATATTATTATGTTTTATTATAATAATAATAATAATAATAAGACGACATTATTAACACTCTGATAACCGTCGTCTCTGCCCTCAGCGCTCCGGAGCCTGACTGACCGGCCGAGAGGACCTCTCCCCGGCTGTGGTGCGTCACCGCGGCCCGCCGACAAGGTCAAACTTTGGGGCGACAGGTTCAGATTCCAGCCTCTGTTCCCGCTGGAGGACGATATATATAATATATAATATATAATATATAATATATAATATATAATATATAATATATAATGTATAATGTATAATGAAGGGCTCCACAGCGTCAGCAGGTCGGAGGGCAGCTTGAGTTAAACTCCATTTAAAAATCTGTCAATTTAAATCAAAAAGCGCTTAAATACAAACCCACGGCTCGCGGGAGACACGTTCCCGGACTGTCACGAGCAACTCTCCGATTCGGCTGGACTGAAAGAACAACGCAGCTCTTCTGTTACCGTCACAATCAGTTTAAAAACGGTCCGATTCTAAACGTGCTTCACCCAAAATAAAGCACGGAGGGCGGTAGAGAGCCGGTGTTCGACTCCGCTCAAGTTTGTTATAAATGAACTGTTTACGGGCCGAAATCAGACAAAACCCCTTAGTGACAATCTGACATTATGCTCCATCAGATAAACGCCCCTCTCCGTGTTTAGTTCCGTGTTTTCGAGACGTTTTGTGGAGCGGAGACGTGGAGTGAACCCAGCGGGCCGTCAGGCTCCAGCTGCCCGGTAATGGCGTCCGTCCTCCGGCAGGAGTCTCCACGCAGCTTCCGCTGGCACGCAAACAGCTCCTCGAGACGAGCTGGCGTGAAACCATTTCAGGAAAAAATGTGGAAAAACTGCGATGATTTTAAAACGAATAAAATAAAATAAAAACAGAATTCATCGAAAAGCTTATTTTTTAAAACTAAACATTTGACACGTGCAGCAAAAAAAATAATTTATAAAAAAATAAAATCTGCTTTAAATGATTTAATCCTTCGACATCCGCGTGTCCGGGTGTTAGATTGTGGGATTAAAACGTGGAAACGTTCGTGTGGTTCTGGACCGAAGGAGAAGCAGCTGCTGCCCCACAAACCTTCACTGACGAGCCGCCATGAATGTTCTGCTGACTCGGGGACAAGCGAGCAGAAAACACCTTAAATCTGTCTAAAATCACCACCGACGACTCACCTTCAGGTAGAGACAGAGACCCGGGTAAACACCGCGCACCGCTGGGCTACCGCGGGTTATTTCGGGGCTCTCGAAGTGTGTGTTTTTCGGCCGTAAACCCCGGGGAGTCCGCTCGAAACGAATCCGACAAAAGGAGCGTCTAGTCCGGTATGAAACTCCGCCCCGCGCCGCAGGGGGAGGACCTCCGGGAGAAAACATGAGGAGACAAAGGCGGAGGATGAAACCAGAGATATCTCACAGATATAGTTATTATTTCATTCTATGTATGCATACATACAGTTACTATGTAAAAAAAAACAACTGCGACAGCGTCTTTCTACGGAAACCTACCCGCCAGACTGTCACCTGGTCCGGGTCCAGATGCTGGAGACCGACGGTGAGACAGAGGACCGGCGGCTGGAGGCTGTCTCACGGCTCCGAGAGGAGGAACCAGAGACACCGCGGAGAGGCATCAGGGCGGGCGGCTGTCAGGTCTCCTCACCCGGCCTGTGGAGGAGTTTATCATCAGCGGCTCGGAGCCGGCAGAGGGGGACCAGCAGCCCGCATCCACATGACATCCTGCCCGCTGACAACACACCTATTACCGGTCTGATGAGACCGAGTCCCCGGTCTGATGTGACCGAGTCCCCGGTCTGATGAGACCGAGTCCCCGGTCCTCTCTCTCTCCTCCACACTGTGAGCTGTGAAGTTAATCACTGATCAATCAATACATCCAGCTGTTTGATACACCTGTCCTCCTCTGAGACCCAGGTGAGAGAGAGAGAGAGAGAGAGAGAGAGAGAGAGAGACAGAGAGAGAGAGAGAGAGAGAGAGAGAGAGAGAGAGAGAGAGAGAGAGAGAGAGAGACAGAGAGAGAGAGAGAGAGAGAGAGAGAGAGAGAGAGAGAGAGAGACAGAGAGAGAGAGAGAGAGAGAGAGAGAGAGAGAGAGAGAGACAGAGAGAGAGACAGAGAGAGAGAGAGAGAGAGACAGAGAGAGAGAGAGAGAGAGAGATTTTTAGAAACCTTTATTTTCTTAAAACATGAAAGAACGAAAAAATCGTTGTCATGGCATTAAATTAGAAACAAATCAACAAAACAAACCAAAAAACAGTGAGAACAGTGAGAACAATAAGAACAGTGAGAACAATGAGAACAGTGAGAACAATAAGAATAGTGAGAACAATAAGAACAGTGAGAACAGTGAGAACAATAAGAACAGTGAGAACAGTGAGAAGAGTGAGAACAATAAGAACAGTGAGAACAGTGAGAACAATAAGAACAGTGAGAACAATAAGAACAGTGAGAACAGTGAGAACAATGAGAACAATGAGAACAGTGAGAACAATAAGAACAGTGAGAACAGTGAGAACAATAAGAACAGTGAGAACAATGAGAACAGTGAGAACAATGAGAACAGTGAGAACAATGAGAACAGTGAGAACAGCGAGAACAATGAGAACAATAAGAACAGTGAGAACAGTGAGAACAATAAGAACAATGAGAACAGTGAGAACAGTGAGAACAATAAGAACAATGAGAACAGTGAGAACAATGAGAACAGTGAGAACAATGAGAACAATGAGAACAGTGAGAACAGTGAGAACAATAAGAACAATGAGAACAGTGAGAACAATGAGAACAGTGAGAACAATAAGAACAATGAGAACAGTGAGAACAGTGAGAACAATAAGAACAATGAGAACAGTGAGAACAATGAGAACAGTGAGAACAATGAGAACAATGAGAACAGTGAGAACAGTGAGAACAATAAGAACAATGAGAACAGTGAGAACAATGAGAACAATGAGAACAGTGAGAACAATGAGAACAATGAGAACAGTGAGAACAGTGAGAACAGTGAGAACAATGAGAACAATGAGAACAGTGAGAACAGTGAGAACAATAAGAACAATGAGAACAGTGAGAACAATGAGAACAGTGAGAACAATGAGAACAATGAGAACAGTGAGAACAATGAGAACAGTGAGAACAGTTCCTCCTCACATTGTTTGAAGCAGCGTTGGATGTTAGTTCGTCTCCAGACATTGTGCTTCATGGTTCTCAGTGAATGTTGTTCAGGTTCAGGTTCTCAGCCTGTCCCTGTGTGGAGGGCCACGAGTTTAGACTGCTTCACTGAGTGATGGTCCTGAGACCCCGTTCAGCTCTGGAGTGAATCCTGGATCTGGACATGGATCTGTGGAGTCAGGAGCTCCTCCTCCTCCGTCGTACTCCTGCAGCATCTCCACCTCGTCCTCCGTCCACCTGCTCAGGATCCTCCTGCTCTGCCGGATGGAATCCAGCCCGAGTAGAGAAGCCACTGCAGGTCTGTCAGTCCAGGACCAGCTACACCCACCAGTGTCCTCAGGGTGGTGGTCCCAGAGGAGCACAGCATGCTGCTGAGACCTGGAGTGGTGCTGGATGTCCATGCTGGCTCCGTCCGGTCTCTTTACCTTTAAAACGGTGAAATAAATAAAAACAACAAACACAAACTTGTCTCAGACTGTGAGATCTTCTCACTCAGCTCATCTTTGTTCAGCTCTTTATCTGCTGAACTATGTTCTTCAGTCTGTAGACCTCCTGCTCTGTGAGAGCTCCTCTGTCTTTACTGCTCATGTGTGATCTCACAGAGCTGGAGAGCTTCTCTTTGTCAGAGATGTAGTCCTCCACTTTAGCTCCTCTTACATGTTTGCTTCTCAGCAGATAATCCTTCATCTCCTCCTCACTGCAGCCTTCAGAGCTCCTGCTGGCCCTGCAGATCCTCCTCCAGACCGGACTCACACTCAGCTGCTCCTCTACTTCCCCTGTCTCCTCTTCAGCTGAGGGTCTTTGAGCTGCTCCTCGTCTCCCTCCATGTCCACCTGTCTCCACCTGTCCTCCAGTACTCCTCCTCCCCTCCTGGACCCAGCTGTTCCCTCTGCCCTCCTCAGTACCTTTCTGGTTCTGGTTCTGGTCTTTATGAGACCCGTTTTTCTCAGGACAAGCTCTACTCTGATGTCCTTCTTTTCCACAACTGAAGCATTTAAAATCATCAGTCTTTGCAAAGAGGACAAAGTCAAAGTCCTCTCCTGTGAGTTTGAACACGAGGATCCTGGTTCCTGTTGTTCAGGATCAGGTCTCCTGTGAGACAGACCGTGTCTGGACAGCTCTGTGGTTCATGCCTCATCTCTGATGAACGGTGGGACGTTCACGTCATCAGGAGTAATCTCCTCGTGCAAAGATCCGGAACATTATAATAATATCTCACTCGTGCTATTTGGAGCCATAAACACACGTGGACAGAATAGTTGTTCCCTTCAGTTAAAGAGAGAAATAATAATAAATACAAACTACTGAAAATGAACTCATGAAAATCAGACGTTGCTGTTGAATTGTGGTTCAACAATCATTTAAAAAACAAACTAATGAAAACAAACTGGACTAAGCTGCTGGCACCTTAACTTCATATTGAGTTGCACCCTGTTGAGAACATCACGTGACGTCCAGCGGTCAGGAGGCTTCTGCAGCTTCAGCAGGTCTCAGGTCTGAAGGCTCCTCCAGACCTCCACACATGCTGAGGAGGATTCAGATCAGGGCTCATAGAGGCCACTTCACAATAGTGCGATGTTTTGCTCTGATTCATTCGTGGGTGTTCTTAGCTGTTTGGGTGGTTCTCCTGTTGGAGGTCCAGCTCTCTGACACTGAGCAGCACATTTCTCTCCAGAATGCCTCGATAGTCTTGAGAAGACGCCCTGTGACAGCTGCAGCAAAGCAGCCCCAGAACATCACCGAGCCTCCTCCATGTATCACCTCTCTCTCTCTCTCTCTCTCTCTCTATCATCCATCCATCTATTTCTGAGGTTCAGTTCCTCTGATGACCAGCAGGCTGCAGCAGCACTTCATCGCTGCCTCAAAACCACAGAAGAAGACGCGGCAGCAGCCGGAAGTGTGTGGACGGACCGAATGAGCCTGATTAGCCTGCAGGCTAACTCTCAGTGATGTGAGGTTTATAAACTGAACAGTAAGTTTGTGTTTCATCTTATTCATCCGTAGCTTCTTTAATTAGCTCATAACGGACGCTGAGAGCTGTTAGCATGTAGCATAGCATGTAGCATAGCCCACTTCCTGTCCGGCTGTTAGCGGTTAGCTCAGACTTGTAGCATTGATCTGAATCAATAATAACCAGCTGATCACGTGACCTGCAGGTAACTCACACCTGAGTCCGTTATATTAGTACAACAAGCAGCGGTAGTAGAAGTACTCACATCCTGTACTGCAGTAAAAGTACTACTACCACACTACAAATACTGTGGTACAAGTACTGTTAAAAGTACTGCATTCAAAAAGTTACTGAAGTATAAGTATGTAAGTACAACCAGCAGAATGTACTTAACGTAGAGTACTCACTCTGGAGTTACATTATTATGTACTATGTATGTATTATGTAGTATAGTACACACTAACAGTACGGCGTGTAGTGCACACTGACTGTAGGGCGTGTAGTGCACACTAACTGTAGGGCGTGTAGTGCACACTAACTGTACGGCGTGTAGTGCACACTAACTGTACGGCGTGTAGTGCACACTAACTGTACGGCGTGTAGTGCACACTAACTGTAGGGCGTGTAAGGCACACTAACTGTACGGCGTGTAGTGCACACTAACTGTACGGCGTGTAGTGCACACTAACTGTACGGCGTGTAGTGCACACTGACTGTACGGCGTGTAGTGCACACTAACTGTACGGCGTGTAGTGCACACTAACTGTACGGCGTGTAGTGCACACTAACTGTACGGCGTGTAGTGCACACTGACTGTACGGCGTGTAGTGCACACTGACTGTACGGCGTGTAGTGCACACTAACTGTAGGGCGTGTAAGGCACACTAACTGTACGGCGTGTAGTGCACACTAACTGTACGGCGTGTAGTGCACACTAACTGTACGGCGTGTAGTGCACACTGACTGTACGGCGTGTAGTGCACACTAACTGTAGGGCGTGTAATGCACACTAACTGTACGGCGTGTAGTGCACACTGACTGTACGGCATGTAGTGCACACTAACTGTACGGCGTGTAGTGCACACTGACTGTAGGGCGTGTAGTGCACACTAACTGTAGGGCGTGTAAGGCACACTAACTGTACGGCGTGTAGTGCACACTAACTGTACGGCGTGTAGTGCACACTAACTGTACGGCGTGTAGTGCACACTGACTGTACGGCGTGTAGTGCACACTAACTGTAGGGCGTGTAATGCACACTAACTGTACGGCGTGTAGTGCACACTGACTGTACGGCATGTAGTGCACACTAACTCTACGGCGTGTAGTGCACACTAACTGTAGGGCGTGTAATGCACACTAACTGTACGGCGTGTAGTGCACACTGACTGTACGGCATGTAGTGCACACTAACTGTACGGCGTGTAGTGCACACTGACTGTAGGGCGTGTAGTGCACACTAACTGTAGGGCGTGTAGTGCACACTAACTGTAGGGCGTGTAGTGGACACTGACTGTACGGCGTGTAGTGCACACTAACTGTAGGGCGTGTAGGGCACACTGACTGTACGGCGTGTAGGGCACACTGACTGTACGGCGTGTAGTGCACACTAACAGTACGGCGTGTAGTAAAACCTTCAGTGTATTGTTGTTGCTAAGCCCCGCCCCCTTTGTGCAGGTGTGTGACCTGTGTTGACCTCAGCGGGCATTGCGGGGGGGGCGATGGCTCTGATTGAAGGAGTAGGAGACGAGGTGACCTTGCTATTCGGCTCTCTGCTGGTCCTCCTGGTGTTGCTGCTCGCCTGGATCTCCACCCGCACCTCTGAGCCCCCAGAACACCTGTTCACCTCCACCATAGGCCCCGTCCCCTCACTGGGGACCAGCCCCGTCCACCAGGACAGCGCCCCCTCTTCATCCTCCTCCTCACCCCCCAGCCCTGTGAGTGACAGCTCTCTGACAGAAGCTCTGCCCACCAACACCTCCACCCAGGAGGAGAAGGGAGCAGGGAGGCGGCAGAGGGGGGAGGAAGGAGGAGGAGATGGAGATGGAGGAGGAGGAGGAGGAGGAGATGGAGGAGGAGGAGGAGGAGGAGGAGGAGGAGGAGGAGGAGGAGGAGGAGGAGGAGGAGGAGGAGGAGGAGGAGGAGAAGAAGAAGAAGATGGTATCAGGAACAGAGAAGGAGGAGGAGGAGAAGAAGAGTCTTCATCCTCTCAGAGGAACATGGTGGTCAGACTGAAGTTTCTGAACGACACAGAGAGAACAGCTCAGGTCAAACCACAGGACACCATCGGATACATCAAACGGTAACAAAGTACTACATCACTACTGTACCTCTACTACATCACTACTACATCACTACTGTACCACGACTACATCACTACTGTACCACTACTACATCACTACTGTACCACTACTACATCACTACTACATCACTACTGTACCTCTACTACATCACTACTGTACCACTACTACATCACTACTGTACCACTACTACATCACTACTACATCACTACTGTACCTCTACTACATCACTACTGTACCACTACTACATCACTACTACATCACTACTGTACCACGACTACATCACTACTGTACCACGACTACATCACTACTGTATCACTACTACATCACTACTACATCACTACTGTACCACTACTACATCACTACTACATCACTACTGTACCTCTACTACATCACTACTGTACCACGACTACATCACTACTGTACCACTACTACATCACTACTACATCACTACTGTACCACTACTACATCACTACTGTACCACTACTACATCACTACTGTACCACTACTACATCACTACTACATCACTACTGTACCACTACTACATCACTACTACATCACTACTACATCACTACTGTACCACGACTACATCACTACTGTACCACTACTACATCACTACTGTACCACTACTACATCACTACTGTACCACTACTACATCACTACTACATCACTACTGTACCTCTACTACATCACTACTGTACCACTACTACATCACTACTGTACCACTACTACATCACTACTACATCACTACTGTACCTCTACTACATCACTACTGTACCACTACTACATCACTACTACATCACTACTGTACCACGACTACATCACTACTGTACCACTACTACATCACTACTACATCACTACTGTACCACTACTACATCACTACTACATCACTACTACATCACTACTGTACCACTACTACATCACTACTACATCACTACTACATCACTACTGTACCACTACTACATCACTACTGTACCACTACTACATCACTACTACATCACTACTGTACCACTACTACATCACTACTACATCACTACTGTACCACTACTACATCACTACTACATCACTACTGTACCACTACTACATCACTACTGTACCACTACTACATCACTACTGTAGGGGAGTGCTGGTGCTGGTTTTAACCTGTTGACCTCTCCCCTTTCAGGACCTACTTTGCGGGTCAGGAGCAGCAGGTGCGGTTGATCTATCAGGGTCAGCTGCTGCAGGACGACGCTCAGACTCTGGCCTCCCTGAACTTGGTTCATAACTGTGTCCTGCACTGTCACATCTCACCGCACGCTGGTCGGGGGGGTGCGGGGGGGCCTCGGCCCGTGGACCAGGTGCAGGTGGCTCTGAATGTGGGCAGCCTGATGGTCCCCCTGCTGGTCCTCATGCTGTCGGTGCTCTGGTATTGTCAGATCCAGTACAGGCAGTTCTTCACCGCCCCGGCCACCGCCTCGCTGGTCGGCGTCACCATCTTCCTCAGCCTGGTGGCCTTCGGAGTCTACCGCCGCTAGCTGCTCTCCGATTGGCCGCCGCCTCTGCCTGTGTGGTGATGTCAGCAGCCGGGGCGGACCTCTGACCTCAGAGCCGGCCGAGACTTAAAACAGACGCTGATAGTTAATTATTATTATTTGTTTCTGTTGCCATGGAGACGGCGAGTGTTATGAGGACTTTAATTTTAATTAGTTAGTTTTTTAGATCACGTTTCTCTCTCGGTTTCTCATCATCGTGCCTCTTTTACTTTCTGGTTTGTCTGGTCCTGAAGGTGTCGGACCAGTACCAGACTGTAGACCGGACCAGTACCAGACTGTAGACCGGACCAGTACCAGACTGTAGACCGGACCAGTACCAGACTGTAGACCGGACCAGTACCAGACTGTAGAGCGGACCCGTCTGCCTGCTGGATGGAAAGTCTTTTGTGTCAATTACAGCTTTTGAAGAAAGAAAGAAATTCTATTAAATCATTTATTTATCTTGTTGTGGTTCTTTGTGTCTCTGGGATCTAAGTGAAGAGTGATTACAGTCCGGAGCATAGACAGAGGTTGAACATCTGGACTGAGACTGCACTCACTACAAAACACACTTAGTTCATGTTCACGACAAAACTCAGAGGATCCGCATCAGATACACTTTAATCATCACATGAAGCAGTGAAATGATACATGTGATGTTCCAGGAGTCTTCTGATCAGCTGATCAACTCTGCAACACAGAAACAACAACATGATCGTCATGAGCCAACGGAACCAAAACTACAAACTAGGACCATAATGACATGTACGCAACAATAACTCCTGATGTTTAGACGTGTTGCTGCTGTAACGCTTTGTGTATTCGTGCCGAATGGTTCTCGATGTAGCGCCGTTAACAGCTGATTGGCTGCGTGCGTAACGACATCGTGACACAGACAGGTGTGTGAACAGGTGAATAAACTACAGAGATACAATGAAAAGAATCAAACTTTCACACATTCTTTAGACGGTGTCATGTGACTTCCTGTGTCGGGGCAGGTGTGGGCGGAGCTACAGTGATGTCACTACCTAGCTGAGCTGACAGGTGTTCAGGTAGCTCCACTCCTGCAGCTTCTAGCAGGAAGATGGTTTCTGTCAGAGGGAAGCTGGATGAAGATGAAGACTCTTCATCATCGTCACGATGGTGAGTCACCTGCTGCAGACTGCACACACACACACACACACACACACTTAAGAACTTCTGTGTCGCACCTTTTAAAACTTAAGAATCACATTCAGCTCCAGGTGGTTTAGGTAGACTGGGTTCACCTGTCCCTGACTGAGTCCAGCAGGTGCTCCGTGTACAGGTGTTTCCACTCGTGTACGACTGACAGCAGGGAGTCTTTGAAGGTTCGGAGGTCCACCTGCAGCCAGCTGTGCAGAACGATGACGTCATCCAGGTGAGTCAGCTCTCTGCTCAGTCTGTGGAGAGACTCGATCTGAAACAGAAACACCTCTCTGCATTAAAACACCTGGACAGGTGAGTCTCACCTCTGCATTAAAACATCTGGACAGGTGAGTCTCACCTCTGCATTAAAACACCTGGACAGGTGAGTCTCACCTCTGCATTAAAACACCTGGACAGGTGAGTCTCACCTCTGCATTAAAACACCTGGACATTCAGTGAGCTGGCCTTTCTTATATAAAGTCCTTGAAAGATTTGGCATGCACAACAATTTTATTAAAGGCATTCGTACACTATATACTAAACCATCGGCCTGGATAAAAATAAATGGGTATCTCTCAGAGACCATTACACTAGAGCGCGGAACAAGACAGGGATGTCCAATCTCTCCACTGCTTTTTGCTCTTTATATAGAGCCTCTGGCGCAATGGATAAGACAGACAGAAAGCATCAAAGGCATTTGTATAAACGGATCAGACCACAAGGTGGCCCTGTATGCTGACGATGTCTTGATTTACCTAAGTACCCCCCCTAACTCCTTTTCTGAATTAATGAACCTTCTAAAAACATTTGGTAGATATGCAGGATATAAACTAAATCTCCAAAAAACACAAATCTTGACTTTTAACTACACCTCCTAAAAACATTGAAGATAAATTTCCCTTTAACTGGGACCAGAACTCTCTGAAATACCTAGGAATACACCTACCGAAAAACATCTCAACATTGGCAGAGATAAATTACACCCCCCTCTTAACAAAAATTAAAGATGATATACATCGATGGAACTCGATTTCTTTCCTCGGACTAAGCCATAGAATTGAGTCTGTAAAGATGAATATTCTTCCACGATGTCTGTTCTTATTTCAAGCACTTCCTGTAGAAATTCCCCCAAAACAATTCTCTGAATTGGATAAAATTATTTCAAGATTTATCTGGCAAGGAAAAAAACCAAGGATTAAATTTAAAACTCTACAACTCCCAAAAGAGGAAGGAGGAATGTCTCTACCCAATTTCAGGGATTACTTCTATGCTGTCCAGGTCAAACCCTTAATCAACATGTGTAACCCAATGTATTGTGCCAGGTGGAAAGATGTTGAACTCTCTATTATGAATGATCCCCCAATTCAAGCAGTATTGGCCCACAAAAACTTGGGAAAACTTATAGACAATTTACAAAACCCATGGATTAAATTCCATCTAAAAATCTGGAAAGCGATTAGAGGAGAATATAAACTAGATCATAAACTACAAATACTTCAATGGTGTGCCGATGATCCGGGGTTCAAACCAAATGAAATGGATCATAGATTTAAGTCCTGGATCTCAAAAGGTATAACAACATTCTACTCCCTTACAGAAAAGGGACAACTAAAGGACTTTGAACACCTGAGGAAAAAATATTCTCTTGAAAAATCAGATTTTTACAGATACCTCCAGATACGCAACCATTTTGAACATAACATTAGAAATACAACAGACCTTGATGACCCAATACTGAGATTATTTCTTGGTGCCTACCAAAATGATTCAAAAAAGGGAATTATCTCTAGATCCTACAAAGGCCTTATGACAAAAAAATCCCACACTGCAGGATATGTTAAGGAAAAATGGGAAAGAGAGGGTAACCTCTCAATATCAAATGAGGACTGGTTAGAAGTGTGTGCATTTCAATGGAAATGCACCAATTCTCATGTGTGGCGGGAATTTGCGTGGAAGTGTGTTATCCGTTTCTTTATCACACCGAAGCAGAAGGCCCGCTTTGCTGCAGGGGATGCTACATGTTGGAGACGGTGTGGGGCTCGGGAAGCAAATCACTGGCATGTATTTTGGGAGTGTCCAGTGATAAAACCTTTCTGGACAGAGTTTCATAAAACATTAAGAAGCATAATTGACACTGACATACCCCTACAATTTTCTACATTATTCTTGGGAAGATTTGATTTCCAAGCAGGGCGTCCAGATGAATACCTGTTTGGCATTTTAATAACAGCTTGTAAAGAAGCGCTCACGAGGCGCTGGTTGCTTCCTGAGCCCCCCACCATCCAGGAGTGGATAGATGTCGTAAACGACATCTATGTAATGGAAAGAATCACCTATTCCCTTCGCCTTCAGAGTAATGTGTTTATTCAACTCTGGGACAAGTGGGTGAGATACATAAAACCCTTACGAACTGATTTTGTGGAATAAAGTATGTATGACCTTGTAACGTTGCTTTAGCTGAGCAAGCCTCTTTGACCTCTATCTCATTCTCTCTCAAGCCCCCCGACCATGACTGATGTTTTTATTTGTGTACACTCTCCCAAATTGTACAGTTACCCAAATTAGAAAAATTGTGGACGCCATATATGCTGGTGTGAATGTATACTCTGTAACCTGAGCTACTGTCTAAAAATAAAATATTACAAAAAAAAAAAAAGGAAATAAGGAAAACAATATCATGTGTTTTGACAGCTTGCAGCTCTCTCCTCTTGCGGCCGAGTCGAGCAACTGAAGGCAGAAAAGAAGTCAGAGACATCACAGTGATGCAAATTACTGAGGTGTCTTACACACAGCCAAAAGCTTCAATTTAATTCTGAGAGGATTACTCTCACCTGGTGTTTGTAGCTCACTTGTAGCACTGTTCTTGATATGCTCTCTATATATATTATATACAGTGACACTGCTGGTTGGCTTTGTTGTGAAAATCAGTAATCTGTTGTAATCCCTGTTGCGAACATACAGTGCCTGCTCGTAGGGTTATTGCATTTTCTATACTTTCCAAATGGTATTCATCCCTGTTGTTACCAAACTCTTTCTAAGGTTTCTTCTAGCATGGCTATCATACTTCAGTAGTGTCAGTAATGAATTTCAGTGGATTCCTATTGTGCAGTGGTGGGTCGCCTTGTGCTCTGATTTGGTGCCGACACAAATGTTTATAATGATGCACCTGAAATATGGCTGATGTGTTCCGCAAACTGCCCAACTGAGACCTTTTTTTCATAATTGTTTGTAATTGTTTTGACTGTTTTATCATGTGGCTTGTCATTTAATATAATGGAAATGGAGTGAGAAATTAAAACAATAAACAGTTATCTGGCCAAAAAAAAAAACAAAAAAAAAAACACCTGGACAGGTGAGTCTCACCTCTGCATTAAAACACCTGGACAGGTGAGTCTCACCTCTGCATTAAAACACCTGGACAGGTGAGTCTCACCTCTGCATTAAAACACCTGGACAGGTGAGTCTCACCTCTGCATTAAAACACCTGGACAGGTGAGTCTCACCTCTGCATTAAAACACCTGGACAGGTGAGTCACCTCTGCATTAAAACACCTGGACAGGTGAGTCTCACCTCTGCATTAAAACACCTGGACAGGTGAGTCTCACCTCTGCATTAAAACATCTGGACAGGTGAGTCTCACCTCTGCATTAAAACACCTGGACAGGTGAGTCTCACCTCTGCATTAAAACATCTGGACAGGTGAGTCTCACCTCTGCATTAAAACACCTGGACAGGTGAGTCTCACCTCTGCATTAAAACACCTGGACAGGTGAGTCTCACCTCTGCATTAAAACATCTGGACAGGTGAGTCTCACCTCTGCATTAAAACATCTGGACAGGTGAGTCTCACCTCTGCATTAAAACATCTGGACAGGTGAGTCTCACCTCTCTCTGGAAGTCCTTCAGGGTGGGTGGGGCTTCCTCCACCTCCACCTCCTCGTCTCCCAGCTGTCTGCTGTAGGTCAGGAACTCCTGCATCACCTCCCTCCTGTCGCTCTGCCACAGGTACGCATACCTGTCCAGCCCCGCCGACAGACGCTCCGCCTCCTCCTTCACCTGCAGCAGGCGATCCATCACTTCCTGTTCCAAGGCAGAGAGATCCGGACTCTGCTGCAGGGACACCTGACAGACGGACAGATTATTATTTTTCAGAAACAGCAGCCGGCAAAGAGTGAGTGATGTCAGACTCACCTGGTAGTTGCCGTGGCGTCTCACAGAGACCCTGAGAGGCAGACTGGCTACTGAGTAAATGCTCTGCAGGAGGTCAGAGAGGCCGACGCCCACTGACGGCTCAAACACACTTCCTGTTTCCTGCAGCTGCAGACTGACCGTCAGAAACACACTGCAGCTCTGCACACACACGCACACACACACACACACACACAGACTTTAAACCCAACAACATATTGATGATGGAGAAGCCTCCATACTTTGAGTCCCTCAGGTTCCAGGTGTGTGTACCTGTGGGTTCATGTTGTCCAATAGGAAGGTCAGAGACCTGAGCACCAGCTGGAACAGTCCATTCTGGACTTGGTCATCGATGTGGTCCAGGTACCTGATCCAGGACTCAGAGGAGACTTCAGCTCCGTACAGACTCCTGTTCACCTGAGGACACAGAAGAGTCACATCAGCACCTCCTCCTCTCCCTCCTGTCTCTCCTCCTCCTCCTCCTCCTCCTCCCTACCTGAGTTAACCTGAGCACCTCCTCTCCTTCCTCCTCCTCCTCCTCCCTACCCGAGCACCTCCTCTCCTTCCTCCTCCTCCTCCCTACCTGAGTTAACCTGAGCACCTCCTCTCCCTCCTCTCTGATGCGTCTGTAGGTCTGCTCTGTGTCACTGACCTCCAGCAGTGAGTCACCTGAGCGCTGCAGCAGGTGAAGCTCCGCCCACTCCTGCAGGAGAAGAACCTTAGCACCGGTTGCTAACGGCTAACGGTGCTCACAGATCCACTCTGACCTGTGTGATGCGTGTCACGGCGGCCATGTTGGCTCTGGCCTGGCTCACTGAGGAGTGGACGAGCAACAGTCTCTCTCTCTTCTGCTCCACCACCTGCTGCACACCTGGACACACACACACACACACACAGTAAAGGTAGAGAGACCACCCCACTGCTTTATAACCTGTGAGTCCACCGAGTCATGTGACGTGTCGCGTGACATGTCACCTTCACTGCTCCAGGTGTATCTCTGCAGTTCTGACAGGTTCTGGTTCAGGTCCTGCAGCTGATCCCGGATCAGAGGAAGCTCCACCGGCAGGACGTCACTCGCTACCTGAAGGAGGACCCACAACCTGTCACCTGACCTTCACCCTCACCTGGATTCACCTCGGTGACAGCAGCGTACCTGCTCGTAACAGGACACCATGTGACTCAGGCTCAGGTAGCTCTGTGTGATGTCATCTCTGCAGGTGAAGAGTTGAGCAGCGTGGGGGCGGAGCTTCACATCTGACTTCCTGCTCACGTACCTGAGCTCCTTCAGCAGCACCTGTATCTGTACGTACACACACACACACACACACACACACACACACACACACACAGTTAAATCAGGTAAAGTGTGACGAGCTTCAGCCAATCACACGGCCTCTTGTTGGGTTTTCTTGTGACTGACCTTGTGGCTGCAGTTAACTCCCAGCATGCCTTGCTGGTTGTTCTGTATCAGAGGTTGTTTCAGGATGAATTCACAGTCAGAGTCCAGCAGACAACTCCAGCTGGACCTCTCTCGGTCTGTGAAGTCCTGCAGGAGGTCCACGATCTGCTGGAACCTCTGCAGGACCAGCTGGGACACACCCGAGTCCAGGTCCCTGAACGCAACACAGAGTTCAGGTCCCTGAACACAACACAGACTGAGACCAGGTCCCTGAACGCAACACAGAGTTCAGGTCCCTGAACATAACACAGACTGAGACCAGGTCCTGGTTTCAGTGGTCCTCTTACAGCTGTTGAAGCGTCCTGTAGTGGTCCAGAGAGTTTTCAGCTCTCAGTCTGAGCTGTTCAGTCCAGCAGAGTCCGGCTGCATCAGACGGAGTGAACCTGCTGAATGCGTTGGGTTCCTCTCTCTGACTGTAGAACAGCAGCTCGGTCTGATCCAGCTCCTCCAGGACCAGCGCCTCCAGCCGGGTCAGGTGAGGACGCAGCTGATCCTGGATCAGAGGACGGTCCAGGAGGAACCCGAACATCTTCACCAGCTGAAACAAAGCAGATCAGACCAGACCAGACCAGACCAGTACTGTGTTAGAGTTAGAGCAGACCTGGGCATGGTACAGCCCGCGGGCCGGAGGTCGTTGGGGAATTAGGAATAAAACGTAAATAAGTGAACAACATGCACAGAAAAGGTCTGCATTGCTGTTACTTTGTTGTTTTTTTTCTTCTCAATGTTCGGGCGTTAGCGCGTTAGGGGGTTAGGGCGTTAGGGGGTTAGGGGTTAGGGGGTTAGGGGTTAGGGCGTTAGGGGGTTAGGGCGTTAGGGGGTTAGGGGTTAGGGCGTTAGGGGGTTAGGGCGTTAGCGCTTTAGGGCGTTAGGGGGTTAGAGCGTTAGGGCGTTAGCGCTTTAGGGCGTTAGGGGTTAGGGCGTTAGCGCTTTAGGGCGTTAGGGGTTAGGGCGTTAGCGCTTTAGGGCGTTAGGGCGTTAGGGCATTAGCGCTTTAGGGCGTTAGGGCTTTAGGGCGTTAGGGCTTTAGGGCGTTAGCGCGTTAGGGCGTTAGGGCGTTATAATAAAATAGAAATACTCAAGTAAAGTACCTTGAATTTGTACATAAGTACAGTACTTAAGCACATGTACTCGTTACATTCCACCAGTGATCAGATTCACTCACTGCTCATCATGAAGAGGAGGATTAACACAGAGCAGGTGAGTTCAGTCTGGTGGTCTAACCCGAACCCTCCTCACTCCTGGTTCTGCCCCCCTGAGTTAGAGGGTACCTTTGCTCCAGAGGAGGAGGCGCAGCAGTCCTCAAAGGCTCTGCTGAGGACCGACACCAGCCGTCTCTCCAGGTCTGAGACCTGAACCCAGAAGTGGTTCAGGTGCAGCTGGAAGCTCTGAGAGGAAGAGGAGGAGGACTTACACACGGCTCAGGATCCAACAGGAAGCTCCTCACACACATCACATGACCGTCACCTGGTCTTCAGGGTCGGTGGGGTCACAGTTGGAGTCACACAGAACCGTCACATGACCCAGGAAGTCCTGATACACCTGCTGAACCACATCAGTCCACATCTGGCCTCCAACACCAGACAGGACCGCAGAGTCCAACTGATGCAGCTTCAGGCTGACACTGAACACCTCCTGTAGGAGGAGAGGAGGAGAGAGGAGAGAGGAGAGGAGGAGTCTGTGTGTGTGTGTGTGTGTGTGTGTGTGTGTGTACGTACCTGGATGCGCTGCAGGTGTAACAGGAAGTGGTCCAGGTTGAAGAAGACCAGGTTTGAAGGGAAGTCCCAGTGGTGAGTGTCTCCGTACTGCAGAGAGAAACCAGAAGAATCCTCAGACCTGAACCTGGACCTGGACCAGGACTCTGTGTACATGTCTGTGGTATAGACATGAGGGGTACCTGCTCCAGCTGGGTCCTGCACCACCTGTACTCCTCTTTGAGGGTCTGAAGGGTCCAGATCACCAGTGTGACATCATCCAGTCTGGGACCAGGATCTGACCCCAGACCAGCCATCACCTCCTCCTCATGAAGGAACCTCCTGCTCTGTAGACCAGGAAGGAGGAGCACAATCAACTGGTGTGTGTGTGTCTCTCTGTGTGTGAGTGTGTGTGTGTGTGTGTGTGTGTGTGTTACCATCTGTATAAACAGGTTACAGATCTCCTGCAGCAGGACCACTACCCTACAGGGTCTACGGTAGAAGTCAGATCTGATCCACACCTGTCTCACCTCCTCCATCAGAGCAGCCATGTTGTCCCCCAGCTGTCAATCACACACACACAGTGATGATGTCACACAGAGTGATGATGTCACACACACAGTGATGATGTCACAGGAAACCCCTGGAGGACTGGTCCATGAGGTACCTGCTGGTATTCCATCCGCTCCAGCTCCTCCAGCTTCCCCTGCACAGGGTCCAGGTTCTCTGTGAGGTCCTGGGCCTCGTCCAGACCTGAGGGGACCAACAGAGACGGGTCAGAGGACTGATGTGGTTCTGAGGACTCATGTCCCACATTGATGGAGACCTTCTGTCTCACCTTCCTGGACCTCTGAGTACAGGTCTCTGAGACTGGACCAGTACACACTGTCTGCTCTCTGGACCACAGAGACCACCTGCTGGGCTCTGCTGCTCCTCAGCTGGACCAAGAACCAGAGGAAGGACTTTATATCACTTTATATCATTAGAATACTACATCATAAGATCATATTGTAATAGTGGACCTGCTGCTGGATCAGGTGCAGGTTCTTCAGTCTAGTCCTCCAGAAGTTAAACTCGTCTGAGGGAAGGGGATCCAGTCCGTCCAGAACCGGCTGAGACGAGTCCTGCTGCAGGAAGTCTGAGACCAGCTTCACCCACTCTGTGATGGTGGAGTCACAGGAGTGGAGCAGCTTAGTGTGTGACGACTTCCTGTTAGAGAGAAGAAGAAGGTTGACTGTTGGAGGACAGAAGAAGAAGAAGGAGAAGAAGCTTCAGGCCCAATGTCCCCCCTCAGGTTTAGTTCTGTCTGTCAGATCATCGAGTGTTTGAGTCTCTCGCAGACATGTTGAGTCCTTTATGAACCCTTTCCTTAAGTCAGCTGACTCAGCCTAAGGGAATTACCCACAAGTCATTGCAATGTGACGTTAAACACGAGGTGACCAGTGGACGCACGGAGACGTAAACAAAGAGGACGGATCAGTGTGTTCAGTCTGGAGTGTTAACTTTACTCAGAAACATGAAGGGTTAAAGACGGAACACAGAACAACATGAAATCAGAAGATGTTTATTCATTTATTCATCAAATATTAGATTTTGTCATTGAAGCTGTTTTGACAAAAACGAGTAAATAGATAATCTTGTGAGGAAAGAGCCTGAAGACGTTTAAATCAGGGAGTACAAAGTATAAATACACACAATTGTACATCACATGTATAGTTTTCATGGTGACGTGATGTTCTCGAGCCCTCAGCCTCTCACACTCACCAGGTGACCTCAGTGAGTCCTCCAGGGTTCAGGGTTTGAGGGTTTAGGGGGGACGTTGGGATTGGGCCAAGAAGAAGAAGAAGAAGAAGCTTCAGTGTTAGAGAAGAAGAAGAAGAAGTCTGTCCTACCCCTCTTCAGTGTCGCCTGTGAAGGTGTTTCCATGAAGCTGGTCCTCATGAAGAGCGTCGGGATAAGTGAGGAAGGTTCCTCCCTCCATCTGAGCCTCCATCACCAGCGCCTCGTTCCTCTGCTGCTCCGTGGACCTCAGAGCCTCCTCGGCTAAGCCCACCGCCCATCTTCTGCTCGTCTCCGGGTTAATAAGCAACGGGCAGGTCACCTGAGAGCAGAGAGGACACACCTTTAACCTTCAGCCTGGACGTCCTGCAGGTACAGCAGGTTTCTGACCAAAGGGATGGAGAACTGTGGGTCCTGACCCAGTGTTTGGAAACAACTGCCATGGAGAACCTGTTAGCCATAGCATCAATTAGCTAAAGCTAACAGTTGGCCTTATCTTGAACTAGGCATAGCTCACAGCTAGCCCTAATGTTGGCTCATCTTGAAGTAGCCCGAGCTTCCAGTTAGCTTTAATGTTCAGACTTATCTTGAATGTGCCATATTCATACTAGCCTCGTCTTAAACCTGGTGTTGTCCTCCTGGCTGCCATAAACCTGTGTCCTCTGGGTCAGACTTGACCCGTCTGGTTTGACTGTTTTTAAAGCATAAAGTATAAATGATCACCACCTGTGTTTACTCTTTATTCAGCTCATTACTGACATATAGAACACATCAACATTCATTCTGCAACATGTAACCCTCCTGTTACCTTCACTTGTACTAACACCTGTTACCTTCACTTGTACTAACACCTGTTACCTTCACTTGTACTAACACCTGTTACCTTCACGTGTACTAACACCTGTTACCTTCACATGTCCTAACACCTGTTACCTTCACGTGTACTAACACCTGTTACCTTCACGTGTACTAACACCTGTTACCTTCACGTGTCCTAACACCTGTTACCTTCACGTGTACTAACACCTGTTACCTTCACGTGTCCTAACACCTGTTACCTTCACGTGTCCTAACACCTGTTACCTTCACGTGTCCTAACACCTGTTACCTTCACCTGTACTAACACCTGTTACCTTCACGTGTCCTAACACCTGTTACCTTCACGTGTACTAACACCTGTTACCTTCACGTGTCCTAACACCTGTTACCTTCACGTGTCCTAACACCTGTTACCTTCACGTGTCCTAACACCTGTTACCTTCACGTGTCCTAACACCTGTTACCTTCACGTGTCCTAACACCTGTTACCTTCACGTGTACTAACACCTGTTACCTTCACGTGTCCTAACACCTGTTACCTTCACATGTACTAACACCTGTTACCTTCACGTGTCCTAACACCTGTTACCTTCACGTGTCCTAACACCTGTTACCTTCACATGTACTAACACCTGTTACCTTCACATGTCCTAACACCTGTTACTTTCACGTGTACTAACACCTGTTACCTTCACATGTACTAACACCTGTTACCTTCACGTGTCCTAACACCTGTTACCTTCACGTGTCCTAACACCTGTTACCTTCACATGTCCTAGTCCTAACACCTGTTACTTTCACGTGTACTAACACCTGTTACCTTCACGTGTACTAACACCTGTTACCTTCACATGTACTAACACGTTACCTTCACGTGTACTAACACCTGTTACCTTCACGTGTACTAACACCTGTTACCTTCACATGTCCTAACACCTGTTACTTTCACGTGTACTAACACCTGTTACCTTCACGTGTACTAACACCTGTTACCTTCACATGTACTAACACCTGTTACCTTCACGTGTCCTAACACCTGTTACCTTCACGTGTCCTAACACCTGTTACCTTCACATGTCCTAACACCTGTTACTTTCACGTGTACTAACACCTGTTACCTTCACGTGTACTAACACCTGTTACCTTCACATGTACTAACACGTTACCTTCACGTGTACCAACACCTGTTACCTTCACGTGTACTAACACCTGTTACCTTCACATGTCCTAACACCTGTTACTTTCACGTGTACTAACACCTGTTACCTTCACGTGTACTAACACCTGTTACCTTCACATGTACTAACACGTTACCTTCACGTGTACTAACACCTGTTACCTTCACGTGTACTAACACCTGTTACCTTCACGTGTACTAACACCTGTTACCTTCACGTGTACTAACACCTGTTACCTTCACGTGTCCTAACACCTGTTACCTTCACGTGTCCTAACACCTGTTACCTTCACGTGTCCTAACACCTGTTACCTTCACGTGTACTAACACCTGTTACCTTCACGTGTCCTAACACCTGTTACCTTCACGTGTACTAACACCTGTTACCTTCACGTGTACTAACACCTGTTAACTTCACGTGTACTAACACCTGTTACCTTCACGTGTACTAACACCTGTTACCTTCACATGTACTAACACGTTACCTTCACGTGTACTAACACCTGTTACCTTCACGTGTACTAACACCTGTTATCTTGGGGTCATTTCTGACCCCAGCAATTTGAACCTCCAGAAAATTATTATAATTAAAATGGCTCCCCAAGTTTATGTGTCAGGTACTTTGTTTTTTGTTGACTACCTAAATATCCCTTTAAATAAAACACCCAAACCCGTTTACCTCCAGGATCCCTGTTACTGTGGAGAAATGTGCAGATCACCATCAAAGCTCACTGATTGACCTACAGCTGGAAAGAGATATTTTTGTGGGTGTTTTAATGGCTTTATATATCACTTTACATCTCAACATGTTGAGTTTATGTTCACCCAGTTGTCCTCATTAAATTAGGAAAAGCCATTCAATGTTAAGCAAAACAAATGATGTCTCATTTATTTAGAGACGTCAAACGTCTCATGGGGTCAGAAATGACCGCAGGACAACACAGGGCTTAAGTGTGCCTTAGCTTCCAGTTAGCCTGAATGTTAGCCGTAACTTGAATTAGCTTTAGCTTCCAGTTAGCCTAAATGTTAGCCTTAGCTTGAAATCGCCTTAGCTTCCAGTTAGCCTGAATGTTAGCCTTAGCTTGAATTAGCCTGAGCTTCCAATTAGCCTAACTGTTAGCCTTAGCTTGAATTGGCCTTAGCTTCCAGTTAACCTAAATGTTAGCCTAAACTTGAATTAGCTTTAGCTTCCAGTTAGCCTAAATGTTAGCCGTAGCTTGAATTAGCCTTAGCTTCCAGTTAGCCTAACTGTTAGCCTTAGCTATAATTAGCCTTAGCTTCCAGTTAGCCTAACTGTTAGCCTTAGCTATAATTAGCCTTAGCTTCCAGTTAGCCTAACTGTTAGCCTTAGCTATAATTAGCCTTAGCTTTAATTAGCCTTAGCTTAGCTAGCTGTCCCACCTCCTCAGAGACGGCAATGATGAAGCTCTTGGCGTCTTCTCCCTCAACTTCTTGGATTATTAAAATCTTTCGGACATTTTCACTCGTGATGACTTCTCGACCCGCTCTGGAGACGCAGATCACTTTAGTTTGGACATTTTGAGGGGGGTCCAGGCCGACGGAGAGTCCTCCATCTTCAGGGTCCCGACAGAGGAACAGGTTCTTGTAGTCTGGAGTGTTGAAGAAGCTGCTGAAGATCACCTGGTTTTCCTCCTCAGAGACAAACTGCCGCCATCTTTCCTCCTCCAACCTGAAGCTGGTGAGGGTGAAGCTCCGGACGGGATCCAGTCGCTCGTCTCTAGCGTCCATCTTTATCTTCACACCTTCTTCTTCTCTTTATCTTCACACCTTCTTCTTCTCTTTATCTTCACACCTTCTTCTTCTCTTTATCTTCACACCTTCTTCTTCTCCTGCTTGTCTCCACTTTGTCTTAAAAACACTTAAAATAAAACGGGTGAAAACTTCATAAATAACGGTTTTTTAAAAACGGTTGGTGATGCCTTCAATGTCTTTTCCCAGCGTCGTAAATATGAGCGTTTCTTCTTCTTCTTCTTTAAATTTGATTGGCGGATCGCAACCAACTTGAACAGGTGCATACCCCCACCTACTGTACCGGAGTGTGCAGATTCAGGGTCAAAGTTTCATCCCTGTTCTATCTGACAAATAAAACAAAACAAAACATATACATGTAAATGACTAAATAACTAAAGCTAATCTACACCTACCACTGAGTCCTCCGGTCTAATCCCTGCAGCACTCCTCCAAACTCCACCTCCTTTTCTCAACATGTTCCTGTCTGAATTGAATCTTCGACATTTCAGGATAACATGCTCCGTCTTCAGCATCATTACAGAGAGTGCACTGATCTGAGTCCATGTTTGCCATTAAAGACAGAGTTGAGTTAAGTCCTGTATGTCTTGAGAACATGAGCTCCTCTCTTCTTTATGGCTTTCTGAATGTTAGAATAATGTCTTCCTTTGTTCTCGTTCTTCTGACATAAATCCCGTGCTGCCTCTCTCATTAATGCTTTAGCTTCCCCCTTTCCAAAAGGAATATTCAATATCTCCTCCTCCACACACACACACACACACACACACACACACACACGAGCAGGAACCAGCAACACTGCACATGTATTCCCAGTCTGTGAAGTCTCAACATCATCAGTGATGTCATCACTGACTCCTCTTCCTGTTTGTGTTGAGTGTTGACAGCTGCAGCAGATGAACAGAGGACTCTCAGGCCCGCTGCAGTCTGTCATTAATATATGAGAGTTTCAGTTTCATGTATTCATGTCGTTGCAGCTCATTGTAACGTGACAGAGAGGAACCGTTGCCTGGTCCTGGACCAGCGTTCTTCACTCAGTGGGAGTGTGTAAGAGCTGGATTACAATTGGTCCAAACAGCACGACCCGCCCTACTTTCCCTCTGATTGGCTAGTACTCGTTGCCTTCGTTGGTTGGATTGGTTGGTTTGGGCACGGTTAGGGTTGTGTCAGGGAGACCCAATCACAAGCAGAGTAGGGCGGGTCATGCTCTGTGATTGGTTGCTGGATCCTATAAAGATAACATGGCGCTGGTTTTCACTACAGGGGAGTTAGCGAGCAGGCGCGCTACCGCAGAGAGCAGCGTCGATGATCGGGTCATGTGAACGTTACGGTCCGTCTGGTGTCGGTGTGCTTCCACTGACTACTAACGATAACCGTGAATGTGATGCGTTAACCGGCTAACGTTGCTGCGGCGGCTAACTCCAGCCTCCGACCGGCTCTGACCGGCTCCGATGGACCCGTTTACGGTAAGAAGTGATTCAACAAACGGACAAAGAACTGAAGACCGTAGTGTCTGTGTGGCGGGAACATTTAGTCAAGATGGCGACCAGAACGTGTTTGTGACGTTAGCGATATATTTAGTGAACGAACTTCAGGTTTAGTTTCTTTGTTCTACCAGTGATTTAAGAAGTACTCTGATGTAGTAATACTACACTAGAAGTACTGTGTTACTAGTAAAAGCAGTAATACTACACACTAGAAGTACTGTGTTACTAGTAAAAGCAGCAATACTACACACTAGAAGTACTCTTGAAGTGATGAAACGAAAGGCCGATTGAAGCCCCCCAGCAGTCTGTTCACAGAGGGGGGCCGTGACAAAACCGAGCTGAAGCGTCTTCTGATCCAGGGTTCTGGTTCTGGTTTCAGGGTTCTCGTTCTGATCAGTGTACCTGTGTTGAGTCTTCACCTGTTCACCTCCTCTGCTCTCTGATTGGCTCTGACAGAACGACCCCCTGAAGGTGACATCATCTGAGTCCATGATGTCACAAGATGGAGGTGAGTGACGCGCATCCAATCAGCTGAGTGGGCGGGGCTTAGCTCCGCTGGGAGATGATGTGAACAAAAGGCCGAATTGTAGCCCCTCCCCTCAGGCAGAGTGTTCTCAGAGGGGGGGCGCTGTGACAAAACCCGACCGAAGCGTTCGTCTGATCCCAGGTCAGCAGGGTCATGTGATGGTCATGTGACTCAGGAGTCTTTATGATGATGATGATGCTCATTGGCTTGTGTTAAAGACCTTTTTCACCTGTTCAGACTCTGGAAGCAGCTGCTGGACCTCCAGGCTGCTGAGAACCTTCATCAACCTCATGGATGATTTTAATAAAAAGATGATGTAACTTGCGTTTCTGATCCTGGATCTGATGTTAATGCTTCTGTTTTTAACCACGGTGACGGTACTAATGAGCTTCTGTTGTACTCTGTTCTCTAACGACTGTTTTAATATAGTATTGAATAAAGCTGAATGTAGAGTGTATTTATTTTCAAAGTACTTGTAGCTGTGTACTAAATAAAGTACTCTATGATCTAGTTTGACGTTTTATTCTTTATAACGAATCTAGACGATGTTTAAAGAGAAACTCATTAGAATACTCAGATTACTCTCAAGGGGTGCTTCTTAAATTGTGTTCTGTTTAAATATTCAGATTTAATATTCAGTAAATGTGTACATAAACATAGTTCTGTATTTAAATATTCAGATTACTTTAATATTCAGTAAATGTGTACATAAACATAGTTCTGTGTTTAAATATTCAGATTTCTGTCTCCAGGTTAAAAAGATTCAAATATTTCATCACATTTTATTAAATGTTAATTAGTGAATATAAAGTTTGACAAACCGGGAACAAAACTAAGACCGGATGTTGTATAAATATATATATTTTTCAGACTTTCCCTTTTTTTTTTTTTTTTTTTTTTTGGGAGGTTGAACTTTTCCCCGGAAGTCTCCTCCAGCTGCTGCTGCTGCTGCTGCAGAAGAAGAAGAAGTTGCTGCTGTTCGCTCGAGACGCAACTTTTATTTTTAACGGAACCGGACCGGAGCGATGGAGACCGACGCGTCATCACCGGTAAACGCACCGACCGACCGGAGCCGGTTTGCAGCTAAGCTAACGGAGCTAGCCTCTGGATCGGTGGGAATAAGAACCCGTCGCCGAACTCCATTCATAAAACAGAACGTTTAAAGAACCGAGTCTAAAGGGCTCTAACGAACACGTGACCCGACTCAATGATGACGACATGCGTTAGAACCGAGCTGTTGCTCATTCGGCCTCAACCGGACCGAGCTCTGTTCCGGTTTAACGGTAGAAAACGAGCCGGTGTGAAGATCAACAGACGAAGAAGAGCTGCAGGTTCATTAAAGAACCTCATTTATTCCTCTGGTTCTATCTGAAATACACGTGAATGGAGTTCAGTTTGAGGTTCTGTCTGCTGTGGGTCTGGATGTAGAGTCTGGAGTTTACCACCAGCACTCATTCACTGTAGTAACAGTACTACTACCTCACAGTGAGAGTACTACTACCTCACAGTAACAGTACTACTACCTCACAGTGAGAGTACTACTACCTCACAGTAACAGTACTACTACCTCACAGTGAGAGTACTACTGCCTCACAGTGAGAGTACTACTGCCTCACAGTGAGAGTACTACTACCACACAGTGAGAGTACTACTATCACACAGTAAGAGTACTACTGCCTCACAGTAAGAGTACTACTATCACACAGTAAGAGTACTACTGCCTCACAGTGAGAGTACTACTGCCACACAGTGAGAGTACTACTGCCTCACAGTGAGAGTACTACTGCCACACAGTGAGAGTACTACTACCACACAGTGAGAGTACTACTGCCTCACAGTGAGAGTACTACTGCCTCACAGTGAGAGTACTACTGCCACACAGTGAGAGTACTACTACCACACAGTAAGAGTACTACTATCACACAGTAAGAGTACTACTGCCTCACAGTAAGAGTACTACTATCACACAGTAAGAGTACTACTGCCTCACAGTGAGAGTACTACTACCACACAGTGAGAGTACTACTATCACACAGTAAGAGTACTACTGCCTCACAGTAAGAGTACTACTATCACACAGTAAGAGTACTACTGCCTCACAGTGAGAGTACTACTGCCTCACAGTGAGAGTACTCTATTACTAATTTAAAGTACTCTGTTACAGTAGAAATACTCTGTTACAGTAGAAAGTACTACTACCACACAGTGTAACTCTGTTACAGTGCAAGTACTTCATTACAGTAGAAGTACTCTGTTACATAAATACTTCAGTCTTAGAGTAACCATGTTGTACTTTCACTCCTGATCAGTTTCAGGCCGTTCAGATCAAACCAGAACCAGAAGAAGTAGAGATCCAGACCTTCACCGTCCTCAAGAAGCTGTCCGTCAAACTGACCGACTGCAGGCTGTGGCTGGAGGGGCGGGACTTCCTGTCTCTTGGTAAGAACGGAGTAATTTATTATTATTATAACTTCCTTTAAGAAAAGTTACAGAAATGTTTGTGCATCCTGCCAATCATCCCCCACAGACGATCACCCTCAGTTCTGTCACCAGAGGCCACGACGCCACCCGACGAACACGGGAAGGAAGATGGTCTACTGCTCCGAGTGTACCAAAGGCTTCTACAAGAGGTCTCACCTGGAGGCTCACCTGAGAACCCACCGAGGACAGAAACCCAACCAGTGCTGGCGGTGCGGGAAGACCTACCCGACCCTGATGAGCCTGGTGGTCCACCAGCAGATCCACGACCGCAGGGAGCCCTACCGGTGCTCCTACTGCGACAAGACCTTCGCTCTGAAGAGGGACTGGAAGACGCACCACCGGACTCACTCCGGGACCAAACCCTTCAAGTGCTGGTTCTGCGGGGACGGCTTCGGCAAGCAGGACGAGCTCGACGAGCACCTGGAGATTCACAAGGGGGAGAAGTGCTACCGCTGCAAAGTCTGCGACAAGATGTTCGTCTCCTACCAGGGTTTCAACTTCCACCGCAAGTCGCACAAGAACCCCAAGCTGCTGCCGTGCCTGAAGTGTAAGAAGACATTCGGTAACCCTCAGAGCCTGAAGCTACACCAGGTGACCCACTCCAACAGGAAGCCGCACAAATGCCCCACCTGCAGCAAAGCCTTCAAGCTGCTGAGCGGCATGCGGGTCCACCAGAGGACCCACGAGGACCTGAGGGACTACCACTGTGCAGAGTGCGGCAAGTGTTTCTCCAGCCTGCAGGGCCTGAAGCTGCACCACCGCACCCACACCGGACTCAAGCCCTACAAGTGCAGCGAGTGCGGGAAGAGGTTCACCCAGTCGCCCCACCTCAAGTCCCACATGGTCACGCACACTGGGGAGCGACCGTTCCTCTGCACCACTTGCGGGAAGAGGTTCACCCAGTCGTCCCACCTGAGGTCTCACGTCACGCTGTTCCACGTGGGTGAGAAGCCCTTCGCCTGCGACGACTGCGGGAAGAGCTTCACCATCGCCCACTACCTGAAGATGCACCGCCTGAGCCACACCAAGGAGAAGCTGTACCAGTGCTCGTACTGCGACAAGTCCTTCTCCTACCACAACTCCTGGAGGGCCCACGAGAGGATCCACACCGGCGAGCGTCCGTTCGGCTGCCGCGACTGCGGCCAGAGCTTCATCACGTCGGGCTCGCTGCTGAGCCACCGGAGAACCAAACACACCGGAGAGAAGAGCCACTACTGCATCACCTGCGGGGAGTTCTTCTTCACCAGCTCGCTGCTGCGGGTCCACCAGCTGGACCACACCGGCGAGCGGCCTCACGCCTGCGGCTGCGGCAAGACGTTCAAAACCAAAGGAGTGCTGCGCTACCACCTGAAGAGGTTCACCGACCACCAGCCGGCCGAGTGAACGGCTTCAGGTGCAGGTCTCAACCACAGGACGTTACCAGAAACACACATTATCATCGAGAGGACACCTCTGAAGTCCGTCCACAGTAAATGTCCTTAAAGACTCGGTGATAGTCGTCACAGAGACACTGAGATGTTGTTGTTTAAATTCTCGTTACATCCTGAAAAACCATCAATGAGTCAAAAGCTTTGACAAAAGTAAGAAAAACAATCAGGAATCTGCGGTTGTCTGTCTGACTGTCTTTCCTTGTCACCAGAGTCTTCCACCAGCTGTTCTAACAGCGGCCATGTTTGTTGTTTACGTTCATGATGAGATTTAGGGGGCGTGTCTTTAGAGGTCTGAGGTCTTCTGAAGGTTCCTCACTGAGTGACCTAAAGTCTCTAAGGTTCCTTAACAGCTGTTTGAATCCTCTAAATGCTGAGGAAAGGTGCTTTAATGCTTCCTTTCCTATCTCCTTCACCATAGGAAACACTGGACCTTCGTTTACTAAAGGAAAGGAGATAATTCCGACCCACAATGCCTTGCGGCGGGAACATTTAAAGTGACGCAGCATGAAAACAAATGCTATGTTTGTCTCACAGGTTTAATAATTATACTCATACAGTCATAAAATAATCATGTTGATGAAGATGAACAGAGACGATCCTTAAGTTTCATTTTATATATTTATTAGCGCTGGGCAACGATTAACATTTAGGATTTTTTGCGATTAATCGCATTGTTATGTTAAAGTTCAGTAATGACTTTTATTTTGAAGTGCTGCTCTATGAACTAAAGCTCAACAACATTTGGTGTGAACACGTTAAACTCATCAGGTTGTTGTTAACAGCAGGATTCTCTTCACTCTCTGTGCTCAGTGTGTGACGTCATGTGAAACCTTCACTGCTGTGAACATGAACAACACGTTTCATCACAATGTGTGTGTTGTGTGTTCTCCTCTTCATCACTATGATGCTGTAACTCAGAGGTGATGAAGGTCACCCAGTGATCACAGAATAAAGACACTCTACGCACAGTTTAGGTGTATTTTCCCTTTAACTCACGAGATGCAGGCAGCATGTTTTATACTTAATGTGAATATAATTCATATTTTGTTGGCATCTTATTCTGAAAACCGGATGTTCGTCTGAAGAAACCGGATGTTGTCTCACGTTAATCTTTCCGCTAACTTTCTTAGCTCATTCTTGAGGCTCATACGTGACGTCATTCGTTGATCCTAAAGGTGCGTCCTCTGGTCCTCCTCTGGTCCTCCTCTGGTCCTCTGGTCCTCCTCTGGACCTCCTCTGGTCCTCCTCTGGTCCTCCTCTGGTCCTCTGGTCCTCCTCTGGTCCTCTGGTCCTCCTCTGGTCCTCTGGTCCTCCTCTGGTCCTCCTCTGGACCTCCTCTGGACCTCCTCTGGTCCTCTGGTCCTCCTCTGGACTTCCTCTGGTCCTCCTCTGGACCTCCTCTGGACCTCCTCTGGTCCTCTGGTCCTCCTCTGGTCCTCTGGTCCTCCTCTGGACCTCCTCTGGACCTCCTCTGGTCCTCTGGTCCTCCTCTGGTCCTCTGGTCCTCCTCTGGTCCTCCTCTGGTCCTCCTCTGGACTTCCTCTGGTCCTCCTCTGGACTTCCTCTGGTCCTCTGGTCCTCCTCTGGTCCTCCTCTGGTCCTCTGGTCCTCCTCTGGTCCTCCTCTGGTCTCTTGTGGTCTCATATTGAGACCTCCTCATGAACTCTGTGACTATCAATAAACACTTTGCAGCTCATTAAAACATGTTTGTTTGTTTTTTAATATTTAAATGAGATGTATGA
>NC_136541.1:282025-294525 GCF_910591455.1 Pholis gunnellus
GCCTCTCTCCTCAGCTCAGTGGTACTTGTAGTTCTAGTGCTGTAGTCCTAACGGCCTCTCTCCTCAGCTCAGTGGTACTTGTAGTTCTAGTGCTGTAGTCCTAACGGCCTCTCTCCTCAGCTCAGTGGTACTTGTAGTTCTAGTGCTGTAGTCCTAACGGCCTCTCTCCTCAGCTCAGTGTCTCCAGAGGACAGCTCCAGGCAGCCTCCGGGCTGCTCCACCAGGCCGTGGTCGTGGCTCATCAGACACACAACCATCAGGCCGTCATCTACAGCTACAGTCTGGTAAACAGCCTCTCTCAGCTCTCAGCTCTCCTCAGCTCTACAGCTCTCTAACCCTCACCCTCACCCTCAGATGGCGAACCTGGCCTACGTTCAGGGTCAGCTGGACCACGTGAGTACCGCCCCCGTATCACCTTTGTCACTATGGCAACGGCAGTGAGACAGCTGGTTGTCCTCTTCGTCCTCTCAGGCAGAAAAACTCTTCAAAGCAGCGATGAGCTTCATGCTGTCAGGAGGAACTCCAGAGGTGTGTGTGTGTGTGTGTGTGTGTGTGTGTGTGTGTGTGTGTGTGTGTGTGTGTGTGTGTGTGTGTGTGTGTGTGTGTGTGTGTGTGTGTGTGTGTGTGTGTCTTCACTCACTTCCTGTCTCTTTCAGGACGATAACGCTGTCATCGAGATGTCTCTGAAACTCGCCACCATCTACGCCGAACAGAACAAGTAAGATTGAACCGTTCAAGTGCCTGACCTCTGACTTCACTTCCTGTCAGAGAAGTGACTGTGTGTGTGTGTGTGTGTGTGCGTGTGTGTGTGTTTCAGGGCGGAGCTTGCAGAGCACGGGTTCAGGTTCTGTACGGAGTCTCTGGAGGCCAAACTGCAGAAACATAAAGAAACCCCTGAAGAGGATCGGACAGGTGAGAAGAATCATGTAGGACTGCGTATCGTTAAAGAACCCTAAAAGAAGCCAGAGCAGAGCTGCAAGAATGTGCCAATAAAGTTCAGTCAAACTTCAAAAACATCAATGTAGACAGACTGAAAGATGTAAAGAGACAGAGGGACAGACAGGGTAGAGAGACAGACAAGCTGCTGTGTGACTCTGTTGCTGTTGTCTTCAGAGGAGCAGGAGGTTCTGAGGAAGGAGACACGTCTTCTGCTCGGTTTGTGTTTCGACTCGCGGGCTCGATACAGAGCGTCAACGTTGCACCTGAAACAGGCGGCACAGGACTACCAGAGAGCACTGGACATCTGCCGCCAGGAGCAGGGAGAAACACACCCACAGGTAGGACCACAGGTAGACACACACCCACAGGTAGGACCACAGGTAGACACACACCCACAGGTAGGACCACAGGTAGACACACACCCACAGGTAGGACCACAGGTAGACACACATCCACAGGTAGGACCACAGGTAGACACACATCCACAGGTAGGACCACAGGTAGACACACACCCACAGGTAGGACCACAGGTAGACACACATCCACAGGTAGGACCACAGGTAGACACACATCCACAGGACAACAGGTAGACACACATCCACAGGTAGGACCACAGGTAGACACACACCCACAGGTAGGACCACAGGTAGACACACATCCACAGGTAGGACCACAGGTAGACACACATCCACAGGTAGGACCACAGGTAGACACACACCCACAGGACAACAGGTAGACACACATCCACAGGTAGGACCACAGGTAGACACACACCCACAGGACAACAGGTAGACACACATCCACAGGTAGGACCACAGGTAGACACACACCCACAGGTAGGACCACAGGTAGACACACACCCACAGGTAGGACCACAGGTAGAAACACATCCACAGGTAGGACCACAGGTAGACACACCCACAGGTAGGACCACAGGGAGACACACACCCACAGGTAGGACCACAGGTAGACACACACCCACAGGTAGGACCACAGGTAGACACACACCCACAGGTAGGACCACAGGGAGACACACACCCACAGGTAGGACCACAGGTAGACACACACCCACAGGTAGGACCACAGGTAGACACACACCCACAGGTAGGACCACAGGTAGACACACACCCACAGGTAGGACCACAGGGAGACACACACCCACAGGTAGGACCACAGGTAGAAACACATCCACAGGTAGGACCACAGGTAGACACACCCACAGGTAGGACCACAGGGAGACACACACCCACAGGTAGGACCACAGGTAGACACACACCCACAGGTAGGACCACAGGTAGACACACACCCACAGGTAGGACCACAGGGAGACACACATCCACAGGTAGGACCACAGGTAGACACACACCCACAGGTAGGACCACAGGGAGAAACACATCCACAGGTAGGACCACAGGTAGACACACACCCACAGGTAGGACCACAGGTAGACACACACCCACAGGTAGGACCACAGGTAGACACACACCCACAGGTAGGACCACAGGTAGACACACACCCACAGGTAGGACCACAGGTAGACACACACCCACAGGTAGGACCACAGGGAGAAACACATCCACAGGTAGGACCACAGGTAGACACACATCCACAGGTAGGACCACAGGGAGACACACACCCACAGGACAACAGGTAGACACATTCTTGTGAAGCGTCGAGACCAGAACATCATCCTCTTGTCTCACCTGTCAGACTCTGGTGCTGATGAGCGACCTGGCCACCGTCCTGGATTTGCAGGGTCGCCATGATGACGCCCTGGCTCTGGTCCAGCGGGCTGTGGATCTGAGCCGCTCCGCTGGACACCCGGACCAACACGTGCTGCTGGGAAACATGGCCGGCATCCTGCTGCACAAAGGTCAGGGAGACGTCAAAGGTCTCTGAGTCCGTCCTGCTTCAGATGGAACCACTCACATGTATGTGGGCGTGGCTTCATCTAAAGGGGCGTGGCTTCATCTAAAGTGGGCCGGACGAACGATGGAGGCCCACCAGGTATGTCTGCTCTGATGGTTCTGTCTGTGGTCCGTCAGGTCGGCTGGAGGACTCGGTGCGGTTCTACCAGGAGGCTCTGGGTCTGGCTCGGCAGGCCGGAGACCAGGAGGCTGTGGACCAGATCCAGGAGGGACTGCAGGAGGTGAAGAAGAGGAGAAGGAGCAACCAGGAGAAGGACAAGAAGGAGGACGAGGAGGCTGCACAGCAGTGATTGGTTTACAGTGTGAGGGGGGGATGAAGAAGAGGAGAAGAAGGAGGGGGAAGATGATTAATCCGTCAGTCCACAGCAACAAACTAGACCTCCAGACTGGATCCCAGGATCCCGGTGACCCCTTCAACCCTCCGTTCAGTTATTAACCTCTTTGATCTCAGTCATACTCCTCAGAGGATGAACCCTCCACATCTGTGTGTGTGTAAAAGTGAAATAAACCTTCTATTGTGACGTCTACAGCTGCAACCTTTGTGTGTGTGTGTGTGTGTGTGTGTGTGTGTGTGTGTGTGTGTGTGTGTGTGTGTGTGTGTGTGTGTGTGTGTGTGTGTGTGTGTGTGTGTGTGTGTGTGTGTGTGTGTGTGTGTGTGTGTGTGTGTGTGACAGAGTGTGTGTGTGTGTGTGACAGTGTGTGTGTGTGACAGTGTGTGTGTGTGTGTGTGTGACAGAGTGTGTGTGTGGTTCCCACAGAAGATGACGCAGGTGAACTTCCTGTTGTGTTTACTGAACATGTCAGAATAAAAGCTCAGTGATGACAGTAAACAAACAGCAGAAACTACAAACAGGAATCTACGACACGTGTTCCTGTTTAGCTGTCTTTGTGAGGACATAATGCTTTACCTGACCCCCTAACCCAGACCCTCTAACCCAGACCCTCTAACCCAGACCCTCTAACCCAGACCCTCTAACCCAGACCCTCTAACCCTGACCCCCTAACCCAGACCCTCTAACCCTGACCCCCTAACCCAGACCCTCTAACCCAGACCCTCTAACCCAGACCCTCTAACCCAGACCCTCTAACCCAGACCCTCTAACCCAGACCCTCTAACCCAGTGTATTCATGTAACAGTCAGGAGCCTCGGTAGCTGGTAGAACCACAGCAGCCTGGCTGCTCCTCATGCTGCTCACACACTGCTGTGGGATGCGTTCCACTCAAGCAGGATTTGTCACAAGTCAGCCAACGTGGTTGTGTTGGTCACTCGAGCACGAACAGCCCGAGCTGATCCCACAAGTGTTCAGTGAGGACTGCTGGCTTCCTCTCTGCTCCCAGTCTGGAGGTCGTCTCTGATGACCGCTCTGTGGGGGCGAGCGTTGTCGGTCCCAGACTGGAGAAATGGGATTCCACTGGTGGCAGAATCTCATCTCGATATCTCTGCATTGAGATTGCCTCCAGTGAAGACCAGCCTCGGTTTTCCAGTGATGGAGATGCCGCCCCACACGCCACACTGCCTCCACCCGAAGCTGTTCCTCTATCGGTGCAGCCGTCAGCAGAGCGTTCTCCCCGTCTTCTCCACACTTTGACCCTACGATCCAACTTCCGTAGGCAGAATCTGGACTCATCGCTGAACATAACGTTCCTCCACATGTTCAGGTTCCAGTGCAAACGGGCCTGACGGTGAATAGCAACAGCAGAATCAGCTGTTTGCATTGGCAGAGAAGATTTGGCACATTTTTAATGGGCTCAACCCTCAGACTCCTCTGAGCATGTTCCTCACACATGAGGCCGTTTGAAAGGGAACTAAACAGGCTTTCAACGGTGTGACATGTAACAGAGAAATAATCTGCCAAACACTCATTTCAGAACGTTTTGTTCGATGTTGATATATATCTCTATATATTAGTGTTGGGAAGTTAACGCGTTGTTATCGCGTTAACGCTTTCATTAATTAACGCCGACAATTATTTTATCGCACGTTAACGCAGTTTTATTTTTAACGGCCGGCAGCGAGCGGTGAACAGCTGTTTGTGTGGCGTCTCTTCCTGTTTCCTTCCCCTACGTTCCCCTGGGTCCTAAGTCCCTCCATGTACAGCTTCTCATCACCCTCTATGTACCAACGTACATTTATAACAAACACCACATATTACGCTAATCAGCGTAGCATAGTGTCTGAACAACATACCAACAAATAAATGATTCATTTAAATTATTGTTTTAGAGTTTTAAAGTGTTTAGTTTGTAATATGTATAATAATCATATCATTTAGTTATCACTACTGAGACTTTAACAAACATAAAACATGACGTAGATAGGTTTCAGGTTTCAAGATGTATATTTAAATTCATCTCTGACACACATGAAGATAAAGTTGTGAACACGCTGAATATCTATGATCAGAATCATTATAACTGTGTTATAACTGCTGCTGTGTGAAGAGAATCCTGCTGTTAACAAGAACCTGATGAGTTTAACGTGTTTAAACCAAATGTTGTTGACCTTTAGTTCATAGAGCAGCACTTTAACATGAAAGAGCTCAACACACTACTTTAGATTCATTATGAACTTTAACACAACAATGAGGTTAGAAATTGTAATCATTGCCCAGCACTAATATATATATTTATATATTTCAAATGAAGACAATCTAACACACTTCATCATAGTCTGGTACAGAATAAAACCTGATAAAACCGTTTGACTCTTTCTTTAAGGTGAACATATATCTAACATGCGTTAACGTCTCTACGTTCACTGAATTAAAATGGAGGCTTCCTTTTGTTTACATGTTGCCGTGGTGACTCATGGAATTTAAGCTCCATTGATGATTCGTTTTTGTTTTATTCACCACATACGAGCGTCAAAGTGAACTTGTTAAACCTGCTTTCTGAAACAGGGCCCTGAACCCTAAAACCCAGTGTGAACCCTGAATCAGGCCTCTGAGAGGACACGATGTGCAAAAGCCTTCGGTCCTCACTATGTAGCCAGGACAAGAAACACACACACACGTGAGAAAAACTGTTTCTTCAGATTTAACTGATGTCATGAACACACACATAATCACATGTAAACACACACATTCAGAGGGTAATTGCTGTTGTGCTAACAGGTTCATTAATCACACACACACACACACACACACACAGGATGTGGTATAAAAGTATCTGCAGGTTGCTTCTGTCTCTCTGCTGGACGACGACGACTCAACACACTGACCAGGTATGAACGCACACACACACACACACACACACACACACAGGATAACTGTGTTTAAACTGTGGGGCGCGCCCCTCTAGTGGGGCGCAGCGGTATTGCAGGTGGGGCGCGGGGGAAATGCAGAATTTTTTTATTTCAAGAACTTTATTCATAGCTGCAAAATTCGCCGTTTTGAATCAAAATATATCATCCACGTGAATCGTGTAGATCCGAAGAGGTTTTTTTTGGGGGGGGCAGATTGGAGTGAGACGAGGAGAAAAGGTGACGTGATCTTCACAATTAAACATCTTTGATGTGACGTGAGGAGTCTCGGCCAATCAGCGTTAAGACGTCTACAGCGTCTTTCCCTCCGTGACAGTTTAAGTTCCGCTACCGTTCAGACTTGCTGGTGAAGTTAACGTTCACTGCATGCTGAACTCTGTGGACTGTTAACGTTCATCATTATCATGATTTAGGAGGAAAAAACGTAACGTGATGAAACATGAAGCCCCCCCCCTCGTGTTCCGGTTCAGTTCACGCGGTCACTCGTTAACGTTAAACACCGGCGGATCTGGTTGCAGGTTTGTTTAACTCAAAGTAGAATGAAAGGCCCAGATACTGATGATGATGATGAGGTCAAAGAGCTTCAGGGAGAGGCTGTTAGTGCAGCTTGACACAGGGCTGAGATGTGAAGGAGCTGGGTCTGGATAAAGGTGGAGCTGGGTCTGGATAAAGGTGGAGCTGGGTCTGGATAAAGGTGGAGCTGGGTCTGGATAAAGGTGGAGCTGGGTCTGGATAAAGGTGGAGTTGGGTCTGGATAAAGGTGGAGCTGGGTCTGGATGAAGGTGGAGCTGGGTCTGGATAAAGGTGGAGCTGGGTCTGGGTAAAGGTGGAGTTGGGTCTGGATAAAGGTGGAGCTGGGTCTGGATAAAGGTGGAGCTGGGTCTGGGTAAAGGTGGAGTTGGGTCTGGATAAAGGTGGAGCTGGGTCTGGATAAAGGTGGAGGTCTAAACAGACAGTGTGCTGAATGCAGCCTCTGCTCCAGGAGATGAAGTACAGCAACAAGGCTCACTGTCCTCTCGTCACTGAGACTCTGTTCACTGTGATGACCACAGACAGAGCAGATTATCATTTTCATTTAAATAATTGAACTGGATTGAATGCATATTAATTGCAAATAGAAGATTGGCCACAATCCTACCAGCTTCACAGTAACAGTAGAGTTAATATGAAGACGTACAGTAATGAAAACTAATCACTTTATTTGTACAGACAATGGTTCTCGCTACTCTCGCTATCTTTGTTTTTATATGACTAAAAATGTTAAAGGTTTATAATAATAGAGCTGAAATAGTGATTAATAAAGGAATAATAAATTAGTTTTTAGCTTAAAGTAAATGTTTTATCACTTAATTGTCTTCTCAGAGTACACCAGAATGCTACATTTTAAAGCTGATATTTAAAATAATACCATGTTGTTACCATGTTGTTACATGTTGTTACCATGTTGTTACCATGTTGTTACATGTTGTTACCATGTTGTTACCATGTTGTTACATGTTGTTACCATGTTGTTACCATGTTGTTACCATGTTGTTACCATGTTGTTACCATGTTGTTACATGTTGTTACCATGTTGTTACATGTTGTTACCATGTTGTTACATGTTGTTACATGTTGTTACCATGTTGTTACATGTTGTTACCATGTTGTTACCATGTTGTTACCATGCTGTTACATGTTGTTACCATGTTGTTACCATGTTGTTATGTTGTTACATGTTGTTACATGTTGTTACCATGTTGTTACCATGTTGTTACCATGTTGTTACATGTTGTTACCATGTTGTTACCATGTTGTTACCATGTTGTTATGTTGTTACCATGTTGTTACATGTTGTTACATGTTGTTACATGTTGTTACCATGTTGTTACCATGTTGTTACATGTTGTTACATGTTGTTACCATGTTGTTACCATGTTGTTACATGTTGTTACCATGTTGTTACATGTTGTTACCATGTTGTTACCATGTTGTTATGTTGTTACATGTTGTTACATGTTGTTACCATGTTGTTACCATGTTGTTACATGTTGTTACCATGTTGTTACCATGTTGTTATGTTGTTATGTTGTTACATGTTGTTACATGTTGTTACCATGTTGTTACATGTTGTTACATGTTGTTACCATGTTGTTACCATGTTGTTGGGGCATGAACATTGTTCTTCCTCCAAAGTGGGGCGTGACAGAAACAGTTTGAGAACCACTGATTTGAACTGTTAGATGATTGAAAACTAGCTGACACGATGAACGTCTCATGTTAACTTTACTTTACATTATTTTGATGTTGAAGTTGATCTGGATGTTGATGGTGTTGATGGTCTTTAGATGATCTACAGGATGGAAACAGTGATGTAGTTTTGAGGTAAAATAATAATAATTATAAACTTCTTTTACAGTTTGACGTCCACCCTGAAGACTCCTCTCTTCCTGTAGTTCCAGCTGTCGGCCTGCGGGGGGCAGTGTGGAGCTTCAGGTCTCTGAGCCAATCAGAAGAGTCCAATCTCCTCAGCTGACGTGAGTCACTTCCTAATTTTAACTTTTATTATAAAATTGTTAAAGTTCTTCATGTAAAAACAAACAAAATGTTTTTTCTACTTATGTGTTAAATAAATAAATACTGTTAACTTAATATTACTGCAGTACTTTAAATATATACAAGTACTAAGTGTACTTCAGTCACAATGAAGCTCTGGAACTAAACAGGTGAGTGACGATGAGGTCAGGTGAGAGATGATGAGGTCAGGTGAGTGATGATGAGGTCAGGTGAGAGATGATGAGGTCAGGTGAGAGTTGATGAGGTCAGGTGAGAGTTGATGAGGTCAGGTGAGAGATGATGAGGTCAGGTGAGAGATGATGAGGTCAGGTGAGAGTTGATGAGGTCAGGTGAGTGACGATGAGGTCAGGTGAGTGATGATGAGGTCAGGTGAGAGATGATGAGGTCAGGTGACTGATGATGAGGTCAGGTGAGTGATGATGAGGTCAGGTGAGAGATGATGAGGTCAGGTGAGAGATGATGAGGTCAGGTGAGAGTTGATGAGGTCAGGTGAGTGACGATGAGGTCAGGTGAGTGACGATGAGGTCAGGTGAGAGATGATGAGGTCAGGTGAGAGATGATGAGGTCAGGTGAGAGATGATGAGGTCAGGTGAGAGTTGATGAGGTCAGGTGAGAGATGATGAGGTCAGGTGAGAGTTGATGAGGTCAGGTGAGAGATGATGAGGTCAGGTGAGAGTTGATGAGGTCAGGTGAGTGACGATGAGGTCAGGTGAGAGTTGATGAGGTCAGGTGAGTGACGATGAGGTCAGGTGAGAGTTGATGAGGTCAGGTGAGTGATGATGAGGTCAGGTGAGTGATGATGAGGTCAGGTGAGAGATGATGAGGTCAGGTGAGAGATGATGAGGTCAGGTGAGAGATGATGAGGTCAGGTGAGAGATGATGAGGTCAGGTGAGAGTTGATGAGGTCAGGTGAGAGATGATGAGGTCAGGTGAGAGTTGATGAGGTCAGATGAGAGATGATGAGGTCAGGTGAGAGTTGATGAGGTCAGGTGAGTGATGATGAGGTCAGGTGAGTGATGATGAGGTCAGGTGAGAGATGATGAGGTCAGGTGAGTGATGATGAGGTCAGGTGAGTGACGATGAGGTCAGGTGAGAGTTGATGAGGTCAGGTGAGAGATGATGAGGTCAGGTGAGTGATGATGAGGTCAGGTGAGTGACGATGAGGTCAGGTGAGAGTTGATGAGGTCAGGTGAGAGATGATGAGGTCAGGTGAGAGATGATGAGGTCAGGTGAGAGTTGATGAGGTCAGGTGAGTGACGATGAGGTCAGGTGAGTGATGATGAGGTCAGGTGAGAGTTGATGAAGTCAGGTGAGTGATGATGACGTCAGGTGAGAGATGATGATGTCAGGTAAGTGATGATGAGGTCAGGTGAGTGATGATGAGGTCAGGTGAGTGACGATGAGGTCAGGTGAGAGTTGATGAGGTCAGGTGAGAGATGATGAGGTCAGGTGAGAGATGATGAGGTCAGGTGAGAGATGATGAGGTCAGGTGAGTGATGATGACGTCAGGTGACTGATGATGAGGTCAGGTGACTGATGATGAGGTCAGGAGAGTGATGATGAGGTCAGGTGAGAGTTGATGAGGTCAGGTGAGTGACGATGAGGTCAGGTGAGAGTTGATGAGGTCAGGTGAGAGATGATGAGGTCAGGTGAGTGATGATGACGTCAGGTGACTGATGATGAGGTCAGGTGAGTGACGATGAGGTCAGGTGAGTGATGATGAGGTCAGGTGAGTGATGATGACGTCAGGTGACTGATGATGAGGTCAGGTGACTGATGATGAGGTCAGGAGAGTGATGATGAGGTCAGGTGAGAGTTGATGAAGTCAGGTGAGTGATGATGACGTCAGGTGAGAGATGATGAGGTCAGGTGAGAGATGATGAGGTCAGGTGAGAGTTGATGAGGTCAGGTGAGTGATGATGAGGTCAGGTGAGAGTTGATGAGGTCAGGTGAGAGATGATGAGGTCAGGTGAGAGATGATGAGGTCAGGTGAGTGATGATGAGGTCAGGTGAGAGATGATGAGGTCAGGTGAGAGTTGATGAGGTCAGGTGAGTGACGATGAGGTCAGGTGAGAGTTGATGAGGTCAGGTGAGAGTTGATGAGGTCAGGTGAGTGATGATGAGGTCAGGTGAGAGACGATGAGGTCAGGTGAGAGATGATGAGGTCAGGTGAGTGATGATGAGGTCAGGTGAGTGATGATGAGGTCAGGTGAGAGTTGATGAGGTCAGGTGAGTGATGATGAGGTCAGGTGAGTGATGATGAGGTCAGGTGAGTGATGATGAGGTCAGGTGAGAGTTGATGAGGTCAGGTGAGTGATGATGAGGTCAGGTGAGTGACGATGAGGTCAGGTGAGAGTTGATGAGGTCAGGTGAGAGATGATGAGGTCAGGTGAGTGATGATGAGGTCAGGTGAGAGATGATGACGTCAGGTGACTGATGATGAGGTCAGGTGAGTGATGATGAGGTCAGGTGAGAGTTGATGAGGTCAGGTGAGAGTTGATGAGGTCAGGTGAGAGATGATGAGGTCAGGTGAGAGATGATGACGTCAGGTGACTGATGATGAGGTCAGGTGAGTGATGATGAGGTCAGGTGAGAGTTGATGAGGTCAGGTGAGTGATGATGACGTCAGGTGACTGATGATGAGGTCAGGTGAGTGATGATGAGGTCAGGTGAGAGATGATGAGGTCAGGTGAGAGTTGATGAGGTCAGGTGACTGATGATGAGGTCAGGTGAGTGATGATGAGGTCAGGTGAGAGTTGATGAAGTCAGGTGAGTGATGATGACGTCAGGTGAGAGATGATGAGGTCAGGTGAGAGATGATGATGTCAGGTAAGTGATGATGAGGTCAGGTGAGTGATGATGAGGTCAGGTGAGTGACGATGAGGTCAGGTGAGAGTTGATGAGGTCAGGTGAGTGACGATGAGGTCAGGTGAGAGTTGATGAGGTCAGGTGAGAGAAGATGAGGTCAGGTGAGTGATGATGAGGTCAGGTGAGTGATGATGAGGTCAGGTGACTGATGATGAGGTCAGGAGAGTGATGATGAGGTCAGGTGAGAGTTGATGAGGTCAGGTGAGTGACGATGAGGTCAGGTGAGAGTTGATGAGGTCAGGTGAGAGAAGATGAGGTCAGGTGAGTGATGATGACGTCAGGTGACTGATGATGAGGTCAGGTGACTGATGATGAGGTCAGGAGAGTGATGATGAGGTCAGGTGAGAGTTGATGAAGTCAGGTGAGTGATGATGACGTCAGGTGACTGATGATGAGGTCAGGTGAGAGATGATGAGGTCAGGTGAGTGATGATGAGGTCAGGTGAGAGATGATGAGGTCAGGTGAGAGATGATGAGGTCAGGTGAGTGTTGATGAGGTCAGGTGAGTGATGATGAGGTCAGGTGAGAGTTGATGAGGTCAGGTGAGAGATGATGAGGTCAGGTGAGAGATGATGAGGTCAGGTGAGTGATGATGAGGTCAGGTGAGAGTTGATGAGGTCAGGTGAGTGATGATGAGGTCAGGTGAGAGTTGATGAGGTCAGGTGAGAGATGATGAGGTCAGGTGAGAGATGATGAGGTCAGGTGAGTGTTGATGAGGTCAGGTGAGTGACGATGAGGTCAGGTGAGAGTTGATGAGGTCAGGTGAGAGTTGATGAGGTCAGGTGAGTGATGATGAGGTCAGGTGAGTGATGATGAGGTCAGGTGAGAGTTGATGAGGTCAGGTGAGTGATGATGAGGTCAGGTGAGTGACGATGAGGTCAGGTGAGAGTTGATGAGGTCAGGTGAGAGATGATGAGGTCAGGTGAGTGATGATGAGGTCAGGTGAGT
>NC_136541.1:297025-389525 GCF_910591455.1 Pholis gunnellus
ACACACACATTAGGAAAAGGTCTCAGATCAGTTGTTGCTCTTACAGAGAAGCAGCGCTCAATAAATATGCAGAAGAAGAAAAACTAGAATATGAGACATAAAAAAGTTCAGAAGTCAAAATATAAAGTAGTATATTTGTCCAGTTATTGCAAAAATGAATATGCTGTAATGTAAACATCACACGTGTGTCAGGAGCCAATAGGAAGATATTCAACTTCCTGTCTCCTCCAATCAGCTCTCTGATTGGTCGTTTCAAATATCACCACTGAAGTACTTCAGTACATTTACATCTCAGAGGTACATGTACTTTTTACTGCTTTTGTTACTTTACAGATTTAAACTATTTGATTTGATTTATGTGATAATAAAGAAGCTCTAAATAGTTACTTTGTTTCTCTTTACCTTCATTTAACAACACATTTGTTGTGATTCATGTCATGATGTCACTCACGTCTCATACGTCTCATACGTCTCATACGTCTCAATACGTCTCATACGTCTCATACGTCTCATACGTCTCATACGTCTCATACGTCTCATACGTCTCATACGTCTCAATATGTCTCATACGTCTCATACGTCTCATACGTCTCAATACGTCTCATACGTCTCATACGTCTCATACGTCTCAATACGTCTCATACGTCTCATACGTCTCATACGTCTCAATACGTCTCATACGTCTCATACGTCTCATACGTCTCATACGTCTCAATACGTCTCAATTCGTCTCATACGTCTCATACGTCTCATACGTCTCATACGTCTCATACGTCTCATACGTCTCAATACGTCTCATACGTCTCATACGTCTCATACGTCTCAATACGTCTCATACGTCTCATACGTCTCATACGTCTCAATACGTCTCATACGTCTCATACGTCTCATACGTCTCAATATGTCTCATACGTCTCATACGTCTCATACGTCTCATACGTCTCATACGTCTCATACGTCTCATACGTCTCAATATGTCTCATACGTCTCATACGTCTCAATACGTCTCATACGTCTCAATAAGTCTCAATACGTCTCATACGTCTCATACGTCTCAATAAGTCTCAATACGTCTCATACGTCTCAATACGTCTCATACGTCTCATACGTCTCATACGTCTCATACGTCTCAATATGTCTCATACGTCTCATACGTCTCATACGTCTCATACGTCTCAATACGTCTCATACGTCTCATACGTCTCAATACGTCTCATACGTCTCATACGTCTCATACGTCTCATACGTCTCAATACGTCTCATACGTCTCATACGTCTCATACGTCTCATACGTCTCATACGTCTCATACGTCTCATACGTCTCATTCGTCTCAATAAGTCTCATACGTCTCATACGTCTCATACGTCTCATACGTCTCATTCGTCTCAATAAGTCTCATACGTCTCATACGTCTCATACGTCTCATTCGTCTCAATAAGTCTCATACGTCTCATACGTCTCATACGTCTCAATAAGTCTCAATACGTCTCACACGTTGTTAGTGCACGTGAGCGTGCCCGTCTCTCTCATCAGGACTTTACAGCTGATGATGCCATCCAGACCAACAGCGTCGTCATGGAAACGTAGCACCAACCCTCTGGTTCCCCCTCATGTTAGCTCTGTTACACACACACACACACACACACAGTACACACACACACACACACACACACACACACACAGTACACACACACACACACACACACAGACACACAGTACACACACACACACACACACAGTACACACACACACACACACACAGTACACACACACACACACACACACACACAGTACACACACACAGTACACACACACACACACACACACACACACACAAACACACACACACACAGTACACACACACACACACACACACACACAGACACACAGTACACACACACACACACACAGTACACATACACACACACACACACACACACACAGTACACACACACAGACACACACAGTCCACCCTCCAGGGACCATGAACCCTGATAACCAGTGTTTCCTCCTCCAGGTTGTTCGACCATCAGACCCACTCTGACCTCTGACCTCTGAAGGAGCCATGAGCCACCATCAGAACTCTCTGGGTCCTGATGCCGACGTGAGTCTGTCAGCAGTGAGTCTCAACAGACGATCAAATTAATCTCTAAAGTATGAAGACTGAAATGAGCACGGGGCGTTCAGGGACTATATCTCCTCCTCTCTCCTCCTCCAGTATCCGGCTCTTCTTCCTCCTCCACGGGGCCACATCGATGAAGAAGAGGAGGACCTGAACAAGGTCTTTGATGTTCAGGGTTTTCAGCAGATTCTGGGTCCTGCTGCTCGCAGCCCACCGGAGAAAAGTAGAGTCTACGATGAGCAGGACTTTGAGGGTAGGGAACCAGAATGTAGCCTATGAAGGTTCTGGGTTCTAGTGGTGGGTCTATGAGGTGGTTTTAGGGGGTCTCTGAGGTTGTCACGGGGTCTTGAGGGACCTTCGGGGTCCTTGGTCCTAATGAAATCCTCCTGCTGCAGATCACCGTCACTTCTCCCTCCACGTCCATCAGACTCTCTCCAAACCGCCCGCTGACAGCAGGAGGAAAAGGACCAATGAGGGGAGGAGGGAGGGGAGAAGAGGCTCCGCCCCTAACACCGCAGCCACCATAGAAGAAGACCAGGAGGAAGAGGAGGAGTCCTACAGTCAGAGTGGAGAGGAGGGGCCAAGGTGAGTCACACACACACCTGAGAGGTAAATATGGGACTTCCTCTTCTGAATCCACCTGACGTGTAACTCCTCCCCTTCTCAGTGATGCTCCGACCGTCTCGTCCAATCACAACAGTCTCTCACCGGGTTGCATCATGACGAGAGACGACGATGACGAGGAAGAAACGCTGATGAGTGTCGACCTGGACGGCATCAAGAGTCAGTGAATATGTATATATATTATATATAAAGCATATATACAAATATATGTATATATAATATATATACATATATATATAAATATATTGATATATATGAATATATAAAATATATATATATTTACTTTTTATATAAAACTTTACTTCACATTCTGAACAGCTTCAAGACAAAACTTATAATTATAACATTTCACTCTTCTAATAATATGATTATTATAGTTACATATAATTATATTAATTATATTAATTATATTAATATAATTAATTGAGCAGACGCTTTTATCCAAAGCGACTTACAGTTCAGATTCTATCCACCGTGGGCTCAGCTACGGGAGGGTTTTTATGGTTTAGTGTGTTGCTTGTGTTGTTAGTGTTGTGTTGTTAGTGTGTTGTTAGTGTTGTGTTGTGTTGTTAGTGTTGTGTTGTGTTGTTAGTGTTGTGTTGTTAGTGTTGTGTGGTTAGTGTTGTGTTGTTAGTGTTGTGTTGTTAGTGTTGTGTTGTTAGTGTTGTGTTGTTAGTGTTGTGTTGTTAGTGTTGTGTTGTTAGTGTTGTGTTGTTAGTGTGTTGTTAGTGTTGTGTTGTTGTGTTGTTAGTGTTGTGTTGTTAGTGTTGTGTGGTGTTGTTAGTGTTGTGTTGTTGTGTTGTTAGTGTTGTGTTGTTAGTGTTGTGTTGTTAGTGTTGTGTTGTTAGTGTTGTGTGGTTAGTGTTGTGTTGTTAGTGTTGTGTTGTTAGTGTGTTGTTAGTGTTGTGTTGTTAGTGTTGTGTTGTTGTGTTGTGTGTCTACTGGGAGCACAGCTGGTTGTGCAGCCTGACAGCAGCAGGAAGGACCTGCGGTACCTCTCCTTCACACACCATATATACATATACATATACATATACATATACATATACATATACATATACATATATGTATATGTATTCACACTGGGGGTGAATGAGCCGGTGTGAAGGAGCTGCAGAGCTGCAGGGCGTCCTCATGGGGTGGAGGTGTTGTTCATGGGGTGGAGGTGTTGCTCATGGGGTGGAGGTGTTGTTCATGGGGTGGAGGTGTTGCTCATGGGGTGGAGGTGTTGCTCATGGGGTGGAGGTGTTGTTCATGGGGTGGAGGTGTTGTTCATGGGGTGGAGGTGTTGTTCATGGGGTGGAGGTGTTGTTCATGGGGTGGAGGTGTTGCTCATGGGGTGGAGGTGTTGCTCATGGGGTGGAGGTGTTGCTCATGGGGTGGAGGTGTTGTTCATGGGGTGGAGGTGTTGTTCATGGGGTGGAGGTGTTGCTCATGGGGTGGAGGTGTTGCTCATGGGGTGGAGGTGTTGCTCATGGGGTGGAGGTGTTGTTCATGGGGTGGAGGTGTTGCTCATGGGGTGGAGGTGTTGTTCATGGGGTGGAGGTGTTGTTCATGGGGTGGAGGTGTTGTTCATGGGGTGGAGGTGTTGCTCATGGGGTGGAGGTGTTGCTCATGGGGTGGAGGTGTTGTTCATGGGGTGGAGGTGTTGCTCATGGGGTGGAGGTGTTGTTCATGGGGTGGAGGTGTTGTTCATGGGGTGGAGGTGTTGTTCATGGGGTGGAGGTGTTGTTCATGGGGTGGAGGTGTTGTTCATGGGGTGGAGGTGTTGCTCATGGGGTGGAGGTGTTGCTCATGGGGTGGAGGTGTTGCTCATGGGGTGGAGGTGTTGCTCATGGAGGTGTTGCTCATGGGGTGGAGGTGTTGCTCATGGGGTGGAGGTGTTGCTCATGGGGTGGAGGTGTTGCTCATCAGGGATGATGGTTTAGCCATCGTCCTCCTGTCTCCCTCCACCTCCACCGTATCCAGTGGACACTCCAGCACACTGCTGCCTAATTAGCTAGTGTAAGCATGCTAACGTGCTAAGCTAAAATCAGCAGCTTCGTGTCGTCATTGTAAGTACAGGCTGCAGACTCTCTCCCAGCATGCACTGGGGCACTCTGACTTGAAGACACACTGAAGGAATGTTTCCCAACATGAAAGAGCTTTCTGTCACTTCTTGGTCTTCATCATGTGACCTGAACACAACGCGGTCCTCCTACACACTGAGCCCACGGCCTCTATCTATTGTTTCTGTGTGAGTGTGGTTCTGGTCCTGGTCCTGGTCCTGGTTTAAAGGACTCTGTCGGTCTCCTGGATCAACATGAATCTGGTATTTCTCCTCTCGTGTGTGTTGTGTGACAGAAGGAGGATCTCAGTGAGTACTTTTAACTCTTAAAGTTAAACTTAATAAACACAGAGATGCTTTTAAACAATAACAAATAGTGAAGAAAAACTTTATTGACACAGAAAGTAGAAGACAGGAAGACGTCGTCTAAAAGTTACTACGAGGTTCAACATAGTCCCAACTCAAAAAAATGAGTTTGTTCAACTAAACCTCAGTAAATGGACTTAAATTCAACCACTGTGATAAAATAATCTGTTAGTAAAAGTCCTGATTCAGAACATATGAAAGTATATAAAGTAGTTAGTAAAAGTATTGATTGATCAGTAAAAAGTCTAATATCTGATGTTTCTGGATCAATATTACTGCTGCATTACTGTGTTTGTAGTATTGTAGCTCCTTCATATCCTCCAGGGTTCATACGACGAGTCACTGCAGAACTTTTTATTTTGTTGTCTCACGCCAGATAGAGTGAGACAGGTAGCGTGAGACAGGTAGCGTGAGACAGGTAGAGTGAGACAGGTAGAGTGAGACAGGTAGAGTGAGACAGGTAGAATGAGTCAGGTAGAGTGAGTCAGGTAGAGTGAGACAGGTAGAGTGAGACAGGTAGCGTGAGACAGGTAGAGTGAGACAGGTAGCGTGAGACAGGTAGAGTGAGACAGGTAGAATGAGACAGGTAGAGTGAGACGGGTAGAGTGAGACGGGTAGTGTGAGACGGGTAGAGTGAGACGGGTAGAGTGAGACGGGTAGCGTGAGACGGGTAGAGTGAGACGGGTAGAGTGAGACAGGTAGAGTGAGACAGGTAGAGTGAGACAGGTAGAGTGAGACAGGTAGAATGAGTCGGGTAGAGTGAGTCGGGTAGAGTGAGACGGGTAGAATGAGTCGGGTAGAGTGAGACGGGTAGAGTGAGACGGGTAGCGTGAGACGGGTAGAGTGAGACGGGTAGAGTGAGACGGGTAGCGTGAGACGGGTAGAGTGAGACGGGTAGAGTGAGACGGGTAGCGTGAGACGGGTAGAGTGAGACGGGTAGAGTGAGTCGGGTAGAGTGAGACGGGTAGAGTGAGACGGGTAGCGTGAGACGGGTAGCGTGAGACGGTTAGAGTGAGACGGGTAGAGTGAGACGGGTAGAGTGAGACAGTTAGAGTGAGACAGGTAGAGGGCGCCGGTCAGCTGACTCTCACTGCTGGAATGTGATTCGACGATTATTTCCAGGAAAACAAACAAGAAATTATGTGAAAAAACATCCCGTTTGAGAGAAAATCTAATTTTTACAGAAACCTGAAACTCACCTGCAGATTACTGTGTGTGTGTGTGTGTGTGTGTGCAGGTGTGTGTGAGAGTGTGACTGTGTGTGTGAGTGTGTGTGTGTGTGTGTGAGTGTGAGTGTGAGTGTGTGTGTGTGTTTTTAGCTTATTGGATAAATCAGAGTTCACGTCTCTTCTTACAGATTCTTCATTGAAGTTCAATCGAGCCTGAAACTCTGTTAAACTGCAGAAAGTTCCCATGAGACCACAGCGTGTGTGTGAGGAAATTTTGGAGGGTCTTCACTTCTTCAAAGGCCGGTTTGAGGGTTCAGACTTTGTTTTAAGGTTCAGGGTCAAGTATTTAGTTATGAAGGTCTACGTTAAGGTAAGGGTCCTCACGAAGACAGAAGTACAGGGATGTGTGTGTGTGTGAGTGTGTGTGTCACATTGTGGGGCCTCGTCTTCTCTGTGGGGACAAAATGTCCCCATAATGTAAATCATCACATCTTAGGGTGAAGACCTGGTTTAAGGTTCGGGGTCAGGGTTATAGTAAGTCTCCAGGAAATGAATGTAAGTCAATGTAATGTCCTCACAAGTCATGTAAACATGTGTGTGTGAGTCAGGATTTAACCTCAAGCCCCGCCCCCTCAGGTCACCGATTGGACGACGTTCCAGCAGTGAGGCGTCACCTGGTGAAGCGGAGCTCCAGAGGGCCGATCGCTCACGTCACCAAAGACCAGATCAGAACACAGTCTCACCTCCAACATCTGCTGCCAGACCGAACCCCTCACGAGGTCTCACTCTTTAACTACATTCAATCCAGTCTCACCTCTCAATGTTTGTGTTGAACTGATTCAAGAGTTTTGAGTAAAACTGAAGACGTGATTCTGATGTAAGAAAACTACACAAACTGAAATGAGGCTGACAGGAGACGGGAGGTTAATCCTGGTGGTGAATGGGTGATACACTAGACTCAAGACAGGTAGAGTCAGACAGGTAGAGTGAGACAGGTAGAGTCAGACAGGTAGAGTGAGACAGGTAGAGACAGACAGGTAGAGTGAGACAGGTAGAGTCAGACAGGTAGAGACAGACAGGTAGAGACAGACAGGTAGAGTCAGACAGGTAGAGACAGACAGGTAGAGACAGACAGGTAGAGATAGACAGGTAGAGTCAGACAGGTAGAGACAGACAGGTAGAGACAGACAGGTAGAGACAGACAGGTAGAGACAGACAGGTAGAGATAGACAGGTAGAGTCAGACAGGGAGAGACAGACAGGTAGAGATAGACAGGTAGAGTCAGACAGGTAGAGTCACACAGGTAGAGTGAGACAGGTAGAGTGAGACAGGTAGAGCCATACAGGTAGAGTGAGACAGGTAGAGATAGACAGGTAGAGTCAGACAGGTAGAGACAGACAGGTAGAGACAGACAGGTAGAGTCAGACAGGTAGAGATAGACAGGTAGAGACACACAGGTAGAGTCAGACAGGTAGAGTCACACAGGTAGAGTGGGGTGAACTCAGAGGTCCGTCTCTCTCTCAGTCTGTCTCAGGATGGTGGTCTTGGACCTAAAGAGTCGACACAGAAAGGTACCGGATGGTTTTTCTTTAGTTTAGTCTTAACGAGTAGTTTAGTCTGATTTATTTTGATTTATTTTGGTTTATTTTGGTTTATTTTGGTTTATTTTGGTTTATTTTGGTTTAGTCTGATTCAGTTTAAATCATTATGAGTCTGTCAGGTTTTTGGTTTGAGTGTTTTTATTGTATTTATTGTAAAACACGTTCATCACTAAACCTGATTTAACTTAAAGATGTCTGAACCTGGTATTTATCTGGTAAACTGGGTCCTGATTTGCATAATTTTATGCTCATTATGAAGTATTTCACTACACAATTTGGAGAAAAAAAGTTGTCACCTTGTTTTGGGTGTTTTTTTGTCTTTATGGAACTAAATGGATTTATGGAAACACGGTGACCTGAAGACATTCTGACAGGAAACATTTAACACACGTCTGATAAGCTGTTACTGTTGTGGGACTTCTTCATGGATTTAGATTTATATTGTCTTCGTCTCCACACAACTGGTCTCTAAAGGTCTAAAGGTGTGAGGACTCTGGTCTCTATAGGTTTAGAGGACTCTCTGGTCTCTAGGTTTAGAGGTCTCTCTGGTCTCTAGGTTTAGAGGTCTCTCTGGTCTCTATAGGTTTAGAGGACTCTCTGGTCTCTATAGGTTTAGAGGACTCTCTGGTCTCTATAGGTTTAGAGGACTCTCTGGTCTCTATAGGTTTAGAAGACTCTCTGGTCTCTATAGGTTTAGAAGACTCTCTGGTCTCTAGGTTTAGAGGACTCTCTGGTCTCTATAGGTTTAGAGGACTCTCTGGTCTCTAGGTTTAGAGGACTCTCTGGTCTCTATAGGTTTAGAGGACTCTCTGGTCTCTAGGTTTAGAGGACTCTCTGGTCTCTATAGGTTTAGAGGACTCTCTGGTCTCTAGGTTTAGATGTCTCTCTGGTCTCTATAGGTTTAGAGGACTCTCTGGTCTCTAGGTTTAGAGGACTCTCTGGTCTCTATAGGTTTAGAGGACTCTCTGGTCTCTAGGTTTAGAGGACTCTCTGGTCTCTATAGGTTTAGAAGACTCTCTGGTCTCTATAGGTTTAGAGGACTCTCTGGTTTAGAGGACTCTCTGGTCTCTATAGGTTTAGAGGTCTCTCTGGTCTCTATAGGTTTAGAAGACTCTCTGGTCTCTATAGGTTTAGAGGACTCACTGGTCTCTATAGGTTTAGAAGACTCTGGTCTCTAGGTTTAGAGGACTCTCTGGTCTCTAGGTTTAGAGGTCTCTCTGGTCTCTATAGGTTTAGAAGACTCTCTGGTCTCTATAGGTTTAGAGGACTCTCTGGTCTCTAGGTTTAGAGGACTCTCTGGTCTCTATAGGTTTAGAGGTCTCTCTGGTCTCTATAGGTTTAGAGGACTCTCTGGTCTCTAGGTTTAGAGGACTCTCTGGTCTCTAGGTTTAGAGGACTCTCTGGTCTCTAGGTTTAGAGGACTCTCTGGTCTCTATAGGTTTAGAGGTCTCTCTGGTCTCTATAGGTTTAGAGGACTCTCTGGTCTCTAGGTTTAGAGGACTCTCTGGTCTCTATAGGTTTAGAGGTCTCTCTGGTCTCTATAGGTTTAGAGGACTCTCTGGTCTCTAGGTTTAGAGGTCTCTCTGGTCTCTATAGGTTTAGAGGTCTCTCTGGTCTCTAGGTTTAGAGGACTCTCTGGTCTCTATAGGTTTAGAGGTCTCTCTGGTCTCTATAGGTTTAGAGGACTCTCTGGTCTCTAGGTTTAGAGGACTCTCTGGTCTCTATAGGTTTAGAGGTCTCTCTGGTCTCTAGGTTTAGAGGACTCTCTGGTCTCTATAGGTTTAGAGGACTCTCTGGTCTCTAGGTTTAGAGGTCTCTCTGGTCTCTATAGGTTTAGAGGACTCTCTGGTCTCTAGGTTTAGAGGTCTCTCTGGTCTCTATAGGTTTAGAGGACTCTCTGGTCTCTATAGGTTTAGAGGACTCTCTGGTCTCTAGGTTTAGAGGACTCTCTGGTCTCTATAGGTTTAGAGGTCTCTCTGGTCTCTAGGTTTAGAGGACTCTCTGGTCTCTATAGGTTTAGAGGACTCTCTGGTCTCTAGGTTTAGAGGTCTCTCTGGTCTCTATAGGTTTAGAGGACTCTCTGGTCTCTAGGTTTAGAGGTCTCTCTGGTCTCTATAGGTTTAGAGGTCTCTCTGGTCTCTATAGGTTTAGAGGTCTCTCTGGTCTCTATAGGTTTAGAGGTCTCTCTGGTCTCTATAGGTTTAGAGGACTCTCTGGTCTCTAGGTTTAGAGGTCTGAGGATTTAATGTCCTCCTAAGTGACATAGACGAGTTTGTCCCGTGTGTCCAGGTGTTCGTGGAGCTGAACGAGCTGGTGATCGACAGGAACCAGGAGCTTCAGTGGAGAGAGACGGCTCGATGGATCAAGTTTGAGGAGGAGGTGGAGGAGGAGACGGAGCGCTGGGGGAGACCTCACGTCGCCTCGCTGTCCTTCCGCTCGCTGCTGGAGCTACGAAAAACCATCTCCCACGGTGAGAGGAGGCTCTCTGCTGTCCCCCGGTGGAGAAAACACGGCACAGCACCACCGTTTAAACGTCCCTTTAAACCACATTGATTCATTTTTATAAATAAGTGCGTAGCCAGAGATGCCTTATTTCTTCCTTTAATTTAAATAACTAAACCCCTCAAAAAAAGACCATAATATTTCTATTCTGGGTGCAAATTTAGATGTTTCAGTTATAGGTAGCCAGCTCTAGCGAAGGACAAGCTAGCTAGCTAGCTAATATTTGTATGGGTATAAAAGTCCTTAATATTTACCAAATAACATTTTCTCTTTGATTACAAATGGGATAAATTAAGGGAGGGTTTCATGACTGTTTGTTCCCATATATATCAATCCATTTTTCATCTGACTGGAGGAGATTATGTAATTTAAGGGGATTGATAGAGTCCTGTAGACCCGGTAGGAGCGATAAAAGGAGCTCAAGCTTCTTAAATGGAAATAAAGTGAAATAAAACCAGTATACTGATGACGGCGTGAAGTGATGTCAGTGTCTGATGTCAGTGTGTGATGTCACGGCGTTGTGTTTTCAGGGGCGGTGCTTCTGGATCTGAAACAGAAGACTCTGCCGGGCATCGCTCAGCAGGTGGTGGAGCAGATGGTGATCTCAGATCAGATCAAAGCTGAAGACCGAGCCAACGTCCTCCGAGCTCTGCTGCTCAAACACAGGTTCAAGGATGCACTTAATGATTCATCCACTTAATGATTCATCCACATAATGATTCATCCACTTAATGATTCATCCACTTAATGATTCATCCACTTAATGATTCATCCATCTAATGATTCATCCACCTAATGATTCATCCATCTAATGATTCATCCACCTAATGATTCATCCATCTAATGATTCATCCACCTAATGATTCATCCATCTAATGATTCATCCACCTAATGATTCATCCATCTAATGATTCATCCACCTAATGATACATCCATCTAATGATTCATCCATCCACTGACTCATTGATCCACCTGATTCATGCATCCACCTAAAGATTCATTGATCCATCTAATGATTCATCATCCACTGACTCATCCATCAACAGGACCATATCTTTCATAAATATATTTCTCTATTTTTCTTCACCAGTCACCCCAGTGATGAGAAAGATCACAGCTTGTTTAGCAAGTACATCTCTGCAGCCAACATGGCCACATTGACGGACAGACACAACTGCCAATCAGAGCCCTCCACCAATCTGACGAATCACAGAGAGGCTGACGGAGAGAAGTCCAAAGTAAGAAGAAACCGGTTACAGACTCAAAGTTTGATAATAATCTAAAGCTTCAGTGGGATCAAATGAACCAATCAAAGCAGAAGTGATAACAGCTGTTTCCTGTTTTGGGGGTCATGTGACCAAGAGACAGCCTGAATTAAATAGCACTAAGTCCACTGTACACTGTATGTGTGTGAGTGTGTGGCTGAAGCATTGAGGTGTTCCATTTTACTCATTTAGCAGCTGGCTAGTTCGCTAGCTTCCTTGCTACTTCAACCATGCTTTCATGCTAACGTTCCACTGGTTACAGAAAATGAGCCCAACAGCAGGTTGGTGAGTCTACGGTTCCTCTGCCTCAATCCTCACCGCTAGGAGACGTCTTTGCCTGGAGGAGAGCAGGCAGGAGCCCCAAAGACTAGCTACAGTAGCTAACTAGCCAGCTCTAGCGATGGACGAGCTAGCTAGCTAACTAGCCAGCTCTAGCGATGGACAAACAAGCCAGCTAACTAGAAAAAAAACAACCCAACAAAACTTGTTATACAGCATTAACTTACATGTTGAGAGAATTATTCTGCCTCGATCTAATCTCCGGCCACAAAAATACGTCATTGTGTTTACTAACAGGAAATAGGTCTATATATGTATTCTATATATATATATATTTATGAGTGTGTATGTGTGTTCAGAAGGAAGCCCTGTCCATCAGTCTCTCCAGATCCAAACACGAAGTGAAGCTGATGGAGAAGATCCCAGAGAGAGCTGAGGCCACCGTCGTCCTCGTGGGTACGCATCACATACGACATCATCACATACGACATCATCACATACGACATCATCACATACGACATCATCACATACGACATCATCACCTTCAATCCTGTGTCCTATTGAACCCAGCGAGGCTTTCACATTAACTAGGCTCCTGGACTGTGTCAATGCTATCAGAGACTGGACGGCAGAAAGCTGCTTACAACTTAACGACAATGAGACGGAGGTTCTGGTTATTGCACCGGATGAGTTTGTCCCTATGATCAAGTATTGGTCCACTCTCCTCTGCTGCCCATTGCAACCTGCGCAATCTAGGGATTTTCTTTGATCGATCCATGTCGTTTGACCCCCATGTTAAGCAGCTGTCCAGATCATGTTTCTTCCACCTAAGAAATATCGGTAAACTAAGATCTGTAGTATCAACAGCTGAACTAGAGATGATCATACACACATTTATCTCCTCACGCATCGACTACTGTAACACACTTTTCTCATCACTCAGTGTATCTGCTCTTAACCGTTTACAGGTCATCCAAAACGCTGCCACCAGATTACTCACCAGGACAAATAGACAGTCTCACATCACCCCCGTACTCAGATCTCTTCACTGGCTCCCTGTAGCATTTAGGATACACTTTAAAATTTCCACTCTCATTTACAGAGCACTACACGGTCAGGCTCCTACGTATGTAGCTGATCTACTTCACCCTATTCACCCGCCTGCGCTCTCAGGTCAAACGCTTTAGGTCTTCTGTCTGTCCCACTTAAGACCCGTGGTGACCGAGCTGTTGAGGCAGTAGCACCAAGGCTGTGGATGCTCTGCCTGCACCGCTACGCTTTGCAGATTCTGTGAATGCATTCAGAAATCAGCTCAAAACTCACCTCTTTAGACTGGCGTTTGGGTAAAAGCCATGTCCTAGCCCTGCTTTTAAACCATGTCTTAATTTTGTATTTTTTGTGTGTATATAAATTATTGGCCCTATGGTCACATTGTGTTTTTTATGTTTGTAATTCTGCCCTGTTAAGCACTTTGACTTATGTCTGTAAAAAGCGCTTCATAAATACATTTTACTTACTTACTTACTACCTGTAGAACAGAGTCAGTGGGTTTATTGCATCCCTCTGATGTGTCTGCAGGCAGCGTGGGCTTCCTGGAGCAGCCGTCCATGGCGTTCGTGCGGCTGCAGGAGGCGGTCCTGCTGGAGTCCGTCCTGGAGGTTCCTGTTCCTGTGAGGTTCCTCTTCCTCCTGCTGGGCCCGCCTACCGCCAACATTGACTACCACCAGATTGGACGCTCCATATCCACGCTCATGTCAGACAAGGTGCGTCCCACCAGATGGCGCCATGTCGTGTCTACTGTCTTGAAGTAATGTGGTCAAATGAATTCTGCTACTCTGTCCGCTTCCCTTTAGCTCTTCCACGAGGCGGCGTACCAGGCCGACGACCGCCAAGACCTGCTGACGGCCATCAACCGGTTCTTGGACTGCAGCGTCGTCCTCCCTCCCTCCGACGTCGGCGGCGATGAGCTGCTCCGCTCGGTCGCCCGATTCCAACGAGAAATGCTCCGAAAGAGGGAGGAGGAGCAGAGCGGCAAACTGCAGGAGAAACAGACCGTCGATCAGCCGGACGAAGGTCGGTTATCTCTTCTGTTAATGTTGTTATTAAGTGTGTTTAGGGCATTTTAGCCTTTATTAGATAAGAGATGAGAGGAGAGAGTCAGGAGATGACTTACGGCAAAAGAACTCTCATATTTTAAACCTCCGCCAAGGAGGTTGTGTTTCCGGTTTGGTTTGTTTGTCGTCAGGATTGCTGAAAAATTACTGGCCAGTTTTTCACGAAACTCGGTGGATGGATGTAGCATGGGCCTGGGAAGAACCGTGGGAAGAACTATGGTGACGGCCTTGGCGGAGGTCTGCACTCTGAGAGGGCCTTTCCAGTTTGAGATGAAGTCTAGAGATATCATGAACAATCCTTATGTAATGTTGTGATGTAGCAGCTCAATGACCAGACAGTAACAGAGTCTCACTTCCTATCTACCAGACTCTCTCGTTCCCTTAAAACCCGGCAACGAGCCCTTGAGGAGATCAGGCCGTCTTTTCGGAGGTCTGATCAAAGATGTGACTCGGCGCTACCCTCAGTACCTCAGCGACATCCGAGATGCCCTGAACCCTCAGTGCATGGCCGCCGTCGTCTTCATCTACTTTGCCGCACTGTCGCCCGCCATCACCTTCGGAGGACTTCTGGGTGAGTCTGGACTTCAAGAAACACTGATGGATACCAAACTTCCTGTTTTTAGAGCTTTGTTCTCTTTTCTTGTGCCTCAGGGGAGAAAACAGAGGGTCTGATTGGTGTGTCGGAGCTGATCGTTGCCACGGCTATGCATGGCATCGTGTTCAGTGTGCTGGGCGCTCAGCCTCTGCTGGTGATCGGCTTCTCCGGACCGCTGCTGGTGTTTGAAGAGGCCTTCTACACGGTGAGCTCACCTGACAGAAACCCACCTGTAACAAAATATTACCTGTTGACAAACGTAACAGCAACGTGTATCTCTAGAAACAGAGTTCTTGTGTCTCTGGGTTCGTCTATCCTGAGTGACGAACGTCAAAGAAGGCTTCTAAAAACCCTTTCAGTGGGAGATTGGCTATTAGAGAACCACATTCTGTGTTCTCTGCTATCATTTCATTCAACTCATTTATCTCTATAACTACGGTAACTCTGCCTCCTCATCTGAAACTCCAGAGAAACACCTTGTGGTGTGCACCAGGGTTCTGTCCTGGGTCCTCTTTTGTTTGCCTTACACTTGGCCTTAAACAGATAATACATATTTAGATTATTTAGAATAGAAGTATTTGATTAGGTTCACCCTTCACCTTGAAAATAGCATCTTGATGTAAAAATACAAGGTTTTCAACCACATCTTCTGGCCTTCCTTGATATCAGGTGACCTAAGAATGCACCTTTGGTTGGATGGTGAAGTGGAGCTGATGACTGTCTCTGTTGAAAGATGGACTCTGGTGTTAGATGGGAATGTCCACCCTAACTGACACAGTCATACCTACAGTATGTCAGACTCAGGTTATAGAGCCATGTTACCTAGTGAGCAGTGAGATTCACAAAGATATTCAGTTTGGGAAAAAGACAAACCCTCATATCAAATTGGTTCCCTGAGTTGGGCTTTCAGAATTGGTCCGTAAAAAGCTAAACGTTTGATGACTATATCCCTTGTTTTGAGAATTAGTTTTTGTCTTGTAGTAGTTTGAAGTAGTTTTAAAGGTGTTTCCTAACAAAAATATCTGCCTCAACTACCAAAAGAGGGGTTGTAGCTTTCTGATGAAAGTAGATGTCCCTATCGAAAGGCACTGACTCTTGAGCAGCAAATTAAGGGTTCCCCCTTCACCCTGGATCACCCACAAACTGGTCCACATTGCTGCCTGGAGCAACATATCTTGTTAGCTCACCTGTTCTGCTCCTTGAAACCTACCTGGTGTGTCCACGTGTAGTTTTGTAAAGACAATGGGATCGAGTATCTGACGGGTCGGGTCTGGATCGGTTTCTGGCTGGTGCTCATCGTCCTCCTCACCGTGGCATTTGAGGGAAGCATCCTGGTTCGCTTCGTCTCCCGGTTCACTCAAGAGATCTTCTCCTTCCTCATCTCCCTCATCTTCATCTACGAGACCTTCGCCAAACTGGTCAAGGTGAGGTCAGAGGTCCCACAGGTCCACAACCAGCCTGATGAAAGAGTTGTAAGATCATTTAGATCATTTACAGATGCCACTTTGAGGTTTTTCTCCTTTGTTTTTGTCTTTTCTAGATATTTCAGGAGCATCCTCTCCAAAACTGTTTCCATGGAAACAACACAGTATCTCCGTCTCTGTGCAACTACACCGCCGCTGCCGGGAATTCTGAGAAGGTTGTTGGAGAACCCAACACAGCTCTGCTGTCATTTGTTCTCATGGTGGGAACGTATTTTATCGCCTTCTACCTGCGCAAGTTCAAGAACAGCTCCTTCTTCCCCGGCAGGGTCAGTAAATACATGTACAGGTACAGGTATGAGTACACAACCTAGATAAAGGTACAGGTACATACATATACAGGTACACAGGTATGTACAGATAAAGGTACAGGTACATACGTATACAGGTACACAGGTATGTACAGATAAAGGTACAGGTACATACGTATACAGGTACACAGGTATGTACAGATAAAGGTACAGGTACATACGTATACAGGTACACAGGTATGTACAGATAAAGGTACAGGTACATACGTATACAGGTACACAGGTATGTACAGATAAAGGTACAGGTACATACGTATACAGGTACACAGGTATGTACAGATAAAGGTACAGGTACATACGTATACAGGTACACAGGTATGTACAGATAAAGGTACAGGTACATACGTATACAGGTACACAGGTATGTACAGATAAAGGTACAGGTACATACGTATACAGGTACACAGGTATGTACAGATAAAGGTACAGGTACATACGTATACAGGTACACAGGTATGTACAGATAAAGGTACAGGTACATACGTATACAGGTACACAGGTATGTACAGATAAAGGTACAGGTACATACGTATACAGGTACACAGGTATGTACAGATAAAGGTACAGGTACATACGTATACAGGTACACAGGTATGTACAGATTAAGGTACAGGTACATACGTATACAGGTACACAGGTATGTACAGATAAAGGTACAGGTACATACGTATACAGGTACACAGGTATGTACAGATAAAGGCACAGGTACATTTACCACACAAGAGCACAACAGAATCTTAGATCCGGGGACTCTGGATCACTGGGTCCTAGTTTTCAATGGACCTGGAGTAGACATGTTGTTTCTTACCTTTGGAGGTGTTTTCCTCACTGAAGTCTTCAGTTTCCAATCACACCACTGATCAATAATCTGGTGTTCTGTGTGTTTCAGCTCCGTCGGATCATTGGAGACTTTGGTGTCCCCATTGCTATCCTCATCATGGTGCTGGTGGACTACAGCGTGGAGGACACCTACACCCAGGTGAGACCCGATCAAGTGAGTCCTGTGTAGACACACAACCCACTTGGGACGGACATTTAAACTCCTGCCCTCTCTTCATATTGGCTGACAGAAACTGAACGTGCCCAGTGGATTCTCAGTGTCCAGTCCGGAGAAGCGCGGTTGGTTGATCTCTCCTCTGGGGTCGGACGGGCAGTTTCCTGTTTGGATGATGGCTGCCAGCATCCTGCCGGCCATCCTGGTCTTCATCCTCATCTTCATGGAGTCCCAGATCACAGCGTACAACCTTTTCTTCTTGCCTTTTGTGTTTACTTTTTTTATATTTAACTATTAAAAACATGTCTCCTGTGTCCTGTCCATCAAGGCTGATCGTGAGTAAGAAGGAGCGGATGCTGGTGAAGGGAACTGGTTTCCACCTGGATCTCCTCATCATCGTGGTGGTGGGCGGAGTCTCTGCGCTCTTCGGCTTGCCGTGGTTATCGGCGGCCACGGTGCGCTCCGTGACCCACACCAACGCCCTAACCGTCATGAGCAAAGCCGTCGCCCCCGGAGACAAGCCCCGAATCCAGGAGGTCAAGGAGCAGCGGGTGACGGGCTTCCTGGTGGCTGTTTTAGTGGGTAAGAAGTGAACTTCTACTACTGCTACTGCTACTTTCACTACCTTTACTACTTCTTCTGATCTGGATTCCGCCCCCTTCCTCAGGTCTGTCCATCGTGATCGGGGAGGTTCTGCGTCAGATCCCTCTGGCGGTTCTGTTTGGGATCTTCCTCTACATGGGTGTGATGTCACTGAATGGGATCCAGCTCACCGAGCGACTCATCCTGCTGCTGATGCCCTCAAAGTACCACCCCGACCACAACTATGTCCGCAAGGTTAGCCCCGCCCCCCTGACTGAGGACGCAGGTTCTGCACCAAAGTCAGACTTGAGTCACAGGGACAGGAGTGTTTGGCAATGCAGACCAGCAGGCAGACAATTAACAACTTGTTTACCATTTGATTAGTTGGCTTTGACTTAAACTTGTTTTGGTTCCCTGGGACCCTGGGACTTACCTTGACATGAAACCGGACCAAACTATGTGTGTGTAAACCATATGGTTTACACACACATAGTTTGGTCCGGTCTCTACTGATATGAGGTATCGTAGAGCTCTGGGTGAACACAGACGGTTACAATATTTATTTCCTGATTCAACAAAGCTGACAGTCTCGTGGGGAGGGGAGGGGGGAGCTGCGCTCATGTGATTGGTTGAAAATGAGGCTGACATCTGATTGGCTACAGACAGGTCTATGTTGAAAAAAAACGCATTTGTGAATCCAGCGACGTCAGGACAGTCTCATTAATCCACAAATGAATGTGAAGCGATTTGCAAATAAATGCAGTGCGATCCACAAACAAATACATACAAATCCACAAACAAATACATACAAATCCACAAACAAATACATACAAATCCACAAACAAATACATACAAATGCAGAAATATATTTGTGATTTTTTTTTTACATTTATATAAATCGTAATTTATTTATTTGTGCATTGGAATGTATTTGTGAATTGTTCTGCGTGCATTTGTAAATCGAATATATTTGTGAATCTTTCTGTTTGCATTTGCAATTATTGAGACTGATCTGACCCCATATGACGGGAACATCAAGTCCAAGTCAGTTGTGCAAACAAGTTTCTATAAAAAGGCACATCACATGTAAATACACAGATTGACCGTCAGCTGTCTGTCTGTGTCCCGTCTGTCTCTCTGCTCTCTCACAGGTGCGGACGTTGAGGATGCACCTGTTCACTGTCGTCGAGCTGACCTGTCTCTCTCTCCTGTGGGTCGTAATGGCGACGGCGGCGGCGCTGGCGTTCCCCTTCATGCTGCTGCTGACCATCCCGGTGAGGATGCTGCTGCTGCCCCGCCTCTTCACCCGCAGAGAGCTGCAGAGTGTGAGTCACACCTGGTCATTAGCACTGCTAACACGGCTCAATGCTAACAGGGGTCACTGCTAACAGGGGTCACTGCTAACACGGCTCAATGCTAACACGGCTCAATGCTAACAGGGGTCACTGCTAACAGGGGTCACTGCTAACAGGGGTCAATGCTAACAAGGGTCACTACTAACACGGATCAATGCTAACACGGCTCAATGCTAACAAGGGTCAATGCTAACAGGGGTCACTACTAACACGGATCAATGCTAACACGGCTCCATGCTAACACGGATCAATGCTAACACGGCTTTGGTCTTGCAGCTGGACGCCGATGATGCAGAGCCTCATCTGGAGGAGAAGGAGTCGCAGGACGAGTACTCACAGCTGCAGATGCCTGTGTGACCCGGTCAGCAGCCTCCTGATTGGTCGATCCGCCTCCCTCATTAGCATATGTGACCTGTATCCTGTAGCACGCTTCTGAACCGTTTGTATTGTCTGTGGTGGAGGGGGGGTTGTGTTCTGGTGACTCTCTTTATGTTTTAAAGACCTAAAGGTGTCTCTTCTGTGTTGGTTCTTTGGGTTCCTGATGTTTCTCTGTTTATCATTAAATGAACATTTTATCCTCACGACTGACATGTTTTCATATTTATTTTGTGTCCGTTGTTCATGGTGTGGTCATTCAGCTCCTCCCATCATGCACTGCAACGTCCTCAGGTTGACTTTTGAACTGTCCGTCTCTGTCTCTCTCTCTCTGTCTCTCTGTCTGTTGGTGGAAGTGAGTTTGGTTGGATGTCACAGCGTGTCACATATTTTATGACCACTAGGTGGCGCAGGAAGTTAAACCGACCGACCTGATATAATAATGACTGACGGGGTTCCTCAGGGTTCTATTGTTGGTCCTCTACATTTACAATAATCACTGACGGGGTTCCCCAGGGTTCTATTGTTGGTCCTCTACATTTATAATAATCACTGACGGGGTTCCCCAGGGTTCTATTGTTGGTCCTCTACATTTATAATAATCACTGACGGGGTTCCCCAGGGTTCTATTGTTGGTCCTCTACATTTATAATAATGACTGACGGGGTTCCCCAGGGTTCTATTGTTGGTCCTCTACATTTACAATAATGACTGACGGGGTTCCCCAGGGTTCTATTGTTGGTCCTCTACATTTATAATAATGACTGACGGGGTTCCCCAGGGTTCTATTGTTGGTCCTCTACATTTACAATAATCACTGACGGGGTTCCTCAGGGTTCTATTGTTGGTCCTCTACATTTATAATCTGGTCAAAGCTGCATTGTTGTTTTATTTGTTGATTGACTTAAACAAGAAGCTTTAAACACAACATATGACATGTTGTCAGCTAATAAAGTAGCCGATGCTAACTAAAGTAGCCGATGCTAACAATATTATTCCTACTAATACTGCTGCTACTGTTCTTCGTACTAGCGACGGTACAGTATATGTCTGTCTACCTGTCTGACTCACCTGGTTGTCATGGAGACCTCCCCTCCCTGTCACAATGTGTGCGTCGGAGCGTCTCGGTGAAACATGAGCAGGCGTGGCAGCTCGTGGTCACCTGAGCTGGGCGGCTGCTGAATGTTTGATGGAGGCCGTCAGAGATCCTCTACGGTCCACAGTCAGACCGCAAACACCTGAACAGGTAGACGACAGCTCGGCTTCAGGTGGAGGCTCCAACAGGCTCCAACAGGCTCCAACAGGCTCCAACAGGCTCCAACAGGCTCCAACAGGCTCCAACAGGCAGCTACTAACTTCAACTCTAACTGTGTTTCCTTCACAGGTGAGAAGAATATGTTTCCCACCTGTGTGACATCATCAGGTGTATCATGTGTTCTACCTGAGCTCATTGAAATCTTACTGTGAATTCTTTAACCTTTGAGGAGAACGTTGATCATCAGATGGAAATATTCTTCATGTTGGTTTGAAAAGATCGAGGACCTGAGTTTGACAAACTGTTTTCAGATCAGCTTCTGGTTAATATATATATATATCTATATAAATATAGATATATATATATCTATATAAATATATATATATTAGTGCTGGGCAACGATTAACATTTTTAAACTCGATTAATCTCATTGTTATGTTAAAGTTCATAATGAATCTAAAGTAGTGTGTTGAGCTCTTGTGTGTTAAAGTGCTGCTCTATGAACTAAAGGTCAACAACATTTGGTTTAAACACGTTAAACTCATCAGGTTCTTGTTAACAGCAGGATTCTCTTCACACAGCAGCAGTTATAACACAGTGATAATGATTCTGATCATAGATATTCAGCCGGTGTTTAAGAGTGTGTGTAAGAGATCTGAAATATACATCTTGAAAACTGCAAAAACCTATCTACGTTTTTATGTTTGTTAAATTCTCATTCTCACTAAATGATATGATTATTATACATATTACAAACTAAACACTTTAAAAACTCTAAAACAATAATTTAAATGAATCATTTATTTGTTGGTATGTTGGTCAGACGCTATGCTACGCTGATTAGCGTAACATGTGTGGTGTTTGTTATAAATGTACGTTGGTACATAGAGGGTGATGAGAAGCTGTACATGGAGGGACTTAGGACCCAGGGGAATGTAGGGGAAGCATGGAACCTGTAGTCTGTACCGTGGCAGCAACGTGTAGCACGAGGAAGCTAAGCTAATAAAGAGTTAAGAGCAGTTTGTTCTCTCGTGCTGATATGTTCATTTAAAAACACGACAATATGCATTTTAATATTGTCACGTTTGATCCTGTAACGAGACGTGTGTGTGTGTGTGTGTGTGTGTGTGTGTGTGTGTGTGTGTGTGTGTGTGAGACAGGAGGGTAGGGAAGTGACGCCACACAAACAGCTGTTCACCGCTCGCTGTACATCACTAATACACATGTACATATATTTAGTGACATAATAATGATTTATAGTTGTAGTTTTGCTCCTGATTGTGACCTCCTGTTACAGGTGATGCTCTCAGGATGTCTGACGGGAGGCAGAGAACCTTGTCCACCTCTGGAGAGTCTCTGTATCAGGTCCTGAGTCTGGAGAAAGGCTGCAGCCATGACGACATCAGGAAGTCCTACAGGTGAGCCTCAGGTGATCACTCAGCTGATCCCTTGTTGATCACAGGTGTGTGTGTGTTGACGTGAGGGCGTGTGTGTGTGTGTGTGTGTGTGGCGGCAGGAAGCTGGCGTTGCGGTTCCACCCCGACAAGAACCCGGAGAACCCGGAGGCGGCGGAGAAGTTCAAGGAGCTGAACAGCGCCCACGCCGTCCTGTCCGACCTCACCAAGAGGAACATCTATGACTCCTACGGGTCTCTGGGGCTCTACGTGGCCCAGCAGTTCGGAGAGGACAACGTCAACACCTACTTCATGCTGTCCACCTGGTGGGCCAAGGTGAGGGTCTGGTCCCAGTCTCAGGTCGTGTAGTGGATCCTAATGTGTCCTGTTGTCCTCTCAGGGTCTGGTCCTGGTCTTGTAGTGGATCCTGACGTGTCCTCTTGTCCTCTCAGGGTCCTGGTCTTGTAGTGGATCCTGACGTGTCCCCTTGTCCCCTCAGGGTCCTGGTCTCAGGTCTTGTAGTGGATCCTGATGTGTCCCCTTGTCCCCTCAGGGTCCTGGTCTCAGGTCTTGTAGTGGATCCTGACGTGTCCCCTTGTCCCCTCAGGGTCTGGTCCTGGTCCTGGTCTTGCAGTGGATCCTGACGTGTCCCCTCAGGGTCCTAGTCTCAGGTCTTGTAGTGGATCCTGACGTGTCCCCTTGTCCCCTCAGGGTACTGGTCTTGCAGTGGATCCTGATGTTACCCCTTGTCCCCTCAGGGTCCTGGTCTCAGGTCTTGCAGTGGATCCTGACGTGTCCCCTTGTCCCCTCAGGGTCCTGGTCTCAGGTCTTGCAGTGGATCCTGATGTTACCCCTTGTCCCCTCAGGGTCCTGGTCTCAGGTCTTGCAGTGGATCCTGATGTGTCCCCTTGTCCCCTCAGGGTCCTGGTCCTGGTCTTGTGGTGGATCCTGACGTGTCCACTCAGGGTCCTGGTCTCAGGTCTTGCAGTGGATCCTGATGTTACCCCTTGTCCCCTCAGGGTCCTGGTCTCAGGTCTTGCAGTGGATCCTGACGTGTCCCCTTGTCCCCTCAGGGTCCTGCTCTCAGGTCTTGCAGTGGATCCTGACGTGTCCCCTTGTCCCCTCAGGGTCTGGTCCTGGTCCTGGTCTTGTGGTGGATCCTGACGTGTCCCCTCAGGGTCCTGGTCTCAGGTCTTGCAGTGGATCCTGACGTGTCCCCTTGTCCCCTCAGGGCCTGTTCCTGGTCTGTGGGGTCCTGACCGGGTTTTACTGCTGCTGCTGTCTCTGCTGCTGCTGTAACTGTTGCTGTGGGAAACTGAAGCCGACGCCCACAGGTGAGGGGGCGGGGCCTGACTACGTCTCACCTGACGACCTGGAGGAGGAGCTACGCAACGACGGTGAGACAGGAAGTTCTGAGCTTTTATTTTGAAGGTCACACAGCCTGCGTTCTTCGTCTCTTTATGCTGAGCTTCATCAATCAGATGATCCGTTATCGGACAATTATTGATTAAATGTTTCTCTCATGACTCAATGACATCATTATCAATATCGTATCATATCATCAGAATAGAACTCATCACTGGGCCAATGATGTCATCACTGTATTCTGGATGCTGATTGGTCCGACCTCCTTTCAAGTGTATTGTCCAATCACAGATTAGCATGAAAGCAATCAGTTTATATTGATAGAAGAACAACAACACCTTTCATCCTACAGGTGTCGCTGTTGAGGCGTTTTAATCACAATTTAAACAATGCATTTATTGAAATAATTCTTTTGTATTTTATTCATATTTATATTTTAGTTTGTTTGTCTGCAGACGTTGAAGCTCCGATCGTTCAGCAGCCGACGAACGCTGGAGAGAAAACTCAGCTGATCACTGATGGACATCGAAGATATGGAGACACCTACACATGAGACAGGAAACGCATCATCATGGGGGGGCGGGGCTTAGATATGAGACACCTACACATGAGACAGGAAACGCATCATCATGGGGGGAGGGGCTTAGATATGAGACACCCACACATGAGACAGGAAACGCATCATCATGGGGGGGAGGGGCTTAGATATGAGACACCTACACATGAGACAGGAAACGCATCATCATGGGGGGAGGGGCTTAGATATGAGACACCTACACATGAGACAGGAAACGCATCATCATGGGGGGGCGGGGCTTAGATATGAGACACCTACACATGAGACAGGAAACGCATCATCATGGGGGGGCGGGGCTTAGATATGAGACACCCACACATGAGACAGGAAACGCATCATCATGGGGGGGCGGGGCTTAGATATGAGACACCTACACATGAGACAGGAAACGCATCATCATGGGGGGGCGGGGCTTAGATATGAGACACCCACACATGAGACAGGAAACGCATCATCATGGGGGGGGGGGTTCTGACATCATACGTTGATCCTTTTTTTATCTGTTTTGTTACGTCTCTTTGAATCTGTTGCAGTGCATCACATGTAAACATGTAAACTAAACTCAGGCTGTGATTGGTTGTTTGGTTGATTTGAGTGATGTTGACAGGAGAGGAGGCGGAGCTTCTGTCTCTAATTCCATATTTAATGTTGATTAAACTATATAATCGTGATGTAAATAATGTTTTGGTTTGGACGTGTGTTTCCTGTTGGTCACAGAATGATGATGTCATGTGATGATGTATTTATTCGATGACTCGCTGCATTTAAAAATCTGAACCTGTGACCAGAAGTTTCTCTTCTTAATGATCATGAATAAAGTGTCAATGCATCATCTACTGATATAAAGGGTTCCACTCAGATCATCATCATCACCATCATCATCTTCTTCTTCTTATCCGGTTCCTGATGAGGTCATCACAGCCCCCCCCCCCCCCCCCCCCCCCCCCCCACAGGACTCATAGAACAGTGCTTTTCAACCTTTTCTGAGCCGTGGCACATTTTTTACATTAAAAAGATCCAACAAAGTTACACAATGACACCATTTAGCATAATACAGCATATAACCCAATCACAGAGAGGCCACAACTAAACACTGGGACTACGTTGAGGGCCAAACAGGGTCAACATTTAATAAACATAATAAACATATTTTATGCAGATGTATTATCATATTATCATATTTTATGCAGACATGTCTGTGATCACACGTGTCAGTTCAGAGTCTGTGTTTTTCCTTTTCAAATATTTCTCCATCGCTGTTCGTCTTGTCACCTCAACCTCTCGCGTCATAATTCTACTGTCTTAAATTAACGAGGTCCTTACTGCGCTCCCTGCTGCCCCCTCTGGTCTGGAGGAGTATTACTACTAATCCAGTCACTACATCGCAGCTCAGACGCTCAACAATGGAACATCATTTGCAGCAACTAAATCATATTTTTTTGGTCCATTAAGTGAAATTGGACATTTTCCCCACGACACACTTGACGATCTCTCACTCACACTGGAACATCACTGGTGGAACATCACTGGTGGAACATCACTGGTGGAACATCACTGGTGGAACTTCACTGGTGGAACTTCACTGGTTGAACATCACTGGTGGAACATCACTGGTGGAACATCACTGGTGGAACTTCACTGGTGGAACATCACTGGTGGAACATCACTGGTGGAACATCACTGGTGGAACTTCACTGGTGGAACTTCACTGGTGGAACATCACTGGTGGAACATCACTGGTGGAACTTCACTGGTGGAACATCACTGGTGGAACTTCACTGGTGGAACTTCACTGGTGGAACATCACTGGTGGAACTTCACTGGTGGAACATCACTGGTGGAACTTCACTGGTGGAACTTCACTGGTGGAACATCACTGGTGGAACTTCACTGGTGGAACATCACTGGTGGAACTTCACTGGTGGAACATCACTGGTGGAACTTCACTGGTGGAACTTCACTGGTGGAACTTCACTGGTTGAACATCACTGGTGGAACATCACTGGTGGAACATCACTGGTGGAACTTCACTGGTGGAACATCACTGGTGGAACTTCACTGGTGGAACTTCACTGGTGGAACATCACTGGTGGAACATCACTGGTGGAACTTTACTGGTGGAACATCACTGGTGGAACTTCACTGGTGGAACTTCACTGGTGGAACATCACTGGTGGAACTTCACTGGTGGAACATCACTGGTGGAACTTCACTGGTGGAACTTCACTGGTGGAACTTCACTGGTGGAACATCACTGGTGGAACTTCACTGGTGGAACATCACTGGTGGAACTTCACTGGTGGAACATCACTGGTGGAACATCACTGGTGGAACTTCACTGGTGGAACTTCACTGGTGGAACATCACTGGTGGAACTTCACTGGTGGAACTTCACTGGTGGAACTTCACTGGTGGAACTTCACTGGTGGAACTTCACTGGTGGAACATCACTGGTGGAACCTTCTCCACGTCCATAAAAAGTGTAGACTGGATGAGCTCCTGTGAACCCTTCATAGAGACCTGAAGGGTGAAGATCTGGTCCACAGAATCCACAAGGATCCTCCTGGATCTGTTCTCATGAACTCAGGAGGATTCTCCTTCATAACTGCACTGTCCCTTTAATACCCCCCCCCCTTTGTCACGCCTCCTCGTGACCTTTGACATATAAGGGCATGTCGGCATGGCAACACCTGACGTCTGTCCGTCTAAAAACAGACCGAGCTCTCACTCTGCCGCCTGAAGGCCTCCAACAGGCCTCTGCTGCTGCTGCTTTACTTCTCTCTCTTGGACTTCATCTCTTTTTATTTCCTATCCGGGTGGCTCCTCTTCCTCCTCTTCCTCCTCTTCCTCCTCCTCTTCGTCGTCATGGAGAGCCTAGAGAAGCAGCTCGTCTGTCCGATCTGTCTGGAGATGTTCACCAAGCCGGTGGTCATTCTGCCCTGTCAGCACAACCTCTGTCGCAAGTGTGCCAACGACGTGTTCCAGGTGACAGACACACACGCACAAACACAGACACACACACACAAACACAGACACACACGAACAAACACAGACACACACAAACACAGACACACACACACACAGACACACACACACACAGACACACACACACACAGACACACACACACTCACACAGACACACCCACACACACACACTCACACAGACACACACAGCTTCCTAGAGGACGTCTCAGCAGAGATGCTGGCTAACATTAGCTCATTTACTAACCGTCTACCTGTGTGACTCCGCCCACCTGCAGGCGTCCAATCCCTACCTGTCTACGAGGAGCGGCTCCACAGTGACGTCCGGCGGACGCTTCCGCTGCCCGTCCTGCCGACATGAGGTGGTTCTGGATCGACACGGAGTCTACGGGCTGCAGAGGAACCTGCTGGTGGAGAACATCATCGACATGTACAAACAGGGAAGCACCAGGTAACACACACACACACCTGTACACACCTGGTAATACACACTCTTTTTTTTTAATTCTTGGCTTTTATTTTGGTAAGTTTGTGTATTTAAAGTCCTTCCAGGTCCAATGACATCACACAGATGGATAACGTGACATCACAGTTTAACAGATGTTTTCACACAAGTGTGATGAAACTGTTCAGCTCCTGTTTCTGCTGAGTCACAGTTTCACAACAACAACAACAACAACATGTTTCCACTGACAGCAGTAAGTCGCTGTGATTGGATGTTTCTCTCTCACATGGAGACCAATCAACTTTAATAAACTATGGTCTGCTGAGTGAGGGTCCCCTCCTGTCTGTCTCTCTTTATATATTCATTACTTTATTCATATGAGATATATAAAAGATATATATAAACATCAACACTGGAAAACAGGACCTAGGTTTTATGACCTGATTCACCTCTGTAGGAATGCTGTGTTTATCTGCATCTCGTACCTTCCCCTCAGTAGAACACCCATCTTCCAAAACATCCCAATATACTAGAATACATTTTACCATTACAAGACCCAGAACAGCTGGAGGGATTATATCTCCCAGCTGGCCTGGGAACGCCTCGATCCCCCAGAATGAGCTGCAACATGCTGCAGAGGGAAGTCTGGGTCAGCCTGCTGGGCTGCTGCCACCAAGACCCGACCCCGGATAAGAGGAGGAACATGGATGTATAAATGTATTTAAATGATCCATATGAAGTATTATTCTCTCCCTGTCTGTCTCTCTGAGCAGTAGACCGGTCCCAGAGGAGAAGCTGGAGCAGCCGATGTGTGAGACACATGAAGAGGAGAAGATCAACATCTACTGTGTAACCTGCAGCGCTCCCACCTGTTCTCTGTGCAAAGTGTTCGGAGCTCACAAAGACTGTGAGGTCGCTCCGCTGGACGACATCTTCCTCAAGCAGAAGGTAACGCTGTCTCACACCTGGTTCATACCACAGACAGGTTCACACCACAGACAGGTTTACACCACAGACAGGTTTACACCACAGACAGGTTCATACCACAGACAGGTTTACACCACAGACAGGTTTACACCACAGACAGGTTCATACCACAGACAGGTTTACACCACAGACAGGTTTACACCACAGACAGGTTTACACCACAGACAGGTTCATACCACAGACAGGTTTACACCACAGACAGGTTTACACCACAGACAGGTTCATACCACAGACAGGTTTACACCACAGACAGGTTTATAACACAGACAGGTTTACACCACAGACAGGTTTATAACACAGACAGGTTTACACCACAGACAGGTTTACACCACAGACAGGTTTACACCACAGACAGGTTTATACCACAGACAGGTTTATAACACAGACAGGTTTACACCACAGACAGGTTTATAACACAGACAGGTTTACACCACAGACAGGTTTATAACACAGACAGGTTCATACCACAGACAGGTTTATAACACAGACAGGTTTACACCACAGACAGGTTTATAACACAGACAGGTTTATACCACAGACAGGTTTACACCACAGACAGGTTTATAACACAGACAGGTTTACACCACAGACAGGTTTATAACACAGACAGGTTCATACCACAGACAGGTTTATAACACAGACAGGTTTACACCACAGACAGGTTTATAACACAGACAGGTTTATAACACAGACAGGTTCATACCACAGACAGGTTTACACCACAGACAGGTTTACACCACAGACAGGTTTATACCACAGACAGGTTCATACCACAGACAGGTTTACACCACAGACAGGTTTACACCACAGACAGGTTTACACCACAGACAGGTTCATACCACAGACAGGTTTACACCACAGACAGGTTTACACCACAGATAGGTTTATACCACAGACAGGTTCATACCACAGACAGGTTTACACCACAGACAGGTTTACACCACAGACAGGTTCATACCACAGACAGGTTCATACCACAGACAGGTTTACACCACAGACAGGTTCATACTACAGACAGGTTTACACCACAGACAGGTTCATACCACAGACAGGTTCACACCACAGACAGGTTCATACCACAGACAGGTTTACACCACAGACAGGTTCACACCACAGACAGGTTCATACCACAGACAGGTTCATAACACAGACAGGTTCTGTCATAATCTGGTATAATTTTTCTCTCTGTTAACGTGTGTCTGTGTGTGTCTGTGTGTGTGTGTGTGTGTGTGTGTGTCTGTGTGTGTGTGTGTGTGTGTGTGTGTGTGTGTGTGGGTTGAGTTGACTGACTGTATCTCCATGTTAGTTGGAAACAATGAGAGAACTCAGGCTGTCATCAGTCAGCTGGAGGAAACCTGCACAACCGTCAACGTGAGTCTTAAACTGACTCACCTGTACTATGCTGACTCACCTGTATTGTGCTGACTCACCTGTATTATGCTGACTCACCTGTATTGTGCTGACTCACCTGTACTACGCTGACTCACCTGTATTATGCTGACTCACCTGTATTGTGCTGACTCACCTGTATTATGCTGACTCACCTGTATTGTGCTGACTCACCTGTATTATGCTGACTCACCTGTATTGTGCTGACTCACCTGTATTGTGCTGACTCACCTGTATTATGCTGACTCACCTGTATTGTGCTGACTCACCTGTATTATGCTGACTCACCTGTATTGCGCTGACTCACCTGTATTATGCTGACTCACCTGTATTGCGCTGACTCACCTGTATTATGCTGACTCACCTGTATTATGCTGACTCACCTGTATTGCGCTGACTCACCTGTATTATGCTGACTCACCTGTATTATGCTGACTCACCTGTATTGTGCTGACTCACCTGTATTATGCTGACTCACCTGTATTATGCTGACTCACCTGTATTATGCTGACTCACCTGTATTACGCTGACTCACCTGTATTACGCTGACTCACCTGTATTACGCTGATTCACCTGTATTGTGCTGACTCACCTGTATTGTGCTGACTCACCTGTATTACGCTGACTCACCTGTATTACGCTGACTCACCTGTATTACGCTGACTCACCTGTATTGTGCTGACTCACCTGTATTGTGCTGACTCACCTGTATTATGCTGACTCACCTGTATTATGCTGACTCACCTGTATTACGCTGACTCACCTGTATTGTGCTGACTCACCTGTATTATGCTGACTCACCTGTATTATGCTGACTCACCTGTATTACGCTGACTCACCTGTATTACGCTGACTCACTGTTCTCAGGAGAACGGCCGCAGACAGAAGTCGAAGGTGTGCGAGACGTTCGACCAGCTGTTCGCGCTGCTGGAGGAGAGGAAAGGTGAGATGACGGTGAGGATCAGCTGTGAGCAGGAGGAGAAGCTGGACTACCTGAGAGGTCTGAGGAGGAAGTACAGCGAACACCTGGAGACCAGCGCCAAGCAGCTGGAGACCGCCATCCAGACCATGGACGAGCCCGAGATGGCCGTGTTCCTGCAGGTGACCCTGAACGCACCGCGACAGACAGGAAGTGATGTCGTAGTTCTTCTCAGTACTCACCGAGTACTTCTGTGTACTTCTTAAAAACACAAGTATTAGACTTATTAATACTTCATGAAGTTATCCTGCAAAGTAACTCAGTAAAGTTACTCTAAGTACACTATGTACAAGTCCAATTCTGAGGTACTAGTACTTCAGTTCAGTACTTTCACGTGTTCAATATTTGTAGTTACTTTGCAGATTAATATTACTAATAAATGATGATGTAATATTATAGATTATATAAAGTCATTAGAATAATATTCACCTTTAAAGTGATGAACATGTCAACGATCAATAATTATAATACAATAATATAATATTATTCACGAGTACTTTTACTTTTGGTTCATCGTATTTTCTGATGTGAATACTTTTGTGCTTTTACTTCAGTAAGATTTTCACTTATTGTATTTCTACTCTGTAGTATTTCTACACTGTAGTATTTATATATATATATATATATATATATATATATATATATATATATATATATATATATATATGTGAATACTTAGTTTAAAATGCAGGTATTTTAAACATTATGAATGAAATAATATTTATTAACTTTAATAACTTTTCTTCCACAGACGACCAAACCTCTGCTACAGAAGTGAGTCTTTACCAACATGTGAACAACAACAATAACAGTATTAATTAGTATTAATGTTAGCATTAATAGATATATATATTATTATTAATAATAATAAAGTGGATCATCTCCAGGATGCTGGAGGGCTGCAGCACGGCTCACATGGACACAGTGCAGCCTGGATACGAGAACATGGAGCACTTCATCGCTGACTTTGAGCCTCAGAGACGAGCGCTGATGAAAGTCGACTTCATCAAACGTAAGAAATAGGAAGTCATGTGACCGTCCAATCAGAGAGCTGCTTTCACATCCACGCTGTCTCCTCAGGTGATGAAGACGACGATGAGGATGAAGAAGAGGCGGTGGGGGTCAGAGGGACGAGCTCAGCCAATCAGCAGTCGCCTCTGTCTCCCGTTCAGCCTATAGGTGTTCAACTCTCAGCCCCGCCCCCTCAGAGACCCTTAGAGACCCCGCCCACCGTGACGTCGCTGACGAAACCCCCCGCCTCTTTAACCACACAGGCCCCGCCCCCTCTGCCCACATCCACCGCAAGCCCCGCCCCTCAGGTATGACATCACACGCTGCATTCAGGAACATGAAGTCAAAAGTTCAACAATTAACATTTATTCATTTATTTAGATTTGTATTTATTCAATTGAATCACATTTTAATCTGTTACAAATATAATCACAATTAAATTATAGGAAACTTTACGTTTCTGGAGATAAAGAATCATTAAATAAAAATAAATGTTTTCATTTTAAAATCAAATGTTTTCAATTCAAATAGAATTATGAACAATCTACTCGTTCTTCTTCTTTTTCCTCTTCTTCTTCTTCTTCTTCTCCTACATCCTCTCTTTCTTCTTCTCTTTCTCCTCCTCCTCCTCCTCCTGTGAGTGTGAGTGTGGAGGTGGAGGTGGAGGTGGAGGTGGAGGTGTGAGTGGCTCTAGCTGTGGATGGTTCCTGGTCTTCGGGTCTTTCACTGGTTCTTCCTCTGTTGAGGCGGATGATCAGCTGAGTCTCTTTAACGGGTTCACTGGTGTGTGTGGTGAGTGATCGGGGCTTTGTCGAGGTGTTTTTGGGAGGAACGGCGTCCTCAGAGACGCCTCCTCCGTCTCTCCGGCAGTGAGTGAGGATCGTCCGGGTACCAGCGTGACGGTGGAGGAGAAATTGAGAGCTCAATATTCTGCTTTGTCAATATTTCTGCACCGAACCAGGGAACAGAGAGAGAGGACATCCTGGACAATGAACTAAAGAACCATCATCAACAACCTTTACTGGTGGTGATTTTAACTGCACTTTGGACTGTACTGTAGACCGGACCGGTGAGGAACCACGTCCACAATCACCTCACAGCCTGAACAGGGTCATCACACATCTAGACCTGCTAGACGCATGCAGAACCAAACATCCACAATCCAGACCGTACACATGAGGGTCAACAACAACAGGGTGAGTGCAGCCAGGTTAGACCGGATATACATCTCACAGGGTCTCAGCTCCAGATTGCTCCACAGCAGCATCAGTCCACTTGGCTTCAGTGACCACATCATCACCGTACAGCTGATCACTTCACCAGGTCAAGGGTCAAGTCCTGCTGGCTCTTCAACAACAAACGCCTGCAGGACACTACTTTCTGCAAGAGCTTTGAGCTTTTTGGGCTGATTTGGAAAAGCAGAAAAACTGACTCTAGTTCTCTGAAGCTGTGGTGGGTTCGTGTTTTTTGCAGCTCTGGGGAGCTCTGGTCAGGTCTCGCTTCCTCCAGCTGAAGGACATGGACGCCCCGAGCTCTTTCTTCTTCAACCTGGAGAGATCGGTGGCACAGAGGAAGCAGATGACCTGCCTTAGGCTTCCAGGAGGCAGAGTGACCACCAGCCCGGGCGAGATGAGGAACCGTGCCCTGGAGTTCTACGCTGACCTCTTTGGGGCGGAGCAGTGCAGCACGGAGTGTCGGCAGGAGCTTCTGGAGGGGCTTCCTCAGCTCAGCCCAGAGGAGAAAGCTGCTCTGGATTGTGGGCTGACTCTGGAGGATTTGACGGCTGCTGTTAATCAGATGGCATCGGGTAAGGCACCAGGGATTGATGGTCTCTCCGCAGACTTCTACAAATGCTTCTGGAACATACTTGGACATGACTTGCATAGTGTTCTTTTGGAGTGTTTCGGAACTGGATCACTTCCTGTCTCCTGCCAGCGAGCGGTGCTTTCCCTGCTGCCAAAGAAAGGAGACCTGGTGTTACTCAGGACCTGGAGGCCGGTGGTCCTCCTCTGTACTGACTATAAGGTGCTGACCAGAGCCTTATCAAAGAGACTCAAGGGCAACCTGGACTTAGTGGTACATTCAGACCAGACATATTGTGCACCTGACAGGACAAGTATGGACACTTTGGACTTGTGCAGGAACAATAATGTAAACGTTGGTGTTGTGTGTTTGGATCAGGAGAAAGCCTTTGACAGCGTGGATCACTCATATCTGTGTTCTGCACTCAGGCTTTTGGTTTTGGTGACGGTTTTCTGGCTTGGGTTGGATTATTGTACAGTGGTGCTCAATGTATGGTGAAGACGGGGGCGGGGCTGAGTCGACCAACCCCTGTACAGCGAGGGAGAAGATGGGGTTTTCCTATTTCAGGTCAGTTATATAGCTCAGCCATTGAGCCCTCTGTGCAGGTTGAGAGGTGGACTCAGCGGTCTCTCACTGCCGGGTCCTCCGGTCTTCATCGTCCTCCTCTTGTATCTGCTTATGCAGATGATGTGTGTGTCTTTGTCAACAGTCAGAAGGACGTTCAATGTTTGCAGGATGCCTTATCGTTTTATGAAAAGGCATCATCTGCATGAGTGAACTGGGCCAAGAGTGAAGCCTTGTTGGTGGGACAGTGGAGGGACGGGCAGCGCCTGGTCTGCTGGTGGACTGGACTGGTCTGGACTGGTCTGGTCTGGACTGGTCTGGGGGAAAGAGGGACTGAAAGTCCTGGGAGTTTTTTTGGGCAACGAGGGCTTTCAAGCAAAGACCTGTGAGGGAGTGAAGGAGAAAGAGTGCGCTCGTTTTTCTAAATGGAAATAGTTGCTACCCCAGTTGTCGTATAGAGGAAGAGTTCTGGTTGCCAATAACTTAGTTGCCTCGACTCTGTGGCGCAGACTCATCGCTCTGACGCCACAAAGAGGCCTGATGGAGGACGTCCAGAGATCCATCGTAGACTTTTTCTGGTCTGGCGAGCACTGGGCCCGGGCAGCAGCTCTGTACCTGCCTGTTGATGAAGAGGGACACGGACTGATCCACATCCAGTCCAACATGGCCTCCTTTAGACTCCAGACAGCTCAAGGACTCCGTCTGTGGCCCAGGCTGGTTCATCACAGCTCGACTGCTGCTGAGGAGAGCTGGGCGGTCGACAAGCAGCTGTTCCTCCTGCACCCAGAGACTTTGGACCTTACGGGACTAACATCATTCTACAGCGCTGCCCTGCAGGCGTGAAGATCTTCAAGACCACACGGGCCACACATGAGGTTCCTGGAATGTGGTTGTTTGAGGAACCTTTGTTCCTTTAACAACTTTATAAAATCTCAAACTCTGCAATCTGCCAGCCTGCCAGCGAGTCTCAGAGAGGCTGGCTGCACCACGCTGAGCCGTCTGATGAGGATGACGGCGACATCGATGGACGTCCTGAGAGACGACGGCAGCGTCACCTCAGCTGATCAACAGAGCGGTGGAGGAGGTCTGTGCCGCCCTGTCCAGACCCCAGAGTCTCTGTGAGACCAGTGGTGTGACGGCTTTGAGTCCTGCTTCCCCTCTCTGTTTATCTCCCCCTCTGTGGGGGAGCGGCAGGAAGAGGGGAGTCAGCTGCTCACCTTCACAACCCCGCACCTGGACAAGTTCCAGGATGTGGGCAAAGAAGCCGTCTACCACGCCTGCGTCAAGGTCGTCAACCGGCGCTCTTTGACGGGGACGAAGGAGTCGAGGTGGACTGAGTTCTTTGGTCCAGATGTTTCTCCTGAAGGCAGCTGGAGGTCTCTGCACAAGCTGCCCGTTGGAAAGCGGACAGCAGACCTCCAGTGGAGGGTCGGACACGGGGCGATAGCCACAAACGGGTACAGAGCACCTTGATCCAGAGCTGTTCCCAGAGTGACTCTTATACATCTGTTCCTTCAGTGTCCTCGACTGTCAGCACTGTTTGAACTTTTTAAAAGGTGGTTCCAGGGTCTTGGAAAGTTTTTTTTGTTTGTTTTGTTTGTCTTTGGTCCCAAATACTCTGCTGAGAGAAAAACAGTTCACACGTTGGTGAACGTTTTTTTTATGAAAGTCAGCGATCACTTCAGTGACTTCCCCAAATTCATCACATCAGTCAACGTAGTTATGAAAATGTTCAGCTTTGACCTTCTGGATGAGAAGAAGCGTTTCCGCCTTAAAAAACACATCACTGTTCTTAGAAAAACACAGAAAGGTAGACTTGTTAAAAAGACTCAGTGTCTCTCTGTAGGTTCTCTGAGCCTCAGTTGTTTTTGGTGTTTAGTTGTAGTAGTGGAGGTTCTGATGGACCGATGACTGAAGTAAAAGGATGATTGTTCATGTGAGATGTTGGTGTTTCTGTGGGTGAAGGAGTTGTTTTTATTTATTTATTTTGAATTGATGACGTGACCGTGATCTGTCCTGGATCAATAAAAGGAATTTAAAAATCAAATCTACTCCTTCTTCCTCTTCCTCTTTTTCTTCTTCCTCTTCTTCCTCTTTTTCTTCTTTTTCTTCTTCTTTTTCTTCTTCTTCTTCTTCTTCTTCAGTCTGATCAGCAGAATGAATCAGAGGACAAAGATGGAACAAAGCACGTCTTCTCCTTCAGTTGGCTCAACCAGAAGTAAAACCAGGTTCAGGATCATGAGTCCCGGATCTGGATCAGTCTCCAGTCTTCTTCTCTGACTTCACTGTTTCTTTTTCATTATTTAATTGTTAAATAGAAGATCTGAATGTTTTCTGTTAAAATGTAAAATAAATTTTCCTGATGAACTTTGAGTGCGTCTGTTTTAAGACGAACAAAAACCGTGTGATTCTCAAAACGGTGAAATGAACTTGATGCTAAGCTAGCTTGCTAACACCACCGAGCTTCCATCACTTGAATAATCCCATCAAATATTGATGTGCTTTCCTACAACGGTGTGTATGAGGCATTACGTTGTTACATTTTACTAATTTGGATGGTTAGCTCGCCTGCTAATTCCACCAGGTTTCATGCTAACGTTGCACTGGATACAGATTCAGGTCTACGGTCCCTCTGGCTCCTCAACGCTAGGAGACGACTTCACCCGGAGCTAGCTCACTAGCTAGCTCTATAGATGGACAAGCTAACCCGCTAACTAACTCAAACTACTTCTATAAATTCTGTAGAAGAAGAAGGTGACATTCTTCTTCTTCTTGTCACTCATTTCTGAAACGTTAAAAATAATCAAATGATACTTCTCTTGTGAAAAACACTTGAACAACATGAATGAGAAAGCGGTGGATGAATCTACGTTTGGTGCTCTGGTGAGTGTTTGTGTAAATAAAGTTCGGTGAGCCGGCAGCAGAAGAAGACGTGACTTTGAAAAGTTTTATTGTAAATATTAAATGTTCACACCTGTTTTAATTACCAACAAACACATTCAGGTATACAATAAAATCAAATCCAATCCTTTACTGTGAAGATTCCACTCAAAGGTTATATCCACATATATATACATATATGTACATATATGTATATATATGTACATATATATACATATATGTACATATATATATACATATATGTACATATATGTACATATATGTATATATATATGTACATATATATATACATATATGTGTTTATAGTGTTATATGCCTTAAGTCTTCTAAATGAAAGCTATAATTTATGCAAACACAAGTAATTAAATTCATACTTGAATTAAAAAAATTATGCAATTAATCAGTAAATCAATAAATAAATGAAGAAAAACACAGAAGAGAAAAATATGTATTATTTTAGTTAAACATTTGAATATTTATTAATGAATTTTATTTATTTATTTCAGTATTTATTACCTTTTGATGGATGAATAAGTACTTTTTTCATCTCGATATCAATAATCTACCGTTAGAGATGAATTCTGTTTGAAGTTTAGGTTCCAATTGAACATTTTTAATGTAAATAGTGAAAGTAGTGCAACTGTCCAGTGAAAGGAGTTGAAGTGGAAGCAGCTGAAACATGAAACCGACCAATCAGACGACCTCAGTAGTTGGAGGACTACTTCCCGAAGGTGTCCATCATCTTGCGGTTGCTGTCGGCCTGCTGGGCGATCTGCTCGGCTCGAGCCATCTCCAGGACTCCTCTGAGGAGGTGGAAGGTCAGATCCAGAGAGATGGGAGGCTCCTCAGACCTCCTCCACTTCTCCACCTCCTCCTCCTCCTGAGCTCCGCCCACCGCCAGAGAGGAGGAGCCTCCACCTCCGCCCACCTGGAGGGACAACTCCTCCCCCAGGTGGAGCAGCAGCGGTCGGGGGAGGAGGAGCAGGCGACGGAGGCCGGCGGTGGAGGAGGAGGAGTCGACGGGTCGAGAGTCAGCAGAGCGAGGGAGGAGGAGGCCGAGCAGAGCAACGACCCACAGCAACACCTTCATCTTCATCTTCATCTTCATCAGGTACAACCTGAAGGAAGACAGGAGGCTTATGTATACATATATATATACACATATATATACACATATATATATATATATATATATATACATATATATATATATATACATATATATATATATATATATATACATATATATATATATATATATATATATACATATATATATATATATATATATGTATATATATATATATATATATATATGTACATATATATTCATACATATTACAAACTAAACACTTTAAAAACTCTAAACAATAATTTAAATGAATCATTTATTTGTTGGTGTGTTGGTCAGACACTATGCTACGCTGATTAGCGTAACATGTGTGGTGTTTGTTATAAATGTACGTTGGTACATAGAGGGTGATGAGAAGCTGTACATGGAGGGACTTAGGACCCAGGGGACTGTAGGGGAAGGAAACAGGAAGAGACGGAAGAGACTTCACACAAACAGCTGTTCACCGCTCGCTGCCGGGTCGTTACAATGAATCTTTTAGGATTTATTAGGTTCGATAAAGTTTTGAAATAACTGACACTCAAAGTTTACAACGAGCAGGAACTTGTGTGTCTATGTACACGAATATATCTGTAGTTATTTATTCATGCTTTATTTATACCATTTACATGTTTGCTTATATTTATTATGCATAAATTACATTAGTGGTTCTATGCACATATATATTATCTTAATGCACTGGACGATTATAAAGGTCTGCACAGATTTAATAAAATGAAAATACAAAACATTGTTCTCTTACCTGATCGTCCTGCAGAGCTGCTGTCTGTCTCTCTGTCTCTCTGTCTCTCTGTCTCTCTGTCTCTCTGTCTGTCTCTCTGTCTCTCTCTCTGTCTGTCTCTCTGTCTCTCTGTCTGTCTCTCTCTCTGTCTCTCTGTCTGTCTGTCTGTCTTCATCCACCTCTCAGCTCTGCTGTGTCTCTTTGTGCCTCTTCAGTCAAATAGAAACACAAGAGCTGTTTCTATTTTATACATCGGTGTGAGTGTCGGGGGGGGGGGGGGGGGGGGGGGGGGGGGGGGGCTCTGCACGCGCTCAGACGCCTCTGTGAATGGGGCCAATGATGAAGATGAAGATGAAGATGAAGATGAAGATGATGATGATGATGATGATGATGATGATGATGATGTGACCTTTCTTAGCTGGACTGTGGACGGACTCTCTGACCTTCATCTCCTGCAGTAACAGAAAACACTGTGACAGGTTCACAGGTTTGTGTGTCTGCTGCCGTGTTTTCACTCAGTTTGTTTGAGTTAGTTTGTTAAACTCAGTTTGTTTAAGTTAGTTTGTTAAACTCAGTTTGTTTGAGTTAGTTTGTTAAACTCAGTTTGTTTGAGTTAGTTTGTTAAACTCAGTTTGTTTGAGTTAGTTTGTTAAACTCAGTTTGTTTGAGTTAGTTTGTTAAACTCAGTTTGTTTGAGTTAGTTTGTTAAACTCAGTTTGTTTGAGTTAGTTTGTTAAACTCAGTTTGTTTGAGTTAGTTTGTTAAACTCAGTTTGTTTGAGTTAGTTTGTTAAACTCAGTTTGTTTGAGTTAGTTTGTTAAACTCAGTTTGTTTGAGTTAGTTTGTTAAACTCAGTTTGTTTGAGTTAGTTTGTTAAACTCAGTTTGTTTGAGTTAGTTTGTTAAACTCAGTTTGTTTGAGTTAGTTTGTTAAACTCAGTTTGTTTGAGTTAGTTTGTTAAACTCAGTTTGTTTGAGTTAGTTTGTTAAACTCAGTTTGTTTGAGTTAGTTTGTTAAACTCAGTTTGTTAAACTCAGTTTGTTTAAGTTAGTTTGTTAAACTCAGTTTGTTTGAGTTAGTTTGTTAAACTCAGTTTGTTTAAGTTAGTTTGTTAAACTCAGTTTGTTTGAGTTAGTTTGTTAAACTCAGTTTGTTTGAGTTAGTTTGTTAAACTCAGTTTGTTTGAGTTAGTTTGTTAAACTCAGTTTGTTTGAGTTAGTTTGTTAAACTCAGTTTGTTTGAGTTAGTTTGTTAAACTCAGTTTGTTTGAGTTAGTTTGTTAAACTCAGTTTGTTTGAGTTAGTTTGTTAAACTCAGTTTGTTTGAGTTAGTTTGTTAAACTCAGTTTGTTTGAGTTAGTTTGTTAAACTCAGTTTGTTTGAGTTAGTTTGTTAAACTCAGTTTGTTTGAGTTAGTTTGTAGCGAGGACCGTTCGGGGTTCCAGTGAGAACGTTTAGTGAAGAGCGTGTCGTAGAATGCACTTCTCAGAAACGAATGTAATGAATGCTACACATGTTATAAACACACTTAACGAAGAGATTCTGGGCAAAAGTATCATCCCAGCCATTTTACACACGTTACACAATTATACACAAACTAATATCATCAACTAGAAGATGCACCACAATATCACGTATTTTTCGCCATGACTCGACGAGCTACGCACTCCGGACAAAGCTACGAACACAAAGCTAAAAGCTAACACGGACGACCAATATGTCAGAATCCAGAGAGATCTTCAGAACTTACAGCCAACGAGCAGCAGAACAACACACCGCTCCACCGCTAATCATCAGAAAGGCTTCTCACCGTGAGCAGACTTTCTTGAGGAGAACGTATAAATCCCAGCTTATTTAGATTCAAATATGGCTTCGACGTATATCCTGTGTGTTTCTAGACTGTTTCCTGGAGAAAGGGGGGTCAGACCGGCTCGGGGGAACGGGGGGGGAAGGATTTCAATTTTGGCGTTTTGGTTTTTACGCTCGGCTAGGCACGGCGCATTTTAGATTTTTACTGACTAACAATTCTGTCAATCAACACCAGCTTACGCCCACTGTCTTCTTGAGACTCCGACGCGTCGAAGCAGGTGTCAATGACTGAAATTGACCAATCATAGGCTGAGAAAGCCTCACATACACACACATGGAGACTGGAACTCAGACGAGAATCATCCAAGGTTCACTGGCTTAGAGGGCTCAGGCTGTCAACGTGATGCCAAACTACTGTATTTGGATAGATTGAACACTATTAGTGATAAAACAAGTGAAATATATAGTTATATAGTATATACAATTACAATGGAACAGCTGGAACAGCTGGTTCCAAAATGACAAATTAGCTTGACCTCGCCTGACCTCTCTGTACCAAAACCTCTCTAACGTTCTTCTGCTGCACTTCAACAAAGCCAACGTTTGCTTTAGGGTGTTTAGGTATGTTTTAGGGTGTTTAGGGTGTTTAGGTATGTTTTAGGGTGTTTAGGGTGTTTAGGTATGTTTTAGGGTGTTTAGGTATGCTTTAGGGTGTTTAGGGTGTTTAGGGTGTTTAGGGTGTTTAGGGTGTTTAGGTATGTTTTAGGGTGTTTAGGTATGTTTTAGGATGACCACGGCCTCATTTCAAGAAATAATAACAATAAAAGAGCCTTTTTTCCAGGTCAATCTGAAAGTTAGTTTGTTTGAGTTAGTTTGTTAAACTCATTAAACCAAAAGGTTAAATGTATACATATAATTCATAATTGTAGTCCTTTAATAATTACAAACATGAATTTATACCTTAAAACTCCACCAGTTTACCTTATTTAATAATTTTTAACCCTTTAAAACCCTTTAAAAATATGTTAATAACTATTTTGACTTTAAAAAGTCTAAATGTATCAATATCTTCATTTAAAATAAAAAGTCATTCATTTATTTACTCTTTTGTCAGACTTATAAGTTAACATAAAACATACTGAAGGTGAGTTGAAATAATGAGATTTTAAAAAAGAAATAATTTTCAATGAAAGTACCAAAAAATAACTCACATAAAAAAACATTTAATCTATTTATTCCATAAATATCAGGACAAATAAAAGAAACAATTATGATATAAGACGTTTAAAATGAGAAGAATACGTTTTATAAAGTGAAGACGTGTCGACATTTTATTTCTCCTCTGAAGCAGAAATAAGTGAAATGTAATAAAATAAAACGTTTGGACGGTCAGAGGTTTGTTTAAAGGTCGATGTGTCGATGACCTTTCAGTGTTTGGACGAATAAAACTGAAACATCGTCTTTGATTTAAATCATGATGTTTGTGTCCAGATATACAGAAACACCTCCACATTATGATGTTTTATGTGTTTTTATTTATATATATGTAAAGTAATTAAATAGACATTTCATTACAGTCATTTAGCTGACGCTTTTATCCAAAACGAATCCTAATACAATGGTACAATTTGCCTGATTTATAGAATGAAATACAAATAAACAAACATAACAGATAAATAATATCACAGCGCAAACATTACAGAGAACATAAGATTAAGTCTAACTGGTTGTTGGTATATGATGACGTCACTAAAGGCTTTAATCACGTCATCATTAACGAGCTTCAGCTCCGGTAGTGAGCTTTATTCTGAAAAGCGGAAACGGAAGTAGTGGTTTCCCTGCTGCTGGTATTGTTGTTAGCTTTACGTCGGTGAAGTTCATTTACGTCAGTCAGCAGCTCGCGGGTCTCACTCCCCGACCCTCCGGAGACATGGCTGCACGAGACCGAGTCGTTCACCTGCTGAGACAGCTCGAGCGCGCGGCGTAAGTACCTGAATGCACGTGCACTGAAACCTAACTGACGTCACCTGAAAGTTGGAGAAAAAACAAAGTGCGGTTACGCAACGAGCTGCACGAGCTCCGGTTCGGTCTGTTTCTACTTTAAATGTTTGATAAAGACGTCATAGTGTTCATGTCAACACGAGACGGAACGATGGATACATTCAGTCTTTAGACCACATGTAGACCGGGTCCGGACCACGTTAGACCCGTTTCTTTATTTTAACCCTTTGAAGGTCTAGAGGGGCTCCTTAGACCTGTTAAACTTAAACCTGGTCTACATTAGCCCAGAGACCCTGAGGAGTCTCTTAGACCAGGTCTCAAAACTCATATGTGGTCCAGTCAGACCTGGTCTAGAGGAACCCGTAGACCTGGTTCAGTGAAACCTTTATTTATTTATTTAAAAGCCAGTTTTTTCTTCACTAAAGGTCGATTACTCTACAAAAGTCACCTCCTCGTGTCCTTTCCTAACCACTTGTCCTTGACCCCTACATGGACGAGGTGACGGGGCAAAGAGCGGTTGTCGTGGTAACCTGGCAATGATTTGTGACGAAGGACTCGTGTTCCCTTTGAGACCAGCTGAGACCAGGTCTGAGTCCACGTGATCCACTATAGTGGACCAGGTCTGAGTCCACGTGATCCACTATAGTGGACCAGGTCTGAGTCCACTTGATCCACTATAGTGGACCAGGTCTGAGTCCACGTGATCCACTATAGTGGACCAGGTCTGAGTCCACTTGATCCACTATAGTGGACCAGGTCTGAGTCCACTTGATCCACTATAGTGGACCAGGTCTGAGTCCACTTGATCCACTATAGTGGACCAGGGCCTCGTCCCTCGTGGTCCACTAAGTGGATCAGATGTCCTGTTAGCAGCTTAAAGGAACCCGATGGTTGAAGTCAGGTTCTCTCGGTTCCTCAAAGGCTGATCCGCTCAAACAGTCTCGTTCAGTAGAACCAGACTTCAGTGATCAGGGTCGGTGGCGTGCCCGTCCTGACGAGCAGGAGATGATCATGAACTCGTGTGAGGAGCTCCAGACCATCATCATGACATCATCATGACATCATCTAACACCTCCACCGCTGAGAGGGCGAGACAAGAAGCACGGCGACACGTCACAGACACGTTGATGCGTCAGTGTTGGAACATGTATCGGCTCATTTTAAGCCTCATCAGCCCGACCAATCACAGGACTCGTCTTTAAACGTGCTGCTGGCAGCAGCTTCATGGAACCATCATCCAATGAGATCTAGAGACAAGAAGGATCTCAACTCTTCACCAAGAAGATCAAAACAAAGAGCATCTAACTGATACCAATGAAGAGATGCTGATCAGGGTATATGTGCTGTGTGCGCTGATAGAATACAGTTCTATAATATAGATCTATTACATATAGAACTAGGAGTTTGAATGTGTGTGAATGTGTGTGTGGGTGGATCAGTGTGTGTGTGTGTGTGTGTGTGTGTGTTATTCATAATCATTCATGTGAGGCGTCCATGCTCGCTGCAGCGTGTGGTGTTCAATGTCTGCTCCACAAGTCTGTAAATAAAGGATTCCTCGTCGCTCGTACAGGAAGTCATGGTGATGTGATGACGGATGTTGGCGATGTGGAAGAACTCTCTCCCTATAAAACGCTGATCTGACTAATATCCTCCTTCATCAGTGATCTCTGAGGAAGAGGAGCTAATCCAGCTAACTGAAGTTAGCCTGCGCTGGAGCAGGTTCAGGCTGATGGATGTGTTGCTATGGTGATTTTGCCAAACTTGCTTCGAGGAACCGAAAAGCCTGACTCATCCTGAACATTATCCAGCTAACTCAGTTAGCCACGTACGAGGAACGGGGACCTGGTCTTAGTCCACTTGATCCACTATAGTGGACCAGGTCTTAGTCCAGAACCAGAGGGACCACAACAACTACACAACATGTTACATTTAATAAAAGTTTCATGAATCTGAAATCCAAGAAGAATGAAGCTTTGTTTGTTTGTTTGTTTGTTTGTTTGTTTGTTTGTTTGTTTGTTTGTGAATATATATTTTCATAATCTGGTGAACGTCATCATGTAGAGCAGAGTATCCAAAAGGTCCAGAACATCACAATAATATCTAACTCGCACTATTTAGTGCAATATAAATATATATATATATATATATATATATATTTATATATATATATATATATATATATATATATATATACATATATATATATATATATATGTATATATATATATATATATATATATACATATATATATATATATATATATGTATATATATATATATATATATATGTAGTTAGCCTGCTCTGGAGCATAGTATATATATATACTATATATATATATATATATATATATGTATATATATATATATATATATATATATATATATGTATATATATATATATGTCTAGTAGCAGTAGCGTCTCTGTGTCAACAACTGTCAAATCAAATAAAGAAAGTTCATCAATTATATATTTTAACAATTATTAATCTCAGTTTTCACATTTAACTGGATGATAAATTATAAATAAAACATAGAAACACATAAATAAACGTTCTTCTCACTTCCAGTAACTTTTGTAAAACGTTTTTGTAAAATCTTAAAATAAAGTAAACATTCATTTCACTGATTGTTGAAGTGATGTCATCAAAGCACAGATGTTCTATGATTCTCAGTGTTCAGGACTTCATCTGTTATCAACACTTGTTAAAGTAGAAGCGCTCCGTCAGAATCTAATAGTTCTCATCTATCGGTTTTAGGTCCTGGGTCCGGATCCGGACCGCGGTCCGCCAATTGGTGACCCCTGATGTAGAACAAGTTGTTTAAAGTTTAAACGTTTGTGTTTCTGTGTTCAGGTGCAGATGTCCGGCTCACTCCAACACCTTCCACCAAGGTAAGGTCTCACCATCAGTCAGTGCTCCTGATCTACTGGTCTATGATCACCACAGAGGACCAAGATCAGGTGACGTCATCAGGTGACGTCATCAGGTGATGTCATCAGATCACCTGATGACATCACCAGGTGATCAGGTGACGTCATCAGGTGATGTCATCAGGTGATCTGGTGACGTCATCAGGTGATCTGGTGACGTCATCAGGTGATCAGGTGATCAGCTGACGTCATCAGGTGTGTTTGTCCTGCAGGTGTCGGAGCAGCGACCTGCACCGTACGGAAGACCGACTACGCATTTGAGGTGACGAACAGACTGTTTATAAAAACATTCATGAAGTAATAAACGTTAGAGTCACACGTTGTGATGTCACAGACATGTTTAATGACACATTTAAATATGAATCTGTAAACCTGCTGATAAAGTATCTTAAAGACGGTTTGTTGACAGATGGCGAGTTCTAACATCCGATATGGAGAAGGAGTCAGCAGAGAGATCGGCATGGTAACCACACATCTTCATCATCTTCATCATCTTCATCATCAATGAGTGTTTTTATCAGTGAAGTGTTTAGAATAGAAGAGGACATCCCATAATAACCTGACAGACATCATGAGGAAGATGAGTTTCAGGTCGATGACGATGATCAGTCTGTTTCTGAGTCGTTTGATTGGATGATGTCATCAGTATCAAAGCAGCGATATGATTGGTTGTTGTCGTCCACGTATGAAGGAGAACTTGTGTTTTTATTAATCGTCATGTAGAGACTCTGGAGCTCCATGTGTTGATGGTTCCTCATTTCACAATCACTTTCATTAAAATCATTAAAATGTGAAGAGACATAAAGATCTGATTATTATACAATAATCACCACAAATAGAATCGTCCGTTTAGTTATTTTATTTCTGTTTTGTTGATTAAAGGACAGTTTGTTCTATAAAGGGAGTTCAGTGAATGTTTAATGTGACCTGGTTCTCCTGGTTCTCCTCTCAGGACCTGCAGAACCTCGGAGCTCGGAACGTCTGTGTGATGACGGACAAGAACTTGTCCCGCCTCCCGCCGGTGAAGACCGTCCTGGAGTCTCTGGTCTCCAACGGGGTCCAGTACAAAGTCTACGACAGGGTCCGGGTGGAGCCCACTGACACCAGGTGAGCTGCTCTCTGATTGGCTGTCGGGTGTAGAGACGGTAACGGGTGAGGCGTCCTGCTCTCTGATTGGCTGTCAGAGTATATTTCACTCTGTGTGTGTTTTACCTGGTTTTCCTACGTTATAAGGACTTACACCTTATTCCCATCTTGTGAGGACTCGCTTGTCTCAAGTCTTTTTAATGGTTCTCAGGGTTCAGACCTGGTTCCATATCAGAGTTATGGAACCACATTTAGATCTTTGTCCTGGAAACATTTGAAATGTTTATCTTCTGTTGTCCATGTCTTAACTTTCAACTTATTTGTGATCAGATGAACAACCTCCAAAAAAAAATAGACTTTAAGACATAAAATAGTGCCGAAGTTGAAATGAAAGGATACAATCTAACATATTGACATAAATAACAGGAAGTGTAAAATGTAAACAGGAATGTAGTAAATATGTAATAACTAGTTCTGGGGCAAGTTATCGCGTTAACGCATTAATTAATTAACGCCGGCAATTATTTTATCGCGCATTAACGCAGTTTTATTATTAAGCGACATTTTTAACACAAGAAGCAGCGAGTGGTGAACAGCTGTTTGTGTGGCGTCTCTTCCTGTTTCCTTCCCCTACGTTCCCCTGGGTCCTAAGTCCCTCCATGTACAGCTTCTCATCACCCTCTATGTACCAACGTACATTTATAACAAACACCACACATATTACACTCATCAGCGTAGCATAGTGTCTGAACAACATACCAACAAAAGCAACAAATAAAAATAAATGATTCATTTAAATTATGTTGTAGAGTTTTTAAAGTGCTTAGTTAGTAATATGTATAATAATCACATCATTTAGTTATCACTACTGAGAGTTTAACAAACATAAAACATGACGTAGATAGGTTTCAGGTTTCAAGATGTATATTTAAATTCATCTCTGACACACATGAAGATAAAGTTGTGAACACCGGCTGAATATCTATGATCAGAATCATTATAACTGTGTTATAACTGCTGCTGTGTGAAGAGAATCCTGCTGTTAACAAGAACCTGATGAGTTTAACGTGTTTACACCAAATGTTGTTGACCTTTAGTTCATAGAGCAGCACTTTAACATAGAAGAGCTCAACACACTACTTTAGATTCATTATGAACTTTAACATAACAATGAGATTAATCTAAAAACAATCATGCGATTAAAAGATGTAATCGTTGCCCAGCACTAGTGATAAGTAATAAATATATATTATGAGTTGTGAACTAAGTGAAGTGTTACAGAAATATCTTAACGATCTGAGTTATTGTGTCATAAATAAAAACAGGAGTTAAAGATAATTTCACTGAGTTTCCTTGTTTTAAAGAGTTCACATTTATTAAATCTAGAACCAATCAGAACGTTTTAAATATAGCAAAAGATGTTGTGCTTTTGTTTTGAATGTTTTGTTTTTATGCTGAACATTAAGTTTATTGATAAATAAGAATTTACAGGTTGCATCCACAGCATTTGGTTTGACCCTTCTGGGCTTCCGTAGGAAGACAGAGGAGAAAAAACACTAAAGAAAACATATTTATTATTATTATATTCTGCTTCATGCTGTTCCTTTTAAATTGTTTTATTTGTGTTGCAGCTTCAAAGACGCCATCTCGTTCGCTAAGAACGACTCGTTTGACGTGTTCGTGGCGGTGGGCGGCGGCTCCGTGATTGACACCTGCAAAGCAGCCAATCTGTACGCGAGTCACCCCGACGCCGACTTCCTGGACTTTGTGAACGCTCCGATCGGTAAAGGGAAGCCGGTCACCGGAGCTCTGAAGCCGCTGATCGCAGGTAAGAATTCATAATAACTAACTCTTCATGAACTCATAATGTTCAGATTAACATAATATCTATAGTTAAGTTATTTCAATACATTTAATACATTGTTGAGTTTAATTTGGATACATTAAAATACAAACATTTTATCAAATTCATTTTTAAATCTGTTATTTTATTAATTTGTATTAATATTTTCTGTCCATGCTGTCAAATATAAAAAATGCAATTAACATAAATTAATTGATATAAATTAATTAATTAATATTAATTGATATTTTAATTATTTTCCTTCTCTTGTTCTAAATAATAATATATATTTTTAACATTCACTGAATTAATATTAACAGAAAAAATACAAACGGACACATTTTTCTATCAAGTTGATTTTTAGATACATTTCATTTTAAATGTCAAACAAACAATTCAATTAATTAGATTTGTTTAATCCGTTTGATTTAATTAAGTAAAATGTTCATTTCTTTCCTTCCTTCATGAATGTGAGGATGTTTTGAATGTGATTAAATTCTTTCTTTATTGTATTATTTATTATTTCAGTTCCTACCACCGCCGGTACCGGCAGCGAGACCACCGGAGTCGCCATCTTTGACTTTGAGCCTCTTAAAGCCAAAACAGGTAAAAGAGATTTCTGACACCTGTTGAAGTGGAACGTTGTGACATCACACGTACACTGAGCTGTGATTGGTTGTGTTCAGGTATCGCCAGCAGAGCCCTCAGACCCACGCTGGGCATCGTGGACCCGATGCACACTCTGAGCATGCCCGAGAGGGTCGCCGCTAACAGCGGCTTCGACGTGCTCTGGTGGGTCAACGACAACTAGAGAGATGCTAAGGCTAACGTTAAGACCACATGAGACAGAGACCACATGAGACTGAGACCACATGAGACTGAGACCACATGAGACTGAGACCACATGAGACAGAGACCACATGAGACTGAGACCACATGAGACTGAGACCACATGAGACAGAGACCACATGAGACTGAGACCACATGAGACTGAGACCACATGAGACTGAGACCACATGAGACTGAGACCACATGAGACTGAGACCACATGAGACAGAGACCACATGAGACTGAGACCACATGAGACTGAGACCACATGAGACTGAGACCACATGAGACTGAGACCACATGAGACAGAGACCACATGAGACTGAGACCACATGAGACTGAGACCACATGAGACTGAGACCACATGAGACAGAGACCACATGAGACAGAGACCACATGAGACTGAGACCACATGAGACAGAGACCACATGAGACTGAGACCACATGAGACTGAGACCACATGAGACTGAGACCACATGAGACTGAGACCACATGAGACTGTGCATCACGTTGACTTTGGCATCATGTTTCCAGCTAACCGCTAACATGTTGCCTGGCTAACGTGTTGCCTGGCTAACGTGTTGCTAAGCTAACATTAGCCGTCCTGAATAGCGTTAAATGAACTAGACTGCAGTGAGATGTACGTGTGAATGCTGGACACAGGGTGGTATTTAATACTCTTTTATAATAATATCTTTACAGCTAAGTAGCACATCTGGACCGTGAGTAACACATCTGTAGAACTAGTGATGTCACACACTCACCGACCCTCTGACTCAGAATCTGGGTTTATAATATTAATCTGTTTATGAGACGGTGCGAAGAGACAAGTCTGTTCAGAGTCCAGAAGGTTTATACAGATTCACCGTTTTACTTTCAAAACACCTGATTGAGTTATTATTATTAGGGCCCGAGCACCGACAACGTCGGGCCGCGAGGTCCCTATTGAAACTGTAGAGATCATTATTATTCTGCAAGTGAATTGCCTTTTTGGGGGCTTTATCATATCTGAAAACTCACCAAAGTCGGCATGCATATCAGGACTGGTGAAAAATGTGATATTTGATCGGTCCCACGCTCGAATATGAAAAAATTGCTCGCTAGCGCCCCCTACAATTTAGCCCCCTCCTCCCGTATGTCCAATTAACTTGACATTTTACACAGGCATGCAACCAAATGAGGTCTACAAAAAAGCCTCTTGGACCCCTAAGCTCCGCCTACCAAAACTTTTCTCCATTTTGAATTTTGTGAAAAACACATTTTTGCTAACTCCTCCTACACACTGAGTTTGATTGCTACTAAATTTGCTGTGGATCATTATTTGATCTATATAATACAATTTGTTTTTCAATACTCATAACTTCAAAACCATTTAACCTATAATTGCGAAATTTGTCTCATATATGCACATCGCATATTGTTACGTACCCTACAATTTTCATTCCATTCAACCACTAGGGAGCGATACAGTAGTTAAGCCATTTTTGGCTTTTTTGTAAATTTTCATCGTTTTCAGACGTTTTACTTTAACGAACTCCTCCCACAGAATTTATGCTATCAACTTCAAATTTGGTTAGGATGATCTAAAGATATTAATGATGAAAAGTTACTAAAATGGTCTACTGACATTGAACAACCTTCATTTTAAAAAAGTCTCTTGGGACCATGCTCTAAAATTAACGGGAAGTCGCCATTTTGATTTTTGTGTGAATTTTTCCTTGATAACTAGTCGCCATACTTTAACGAACTCCTCCTAGGGACTTTGTCAGATCCACTTCATATTTGGTCAGTACAATTTAAAGACCTTTGCAATTAAAAGTTACTCAAAGCTTCACGTTTGATGGAATGGCGCCTTGTCCGATGGATGGTTGAAGACATTCGCGTCTGCCGGCAACCTGCCAGTACCCCCGAGACGCGGGAAGGTGCTAGGGCCCGTACATCGCTGCTTGCAGCTTTAATTATCATTATTATTATTAATGTTACAGTTTGGGTCCAATTGTAGTGTGAACGGATCCCGCCCCGTTAAAAAGCGGGACAGGTGTGCGCACCTAACACGGTGGTTACTCCTTCGGCTGTTCCACCTGCGAGGATATACGTTCCTCTTAGAGGTCTCAGAACAATACTGTAGGCCTTTTATCTCACCCCGTAGCTGAATCGTTAGGATTTTCGGAATTCATTGTCTTCCTGAGAGTCTTGTACGGCTACGCCCTAGTATGATGTAACACTAACACCCAGTATGAATAGTTATGTACTGTAGTTTCAACAGTAAGGAGGGTTAACTGCCCAAATAGTAAGGAGGGTTAACAGCCCCAACAGTAAGGAGGATTAACTCTGCCCCAACAGTAAGGGGGGTTAACTGTGCCCCAACAGTAAGGAGGGTTAACTCTGCCCCAACAGTAAGGAGGATTAACTCTGCCCCAACAGTAAGGGGGGTTAACTGTGCCCCAACAGTAAGGAGGGTTAACAGCCCCAACAGTAAGGGGGGTTAACTGTGCCCCAACAGTAAGGGGGGTTAACTGTGCCCCAACAGTAAGGAGGATTAACCGTGCCCCAACGGTACGGAGGGTTAACTGTGCCCCAACAGTAAGGAGGATTAACTGCCTCAACAGTAAGGAGGATTAACTGTGCCCCAACAGTAAGGAGGGTTAACTGTGCCCCAACAGTAAGGGGGGTTAACTGTGCCCCAACAGTAAGGAGGGTTAACTGTGCCCCAACAGTAAGGAGGGTTAACAGCCCCAACAGTAAGGAGGGTTAACTGTGCCCCAACAGTAAGGAGGGTTAACTGTGTTTTAACAGTAAGGAGGGTTAACAGTGTTTTAACAGTACGGAGGGTTAACGGTGCCTGATGTTCATGAAACTACAGTAGACAGTGAGATATGATATATGAAGTGACATCATGTGACCTGGAGGCACATAATAATCTGGGTTCTACTTCCTCAGTCACGCTCTGGAGTCCTACACCGCCCTGCCGTACCACCAGAGGAGCCCCTGCCCCCCCAACCCCATCAACCGGCCCGCCTATCAGGGCAGTAACCCCATCAGTGACGTCTGGTCCCGCCACGCCCTCCATGTGGTCGCCAAGTACATGAAGCGGTAAATAAAGTTTAACTGGAGAACTACAGAGGACCTGGACCCTGAGGAACTCCACCTCAGATCCAGACCTGCTGGAGGATCTCTAAAGGTTTTATTTAGTGTTTTTACTGCAGCGGGTAGTTGATCCTCATCAATGTTATATCTGAGAAATACACAAGAAATTAAGAAACACAGAGATTAATACATAATAATAATTTTATTAAATAACAAATAATGCAAACAATTGGTTGGTTGACTGGTTGGTTGATTGACTGATTGGTTGACTAATTGGTTGGTTGGTTGACTGGTTCTGTTGGTTGGTTGGTTGGTTGACTAGTTTCTTCCCATCTGCAGTCGGGCTCATTAACAGAGCCCGGGTCCCCCACTGACTCGGTCATTCCCAGGACAATTTCCTACCGGTCACTCCCCTGCACATCCCTTCTAGGTTCTTATTTAATTACACTCGACACTTTTACACTACACTTACATCTCACTTGTTTATAGTCCTGTTATCTGTTCGTTTGTGCACTTTATTTTATATTTCACTTTATTTATTTATATCTTTCTACTTTGCACTGTGTTGATTGTTGTTGATTGTTAAATGTTATGCACCTCCCGTCTTGTCAAATTCCTTGTATGTTCAACATACCATGGCAATAAACTGTTCTGATTCTGTTTGGTTGGTTGGTTGGTTGGTTGACTAATTGCTTGGTTGATTGGTTGACAGGTTGATTGACTGGTTGGTTGGTTGATTGCCTGGTTGGTTGGTTGGTTGATTGACTGGTTGGTTGGTTGGTTGGTTGGTTGACAGGTTGATTGGTTGGTTGATTGATTGGTTGGTTGGTTGGTTGACTGGTTGGTTGGTTGGTTGATTGACTGGTTGGTTGGTTGGTTGACAGGTTGGTTGGTTGGTTGATTGACTGGTTGGTTGGTTGGTTGGTTGGTTGACTGGTTGGTTGGTTGGTTGATTGACTGGTTGGTTGGTTGGTTGACAGGTTGATTGACTGGTTGGTTGGTTGATTGACTGGTTGGTTGGTTGGTTGGTTGACAGGTTGGTTGGTTGGTTGGTTGATTGGTTGGTTGGTTGGTTGGTTGACAGGTTGGTTGGTTGGTTGATTGACTGGTTGGTTGGTTGGTTGGTTGGTTGGTTGGTTGACAGGTTGATTGGTTGGTTGGTTGGTTGACAGGTTGATTGGTTGGTTGATTGACTGGTTGGTTGGTTGGTTGGTTGGTTGACAGGTTGATTGGTTGGTTGGTTGACTGGTTGGTTGGTTGGTTGATTGACTGGTTGGTTGGTTGGTTGACAGGTTGGTTGGTTGGTTGATTGACTGGTTGGTTGGTTGGTTGGTTGGTTGGTTGGTTGGTTGACTGGTTGGTTGGTTGGTTGATTGACTGGTTGGTTGGTTGGTTGACAGGTTGATTGACTGGTTGGTTGGTTGATTGACTGGTTGGTTGGTTGGTTGGTTGGTTGACAGGTTGGTTGGTTGGTTGGTTGATTGGTTGGTTGGTTGGTTGGTTGACAGGTTGGTTGGTTGGTTGATTGACTGGTTGGTTGGTTGGTTGGTTGGTTGGTTGACAGGTTGATTGGTTGGTTGATTGACTGGTTGGTTGGTTGGTTGGTTGGTTGACAGGTTGATTGGTTGGTTGGTTGGTTGATTGACTGGTTGGTTGGTTGATTGACTGGTTGGTTGGTTGGTTGGTTGGTTGGTTGACAGGTTGATTGGTTGGTTGATTGGTTGGTTGGTTGGTTGGTTGACTGGTTGGTTGGTTGGTTGATTGACTGGTTGGTTGGTTGGTTGACAGGTTGATTGACTGGTTGATTGGTTGTTTACAGAGCGGTGCGGGACCCCGAGGATCTGGAGGCTCGGTCCAGCATGCACCTGGCCTCCGTGTTCGCCGGCATCGGCTTTGGAAATGCAGGAGTTCACCTGTGGTGAGAAACCTTTGATGTTATTCAGATATAATATAATATTTAAGTTCATTATAAACCCCAAAATGTGGAATGAACTTCAGAATTTGCATGTTATTTTAAACATTTTAAAGTGGTAAAAGGTCCTTAATTTGTTTAGATAATGATTCATAGCACTGTTAATGTGTCAGTATATTAAGGTATAATGTCTAAATCATTGATCTTTCTATTGATTAACCGTTAAGATGAAACGTTTTCTCTCTTCAGTCACGGGATGTCGTATCCGATCGCCGGTAACGTGAAGACTCATTCAGCGAAGGGTTACAGCGTGGATCACGCTCTGGTGGTGAGTCATGGAACTACACATAAATATACTGTATATATATATACTGTATGTATATAAATATATACATTAATATGACACTTAAACAGCTGACATGTTGTTTTGGTTTCAAGACATCAACCAAAATCTGACTCTTAAAACAAAATATTCAGCCGTTATGATATCATTTCAAACGCAATCAGAAATAAAAAGTGACTTTTAGTTCAGAAACAGAGCTCTGAACATTTTATTATTTAAGTGTGTGTGTGTGTGTGTGTGTGTGTGTGTGTGTGTGTGTGTGTGTGTGTGTGTGTGTGTGTGTGTGTGTGTGTGTGTGTGTGTGTGTGTCCTCAGCCTCATGGTCTCTCAGTCGTCCTCACGTCTCCGGCCGTCTTCAACTTCACAGCCCCGATGTGTCCAGAGCGCCACCTGGAGGCTGCAGAGATCCTCGGTACCTGTTCACCTGTAGACCTGTTCACCTGCTCACCTGTTCAATAAATATAAATGTAACGTAATAAATCGATGTATCTTATGGTTCAGGTGCAGACATCCGACAGGTGAAGAGAGAGGACGCGGGCGCCGTTCTGGCCGACACGCTGCGTCACTTCCTGTTTGATCTGCAGGTGGAGGACGGACTGGGAGCTGTGGGTTACAGCACCGACGACATCCCTGCGCTGGTTAAAGGAACCATCCCTCAGGTCTGTAGCGTGAGCGGCTCCTGTCTTACGCACCTCACACGGTGGTCACTCCGTCAGCTGGCCCACCTGTGAGGATATGCGTTCCTCTTGGAGGTGTCGGAACAAGACCTTCGGCCTTTTATCTCACCCCGTAGCTGAGTCGTTAGGATTTTGGAATTATTGTCTGTCTGGAAGTCTTGTACGGCTAACGGCCTGCTCTCAGTAGTCACCCGAACACCCAGGATGAGTCGTACTTTACTATCGCCTAGTGTGAACATTCTCTCCATCTGTGACTGAGAAGTCTCCACCAGAGACTCACCTGAAGCTCCTCTCAGCGTCACCGGACAGAGGAGAGGACAGAGGAGAGGACAGAGGAGAGGACAGAGGAGAGGACAGAGGAGAGGACAGAGGAGAGGACAGAGGAGAGGACTACATGGTTCTAAAGAACACATGAAACAGTCTCTGTGCCACAAGAACTCATTCTATCACTCTACTGTGAGAGAGTTCCTCTCAATCAGCTCTCACTGATTTACTAACGGTATAAAGTCCGTCCCTCTCTCTCTCTCTCTCTCTCTCTCTCTCTCTCTCTCTCTCTCTCTCTCTCTCTCTCTCCTCTGGTAGCAGAAGCGTCTTGTATTCTCCCCTCTGAGGGGGTAGACAGTAGAAGGGTCTTCTTGTCCTCTATTCTTGGGGGGTAGGACCCTTAAGGATCTATTCAGCCTCTTCTATGCTGGTCTGATGCTGGTAACCTCATGAGTCCTCTTCCTCAGTCCGGTTCAGGAGAGGAAGGATCACTTCTATCATGAAGTCAAACAGTTTATATGTTGAATGGTTATAATAATTATACTTCATCCACTGAGGACGAAGGATCCGTTTGTTTAAATATATTCTAAAGGATTCATGTTCTTGATCTGGTTTCAGGAGCGAGTGACCAAACTGTCCCCTCGAAGTCACACTGAGGACGACCTGAGCCGCCTGTTTGAAGCCTCCATGAAGCTCTACTGACCCTCTACTGACGCTCTACTGAAGCTCTACTGAAGCTCTACTGACCCTCTACTGACGCTCTACTGAAGCTCTACTGAAGCTCTACTGAAGCTCTACTGACGCTCTACTGACGCTCTACTGAAGCTCTACTGACCCTCTACTGAAGCTCTACTGAAGCTCTACTGAAGCTCTACTGACCCACTACTGACGCTCTACTGAAGCTCTACTGACGCTCTACTGAAGCTCTACTGAAGCTCTACTGACCCTCTACTGACGCTCTACTGAAGCTCTACTGAAGCTCTACTGACCCTCTACTGACGCTCTACTGAAGCTCTACTGACGCTCTACTGAAGCTCTACTGAAGCTCTACTGACCCTCTACTGACCCTCTACTGACGCTCTACTGAAGCTCTACTGACGCTCTACTGACGCTCTACTGAAGCTCTACTGACCCTCTACTGACCCTCTACTGAAGCTCTACTGACGCTCTACTGACGCTCTACTGACGCTCTACTGACGCTCTACTGAAGCTCTGACGCTCTGACGCTCTACTGACGCTCTACTGACGTCACGTCATCAACATATATTTACATATAAATGTGAAATAAAACTTGTGTTTACACGTCGGGTCGTCTTCTGTTTGTTTGTACTGCATCCTGTAGGGTCCTTACTGGACCAGGACCTGGTCTAGGACCTGGTCCACGGATTCAAAACACTTCAGGTGTTTTTGGTACATTAATTTGGTGCTTCAAGGTTTTTAAACAAATGAATATTATCGACCAATTAGTTTTAATAATGACCCGATAAGAAGAGGTTCAACCAACCCGAGGACACACACTGTGTGTGTGTTAGTGTGTTAGTGTGTGTGTGTGTGTTAGTGTGTTAGTGTGTGTGTGTGTGTGTTGGTGAGTGTGTGAGTGTGTGAGTGTGTGTGTGTGTGTTAGTGTGTTAGTGAGTGTGTGTGTGTGTGTGTGTTAGTGTGTGTTAGTGTGTGTGTGTGTGTTAGTGTGTGTGTGTTAGTGTGATGTGAGTGTGTTTCTTAGGAGAGCCTCTCGTGTTAATCCGGTCTAATCTGATCCAGGAACACTTGTTATATAATCCTCACCTGACTGTGTTTAACTGGTTAAACCCTGAGATCAGAACATGAGCTGAACACAGAGTGACCCTGAACGCACCACAGAGCTGTCACACACCTGAGCTCACCTGTGTGAGAGCAGCATGCAGCACATCTACAGGCAGAGCGACCTCCAGGTCTACACCACCGTCTTCTCTCCTCGAGGTAACGTACTGATCGTCTGTCACCACCGAGGATTGATGAAGTGATCGGTGTTCACGTCCTTCCTCCTGTCTGTCAGTGTGCAGGTCCGGGATCGGGTCCGGGACCGGGACCAGACATGTGGAGGAAGAGAAGGTGAAGAGAGGTCAAAGCTTTGTGTTTCTGTGGTAAATGAGTGCGTCTCCTCAGAGAAACAAGCCCTTAAATGACCCTCAACTAACCCGACATGAAACAAACTGAAAACACCTTCATCTCCACATGAACGGGAAATATTTAACAACATGATGAACCGTGAGTCTTAAGGAGTCCACCTGTGTCTGTGGGGTTCTAACAGCTCCTTCTGGCGGTTTGTAGTCTTTTTTTGGTTGTTTCGAGTCTCTTTGTGGTTTTGAGTCTTTTTGTGGTTTTGAGTCTCTTTGTGGTTTTGAGTCTCTTTGTGGTTTTGAGTCTGGTTTTGAGTTTTTGTGGTTTTGAGTCTCTGGTTTTGAGTCTCTTTGTGGTTTTGAGTCTCTTTGTGGTCGTTTTCAGTCTCTTTGTGGTTTTGAGTCTTTGTGGTTTTGAGTCTCTTTGTGGTCGTTCTATGTCGGTTTTGAGTCTCACTATGACCAGGAAGTGGATCACAATGCTCCAGTTCTGAGGTCTTGACACTGACTTCCTTTTGAAGCACTGGGTGGTTTATTGCATTATGAACATCCAGTTTTTAGGATCCATCTGAACCCAGAGATCTGTTGACAGGATGTCCATCAGTGATTGATCAGATCACTCTGCTGATCAATGATCTGAACAGTGTGTTTGTGTTAACCAGGGTTACATCAGTGTGACCTCTGACCTCTGAGTATTTACAGCCTGCTGAGCTGAGCAGATATTTAAAGCAGATTAAGGATCCCAGACCAGGTCCCAACACTGAGCTCCAGCTGGTCCCTGCTGTGACGGAGGGCTGAGCTGAATTATATTGAATATCATTTAATTGACTTTTAACAAAAGGACAAAGATAGCCAATGAATGTAGTCCATTAAACCATCACCGTGGATCTGATTGAACAATAAACAGACGAGCGAGTAAATTCATCTCAACATGACTAAACACACCGAGGAGGAGGAGGGAGTCTTTGAACCCTTCTGGACTCTGATGGGCAGGTGGTGGCGGTGATGTAGCACCGGTCCAGCTGGCAGAAGGAGCTGGACCTGAACCAGACAGACCTAATCCAGGTTCTGTTTAAGGAGGATGAGATCAGGTCTCTGGTATCAGGTCTCTGGTCTCTGTCTGGTATCAGGTCTCTGGTCTCTGTCCGGTATCAGGTCTCTGGTCTCTGTCCGGTATCAGGTCTCTGGTCTCTGTCCGGTATCAGGTCTCTGGTCTCTGTCCGGTATCAGGTCTCTGTCTGGTATCAGGTCTCTGGTCTCTGTCTGGTATCAGGTCTCTGGTGGTCCTGACTCTGGTCTAGCTGCTGATTGGTCACTGTCTCTGTCCTGCAGGGGTCTGGAGCCCCCCCCCTGCTGGGGAGGAGGGGGTCGGTACCGGTTGCTATGATGACAGAAGGTGCCCCCTGTGGCTGCACGAGGTAACTACGGCAACAACACACGACGTCTTTGATGATATAAATATAATATAATAAATGTAATAAATGTTATAAATGTAATAAATGTAATAAATGTAATAAATATCATTTATAACCCGTAGTGGTCTTAGTACTCCGAGGCTGCTGAGGAAGAACAGCGTCCGTCAGCCTCTTGGACTCGATTGGTCCTCTGTGGCTCCTCCTCCTCACGGGTCCTCTGTGGCTCCTCCTCCTCACGGGTCCTCTGTGGCTCCTCCTCCTCACGGGTCCTCTGTGGCTCCTCCTCCTCACGGGTCCTCTGTGGCTCCTCCTCCTCACGGGTCCTCTGTGGCTCCTCCTCCTCCTCACGGGGCCTCTGTGGCTCCTCCTCCTCACGGGTCCTCTGTGGCTCCTCCTCCTCACGGGGCCTCTGTGGCTCCTCCTCCTCACGGGTCCCCCAGCCTCCTGCACCGCGTCCTGTCCAAGTCCAGGAGGAGGAGCTGCCCCCCCCCTCCTCTGGAGACCGGCTCCATCAACACCGCCTTCCAGCCGGACTAGAGTGAACCGCTGACCTGTGAGTCACAGCTCAGGGAATAAGAGACGATGTTTGTTTTTATTGATCAGAACTTTATTAAACATCTTTGTGTGAAACAGAACAAAGGATCAATAACTGGAAAACATTTCATTCAAATAAAATCATTACAATCAACATTCAGCTCCTTAAGTTCACTTTGTTTCAAATAAAGATTCAGACGTTGAGTTTTGATCTAAAGTGCAACATTTAGTTTGAATAAATATAAAGTGTCTGAGTTCATCCAGCAGACAGATTCAAGAAATAAACAACAAACAATAATCAATACATCAATACATAGAAGCTTAAAAAGACCGTTCCTTTAAAAATATAAAAATATACTAAAAACTTCTGATGTCTTCAGTAAAACTACAGTAAATGTCGTGTTTTTGTATAAAATACTGATTAAAGTACAGAAATAAAATGCGTGTCGACTGCTATAAATCAATAAAAGATGGCGGCTCTGTGCAGCGACCGGCTCATGATTCACCGGGGCCTCGGTGCTTCCTTCATCATGAGACCATCGTAAAAAGAGTCTCAGCTGATGAAGATGAAGGTGAAGGTGATGATGTCATGGCTCCACGTAGAGGCGGGCCTGCTCCGTCAGGCTCAGCTGATCGTCTGTCTTCCCAAACATCAGCAGCTGTAACTCACCGTTCAGCTGTCAACAACAACAACAACAACAATCAGGTTCACGTCATCCGTTCAACACGTCGGTGCGTCTCTTAACACCGTCTCACTTCCTGTCTGCGTCTCATTGGTTCCTGCTGTAGAGAGACTCTGTCGGGGACTATTTTCAGAGGCGGATGAATCTACTTTAGTGAGTATTTACATGTGGGAGTCACAATAGAGACAGTGAGAGGTCGTATTTTAATTTAAATAAAATGTTATTAATGACTCAAAGCACCAGAATCCTTGTGGTTCAGGTCTCAGGGTGTTAGAGGGTCAGTCCTCACCTCAAAGGGGTTCATTCTGTATGCGGGACATTCTGGTGAGTGCAGGTAACCAACCGGCCGCTGACACCACAACACCTCCTTCTGCCCATCCAACGGGAAGCAGCCAAAGTCCTCACAGCCCGGGACAGAGCTGGACTCCCTCTGGACCTGTAGACCAGAGCTGGACTCTCCCTGGACCTGTAGACCAGAGCTGGACTCTCCCTGGACCTGTAGACCAGAGCTGGACTCCTCCTGGTCCTGTAAAACAGATCTGGACTCTCCCTGGACCTGCAGGATGGAGCTCAGCAGACTCTCTCCCTGGACCTGGAGGACAGAAGTCCAACATGTGTGGATGAGTCCGGACCCCTCACAGATCCCTGACTCAGGTGTTCACTGTGTGTTTGAAGGTAGAAGGTAGACCACGTTGAACAGGTGAGATCAGGTCTTTGATCAGGAACACCTGTTCAACTCGTTTACTCAAATATCCAATCAGCCAATCAGGTGGCAGGAGCTCAGGTTCCTGTGTGAGGACTTCAGACAGCGGCTCAGAGTTGTAGTTGTTGTTAGTTTAGATATTACTTGACTAGATCATTAGTATTAGAAGGTAATAAGCTCTGTTATAACAGCTGATATCAAACCTTCAGTGTCTCAGACTGCTGACGTTGTGAGTGAATGTTAATTATGAGACTTTATTATGGTTGGTTATTGGTCCATGTTCATAATCTTACTGACATTAATGATTCTATTGATGTCAATTGAATTGATGTTTTCATATTTGCTGATAACCAAACACTGTTGGATCCCAACACACACACACACATGGTGTGTAGGTTGTAGATGTGTGTGTGTGTGTGTGTGTCAGACCTCAGAGCTGCTGCTGGACTGAGGACTCTCAGGATTCACACTTGGCTCCTCCCACGTCACATTCATCCTGCCGCTCCAACAAACTGACCCCTGAACCACAAAGGAGACTCAACCCACAGCTCTAAAGGAGGCGAGCTTGTTTTACCACCCGGCTCCTCTCACCTCGGCCCGGCTCTTGTTGCTGATCTTCAGCGGGGTCGGTGTTTGAGGGGCCGGCGTCCACAGCGCTCTCACGCTGTCCCTGGTCTCTGAGGAAGTCCTGAACACAGTAAAGATAGATGAGCTCACTGAGTACAGTGTAACATGATGAATAAACATGAGCAGCCTGACGTACCGGCTGCAGTGCAGACAGCAGTGGTCCCTCTGGGTGGAGTGCTTCAGGGAGCAGACGGGGGTGGAGCTGAGAGCCGGGCTCTGTAACTTCAGATCCTCCACACCACACAGGCTGAGGAGCTGAACACAGACAGACTTCAGACGGACATTTCAGCAGGACTAACGGCAGCAGCGTCTCCAGCTGTCCTCACCTCAGAGGGGGAGAAGGTGCTGCTGATGAAGGAGGCTCCGTCCTCACGGGTCACCAGCTGCTCCTTCAGGCCTGCAACCTGCAGACAACAACACCGTCACTGTTTCCAGCTCATTGAAGACAGTGAAGCTATGAACATGTGATGAATGAGGAAGTGAATCTATGGTGTTAGCTAACTGAAGACTTTGAAACGCTGTCTTACATAACTCCTGCTCAGGTCCATGACCGACGGGTCGGCCTCCTCTCTGTCCAGACAGGTGGAGACAGACGAGGTCACTTCCTTTGGGCCACAGCTCCAGGTGTTCTGTGAGGTGAGATCAGGAGTATGTACATGTAGAGTCAACACACACAGCTTCTCTCCAGTCACAAACATATCTGAGGTGAACTAGAGCCTCAGCTGAGACGTACCGCCTCCATCAGCTCCACAGACGCCGTCAGCTCGCACATGCTCAGTGAGGAGCCGTAACCTGAGGAGGAGGCGGGGACGCAGACGTAGCACAGGTGAGCAGGGTTGGTCTGATCGCTGGAGGAGCAGCTGGACTCGTCCTTCACACTGGACAGACTGTCCCCCTGCTGGAGGAGAGACCACCAACACCACCATCACCATCATCACCATCATCACCATCACCACCAACACCATCATGAACATCACCACCATCATGAACATCATCATCATCATCATGAACATCATCATCATCACCACCAACACCACCATCATCACCACCATCATGAACATCATCATTCTCATCATTCTCATCATCATCATCATCATCATCACCATCATCACCACCATCATGAACATCATCATCATCATGAACATCATCATCATCATCATGAACATCATCATCATCACCACCAACACCACCATCATCACCACCATCATGAACATCATCATTCTCATCATTCTCATCATCATCATCATCATCATCACCATCATCACCATCATCATCACCATCATCACCACCGTCATGAACATCATCACCATCATCACCAACACCACCATCATCATCATCATCATCATCATCACCATCATCACCACCATCATGAACATCATCATTCTCATCATTCTCATCATCATCATCATCATCATCACCATCATCACCATCATCATCACCATCATCACCACCGTCATGAACATCATCACCATCATCACCAACACCACCATCATCATCATCACCATCATGATCATCATCACCATCATCACCAACACCACCATCATCATCATCACCATCATGATCACCATCATCATCATGATCATCATCATGAACATCATCACCATCACCGTCATGATCATCATCATCATTCTCATCATGATCATGATCATGATCATCATCATCATCATCATCATCACCATCATCATGTGTGGACATTGACCTTGGGGGGGATGTTGGCTGTGCTAGGGGGGTCTGCGGTCCTGGGTGCTGGTGTGGGGGAGTTGTGGATGTGCAGGACCTGCAGGTATCCCTCCTTCTCCACCTTCCTCTTCAGGGTGGAGTTCCAGTGGTTTTTGATGGAGTTGTCTGTCCTGTGAAGATTAATGTTACTTTTAGTTCCACTTTAAATCTCAATATTCCATCTGAGATGTCGGGTACATCTCTGGTTCTGGTCTGATTTGGTCTGGATCATCATATTAAAGATAATAATGATGTTAAACATCTACTAACCTGCCCGGCAGCATCTTGGAGATGTCGGCCCAGCGGTTCCCCAGCAGCTGGTGCACCTGACAGATGGTGAGGTCTTCCTCCAGAGTCCAGCCGCTCTTCTTCACCGTCGGGTTCAGGTGGTTGTGCCAGCGCTCGCGGCATTGCTTCCCGTTACGAGTCAGCAGCTGTTTGGCGATGAGCGACCAGCGCTTCACGCCGAACGTCTGAACCAGCTTGAGGACCTGGACAGGAAGTGACATCACAAGGATTATTAGTTTATAGAGGAGTTCTGGTAAATCACATCCAACAAGTCCAGAATCATTTCAAAGGAGTCCCGGGTCACGGGTCACGTCAAATGAGCTCCGAGTAGCGCCAAACAAGTCTCAAATCATGTCAAACAAGTCCAGAGTCATGTTCACACATCCTGAGTCAAAAAGTTTGACTTGCTGACTACTACGTAAGATGCAATTTGATACAGTAGGTAAAGTATAGTAGTACTATAGTCTAGTAGTATAGTACTGTGGACCGGTTAGAGAGTGAGTGTTCACCCTCTCATCCTCCTCCTTAGTCCAGGGACCTTTAACCAGCTCTGGATTTTTAATGTGCTGCCACCTCCGCTGACACTGCAGCTCTGTCCTCTGACCCTGAGACACAACAGAGACAGTCAGGACGCCTTCTGAACACCGAGCATTGTCTTGTCCTGTGACCAGAGTTACGGAGGTAAAATACAACTACTCACTTTAAAATGCAGAGAAACTGAGGACCACTTGTTTGACCCAAACTCCTTCATCAGTTTGTGCAACTTCTCATCCTGAGGAGGAAGATCATCATCATCACCATCACCATAAGACTCATTTTTTCTTTCCGGTGAGGGTAAATATATATTAAATATATACATTATATATAACATATATATATATATATATTAGAGCTGTGAAAAATAACGCGTTATGATTAAATTACAGGATTAATTCGTTATTTGTTTTTAACGTATTTAACGTATGCGCAGAATGAGCTAATATCCCACAGTTGACCGTTCGCCCCCTTAGTTACTGTTGCTACGTCGACCCTAAAGCACGGTGAGGACGGGACCAGCCTATATCTGTCAGTGTCAGTGAGACTGTTTGGAGTAATATCTCCGCGATATTCTCCGGATCAAGGCTAAAGGGACTGCAATATGCAGTGGAAGGATATATCCTAAACATTAAGATGACGAAGGTGACACAACAATAATGGAAGCAAAAGCATACAGGTCTCAATCCAAACATGTCTAATGCAGTCAGACGTTAGCTGCTATCCAAACAAACACATGTAACAGACTGTCTCATGTTTGTCCTTTCTGGTGTTGAAGATATGTCCCATCAGTGTTGCCGTAGAGAGGGGGCGATTCCCGCCTCTAGGAAAAGGGGCGTAAACGTAAACGGGAAGACGTCATCGTTTCACCGCAGCACTACCAGCCTAAAGTACCATCTCACCGCGACGCATGCGTTGGTCGGTGAGGGGAGTTTAAGTGGAATGCACCAAACCACCCTCACTGAACTACGTAGTTCCCTCACTAAGTCTGCCTGGGACAAGTTGACGAGCACAGTTAACAAATGGATTACAAAAAGCTGTAGACCGATTAATATTGTTGAGGACGAGGGGAAGTTTTACGAGTGGCAACGGGGGACTCGAGCATCAAAGCACCACAAAGACGCACAATAATGAGAAAAATCGGTAATATGTGATTAATCATGATTAATCCACAGAAACCTGTGATTAATTTGATTACAATTTGTAATCATTTCACAGCTCTAATATATCTATATAATATATATTCTAAAACATTAGAACCACTCTCCACAGAGTTAGCCTGATTTAGCCCTGAATGCTAACATGATGACATCACCTCGTCTTTTGTCCATCCAGGTGTCTGTAGATTCAGCGTGGAGGATCGTCCTTTACGTCCCAAACATCTGGAGCGACTCTTTGTACTGACACAACACACAGAGTTACAGCAACAACTGTACGACACATGTGTAGCAGGAAGGACAGGTGTGTGTGGTAGGACAGGTGTGTGTGATAGGACAAGTGTGTGTGTGATAGGACAGGTGTGTGTGATAGGACAAGTGTGTGTGTGATAGGACAGGTGTGTGTGATAGGACAAGTGTGTGTGTGATAGGACAGGTGTGTGTGTGATAGGACAGGTGTGTGTGATAGGACAAGTGTGTGTGTGATCGGACAGGTGTGTGTGATAGGACAAGTGTGTGTGTGATAGGACAGGTGTGTGTGATAGGACAAGTGTGTGTGTGATAGGACAGGTGTGTGTGATAGGACAAGTGTGTGTGTGATAGGACAGGTGTGTGTGGTAGGACAAGTGTGTGTGTGATAGGACAGGTGTGTGTGATAGGACAAGTGTGTGTGTGATAGGACAGGTGTGTGTGATAGGACAAGGGTGTGTGTGATAGGACAGGTGTGTGTGTGATAGGACAGGTGTGTGTGGTAGGACAGGTGTGTGTGATAGGACAAGTGTGTGTGTGATAGGACAGGTGTGTGTGGTAGGACAAGTGTGTGTGTGATCGGACAGGTGTGTGTGATAGGACAAGTGTGTGTGTGATAGGACAGGTGTGTGTGGTAGGACAGGTGTGTGTGATAGGACAAGTGTGTGTGTGATCGGACAGGTGTGTGTGATAGGACAGGTGTGTGTGTGATAGGACAGGTGTGTGTGTGATAGGACAGGTGTGTGTGTGGTAGGACAGGTGTGTGTGTGGTAGGACAGGTGTGTGTGTGGTAGGACAGGTGTGTGTGTGGTAGGACAGGTGTGTGTGTGGTAGGACAGGTGTGTGTGATAGGACAGGTGTGTGTGTGATAGGACAGGTGTGTGTGTGATAGGACAGGTGTGTGTGTGATAGGACAGGTGTGTGTGTGATAGGACAGGTGTGTGTGTGGTAGGACAGGTGTGTGTGTGGTAGGACAGGTGTGTGTGTGATAGGACAAGTGTGTGTGTGATAGGACAGGTGTGTGTGTGATAGGACAGGTGTGTGTGTGATAGGACAGGTGTGTGTGTGATAGGACAGGTGTGTGTGTGGTAGGACAGGTGTGTGTGTGATAGGACAAGTGTGTGTGTGATAGGACAGGTGTGTGTGATAGGACAGGTGTGTGTGATAGGACAGGTGTGTGTGTGATAGGACAAGTGTGTGTGTGGTAGGACAGGTGTGTGTGTGGTAGGACAGGTGTGTGTGATAGGACAGGTGTGTGTGATAGGACAGGTGTGTGTGTGGTAGGACAGGTGTGTGTGTGATAGGACAGGTGTGTGTGTGATAGGACAGGTGTGTGTGTGGTAGGACAGGTGTGTGTGTGGTAGGACAGGTGTGTGTGGTAGGACAGGTGTGTGTGTGATAGGACAGGTGTGTGTGATAGGACAGGTGTGTGTGTGATAGGACAGGTGTGTGTGTGATAGGACAGGTGTGTGTGGTAGGACAGGTGTGTGTGATAGGACAGGTGTGTGTGTGGTAGGACAGGTGTGTGTGGTAGGACAGGTGTGTGTGTGATAGGACAGGTGTGTGTGTGGTAGGACAGGTGTGTGTGTGATAGGACAGGTGTGTGTGTGATAGGACAGGTGTGTGTGATAGGACAGGTGTGTGTGTGGTAGGACAGGTGTGTGTGTGATAGGACAGGTGTGTGTGTGGTAGGACAGGTGTGTGTGTGATAGGACAGGTGTGTGTGTGATAGGACAGGTGTGTGTGATAGGACAGGTGTGTGTGTGATAGGACAGGTGTGTGTGATAGGACAGGTGTGTGTGTGGTAGGACAGGTGTGTGTGTGATAGGACAGGTGTGTGTGTGGTAGGACAGGTGTGTGTGTGATAGGACAGGTGTGTGTGTGATAGGACAAGTGTGTGTGGTAGGACAGGTGTGTGAGAAGCTCTCACCAGGACCTGCGGCTTCTGCTGCTCATCTCTGCTTCTCATATGAACGCTGACACTCTGAACTTCTGGAAGAAACAGAGTTCATCACCTCTGTGTCACGTGATCAGTGTTTATAACTAAATAATCAATTCATTGAACATTTGTACAATGACTACCCTAACCTTCTGCAGTGTGTGAACATCATTCAATATGTTTCCTCTGTATCAGTTAGCTGTTTGACTCCAATCATCACTTCATAAACATCTGATCTTAATTCAGAAACAGGTGAAGTCACTTCTTCATCATCCAACAGGTGAGCAGCATTAAGAGAAGGAACAACATTCTACTTTTATCAAATTAAAACCGAGCAAAACGATCAAACAAGTCTGTGGTTCAGAGTGACGGTTGAGCTAGCGGCTAGCGTTAGCATTAGCGTTAGCTAGCCGCCAGCTGGTGACGTAAAGACGGTTCATGACGTTTAAAGTGGGAGAATAAAAAGATCTAACCGGCGCTTTATCCCGGTGTGAGTCTGTTTAACGTGTGCCGGTAGATTACCGGCTGAATGTCTATAATATCTATAATATCTGAATATAATGAGATCAGAGAACTTACCGGCGACGGTTGGCGGAGGAGAAACGTTAAGAGACGAGCTCGTGCTCTGGGGTCACGGACCAAAGGGACTCCTCTGATTGGACAGACCCAGTCGTGACGTCACTATAGCTATGATGTCCGTTAGACGTGCTGCAAAAGTAACTCATTTATTTATTTAATTAAAGAAGTCGCTTCTTTATTCACTCACTCTATTAAATAAAAGAAGTAACTCATTCATTTACTTTTTTAAGAAAAGAAGTTGCTTATTTTGATTTATTTATTTCTTTATTAAATAAAAGAAGTTGCTTATTTTGATTTATTTTTTATGTTAAATAAAAGAAATAAAGAATAAAAAAGAAGCTTGTAATGCTGCTAAAGTTTTAATGAAATGTAAAACTGTTGAAATAAAACTAATTAAAGTACTTTCATTCATATTTTCTATTTCCGTCCATGTAAAACTGTAAAATGTGTGATTATAGATATGTTATATTTATTTTACACCTTAAATATATAATAATAATAATAATAATAATAATAATGATAATCATGAATAATTATTATTGTCATTGTTATTATTATCATTATTATCATTATTATTATTAATATAATTATAATAATAATAATGATAATTATTATTATTATAATTATATATTATAGTTATATATTCAGCACATGCCAGAGGATGAACTGCAATAACTGGTGAGGTTCTTCCTCTCTTCATGCTCTCTGGCGCCTTTAGTGGAAACACCTCTATCTACAGGCAGAGCGAGGAACTGCAGCCGGAGAACAGCGAGGTGCCGTGGTGTTTAATAAAGAGACGTTATTATACTGTTGTACTTTGCTAATAAAGAAGCTAAATGTGAGCGTGACATTCAAATGTAAAGTCCTCTAAACTGTATTTTTTAACTATTCGATTTTTAACTTTTTTTCTAAAATGAAGCAACTGATAAAACTAATTTCCCAGAATCCTTAGCAGGATGACGCTTGGCTATCCCGCCCGTTGTTAAACAAAATCTCCCGGCATGCTCTCCTGTAGGCCAAGGAGAAGAAGAAGAGGCGTCATAATGGAGTCTAACGTGACAAAACCTTCGTCAGTCCAGAGTAATAAAGTCTGAGACGTCCATGTTTCTTCACCGGAGCTTCTTTACGATCCGAGCCCGCTAGTAATAGCTAGAGAGCGAACTCTACAGCGGAGATTGTCGGGTGAGTTTTCTTATTAGCAGTAGCTAGCTAAGTAGCTATAAGTAGCGTTGTTGTTGTAGCACTGGGCCTCCATTTAATCCGGCTACCATACACAGTGAAACACCCCTTAATAAACCACATAAAGCTCCACAGAGAAGTGTTCAGTTCATCTGAAGCAGCACGTTTAACTACACTTGTAGTCACAATATGTCAGCAGTGTGCTAACATAGTGTAGTGTAAGCTACATGTGCTAACAGTCTGTCTGTTACCATACTAGGAGTACAAGCCAACGGTCTTAGCATCAACGAGCTAACGGCGTTAGCATCAACGGGTAGAAACACGTTATGGTTTAAAAAAGTAACGTTCTGAGTACCAGAGAAACACGCCCACAAACTGTCTGTTTAACATTATCATCATCATATTATCTTCATTTTCATAATATTGTATTATTAAAAGTCACACCATCTGTAGCAATGTTAGCTCTGTGTTAGCCACATGGTTAGCTAACCAATGAGAGACCTCGTGTTGTTTTAGAGATGATTGATTTATAGAATATCAGTAACGAAGTACATTTAGACAAGTACTGTGTTTAAGGAACTAGAATGGGGTACTTTCTACTTCACTATATCTCAGAGGTAAACATTGTACTTTAATGTTTGTGATAAACTGAAGGATGAAGTGTTGTATAAAGAGTCAAAGCAGCTTTTTAACTCCGTTGTGTTGTTTCATTAGTTTCCAGTGAAGGTAGTTGAAGTGTGTTCAGCGTCATGTGTGTGTTCAGCAGACTAGCATCAGTTGTGACATTGATACGAACACAATCACTACACGAGGACTCTGATCAGCCTTGACTTTAATGTTCAGATGGAATTCCTTTATTATAAAGAAACATTCTTTCATATTTACATTGTCCTTTAACCCTTTACATGATGACTGATCAGTACCTGTTCATCACAGTCATTCAGCAGACGCTTCCATCCAAAGAGACTTACAGTCAGTGTGTTCAACATCGTGTTCAAGAGAACTACTCGTCACCAGAAGTCATGAGTGCATCTCCTTTAAACATCTAAGAGCATAAACCAGAGCAGACGCACAGAAACACTAGCATGAACACAACCAGTGCTGAGAGGAAGGCTCAGGGTTCTCCTGCTGTTTGGACTAGTTCATGTGGTTGACGTGGACTAGCTGACAAGGATTCACGTGGACTAGTTCATGTGGACTTGCTGACGTGGACTAGTTGACGTGGATCAGGACTCTTTATGGGTATCAGGGTCAGTCTGGACAGACTTGTTTTTCGTCTCGGATGTGTTTTCTCCTGTCTGGTTCGTGCCGTGGTTGTAAAGCTTACGTGCCCCCTTTAGGACCCGTCCCCTTCAGGACCCGTCCCCTTCAGGACCCGTCCCAAAGGTAAACTAACCACCTGGTGTCCCGTCCCGGCAGGTTTAGCGGGTCACCATGGCGACGGACATCGGATCACCGCAGCGGTTCTTCCACATGCCGCGCTTCCAGCACCAAGCGCCACGACAGGTGTTCTACAAGAGGCCCGACTTCGCCCAGCAGCAGGCCATGCAGCAGCTCACCTTCGACGGGAAACGCATGAGGAAGGCCGTGAACCGCAAGACCATCGACTACAACCCGTCTGTCATCAGACACCTGGAGGTAAACACACCTGTGTGACGCTAACAGGGCTTTAAAAAGGCTCAGTAATGAAGAATCAAATGTACTGAAGAAGTCCTTTGAGATCTGCTCATATTGTCTGTTTTATGGTTGCTAACGATTAGCCGTTAGCACATGGACCATTGTCATGTTTTACGGTTGCTAACGATTAGCCGTTAGCACATGGACCAGACGCTGCTATACACCGGTTTAAAAATCTACTTTAGAGTAAATCTTTTTCAGCCAAATCAACAAATAGTTTACGGGATATTAAACCTTGTTTCCTTATAATTCATTTAAAACTTGACTTGTTTTAGAATCGTTTGTGGCAGCGAGACCATCGAGACTTCAGAGCCCTGCAGCCGGACGCAGGATGTTACAACGAGGTGAGTCCGGACCGGTTCTGCTCATCACTTAATATTCATGACCGCTTGTGTGTTTAGCACCAGATGTGAAGGACTGAACCAGATGTTTGTTTCCTCAGCTGGTTCCTCCTGTGGGAATGTGCACCAACCCAATGAACGCCGTCACCACAAAGTTTGTTCGAACCTCCACCAACAAAGTCAAGTGTCCCGTGTTTGTGATCAGGGTAAGCTGACTGAGGAGAAGGCTTTTATTGTGAAACATTTTGAGCTTTTATCGTGAAACATTTTGAGTTTTTATTGTGGAACATTTTGAGCTTCTGTTTTTGAAACATTTTAAGCTTTTGTTTTGAAACATTTTAAGCTCTTGTTTAGAAACAGTTTGAGCTTTTATTGTGAAACAGTTTGAGCTCTTGTTTTGAAACAGTTTGAGCTTTTATTGTGAAACAGTTTGAGCTTTTGTTTTGAAACATTTTGAGCTCTTGTTTTGAAACATTTTGAGCTTTTATTGTGAAACAGTTTGAGCTTTTATTGTGAAACAGTTTGAGCTCTTGTTTTGAAACAGTTTGAGCTTTTGTTTTGAAACAGTTTAAGCTTTGGTTTAGAAACAGTTTGAGCTTTTGTTTTGAAACATTTTGAAACTCTTGTTTTGAAACAGTTTGAGCTCTTGTTTTGAAACAGTTTGAGCTCTTGTTTTGAAACCGTTTGAGCTCTTGTTTTGAAACAGTTTGAAACTCTTGTTTAGAAACTGTTTGAGCTCTTGTTTAGAAACAGTTTGAGCTCTTGTTTTGAAACTGTTTGAGCTCTTGTTTAGAAACTGTTTGAGCTCTTGTTTAGAAACAGTTTGAGCTCTTGTTTTGAAACATTTTGAAACTCTTGTTTTGAAACAGTTTGAGCTTTGGTTTAGAAACAGTTTGAGCTCTTGTTTTGAAACAGTTTGAGCTCTTGTTTTGAAACAGTTTGAGCTCTTGTTTTGAAACTGTTTGAGCTCTTGTTTAGAAACTGTTTGAGCTCTTGTTTAGAAACAGTTTGAGCTCTTGTTTTGAAACATTTTGAAACTCTTGTTTTGAAACAGTTTGAGCTCTTGTTTTGAAACAGTTTGAAACTCTTGTTTTAAAACAGCTTGAGCTCTTGTTTTGAAACAGTTTGAGCTCTTGTTTTGAAACAGTTTGAAACTCTTGTTTTGAAACAGTTTGAGCTCTTGTTTTGAAACAGTTTGAGCTCTTGTTTTGAAACAGTTTGAGCTCTTGTTTAGAAACAGTTTGAGCTCTTGTTTAGAAACAGTTTGAGCTCTTGTTTAGAAACAGTTTGAGCTCTTGTTTAGAAACAGTTTGAGCTCTTGTTTAGAAACAGTTTGAGCTCTTGTTTTGAAACAGTTTGAGCTCTTGTTTAGAAACAGTTTGAGCTCTTGTTTAGAAACAGTTTGAGCTCTTGTTTAGAAACAGTTTGAGCTCTTGTTTAGAAACAGTTTGAGCTCTTGTTTTGAAACAGTTTGAGCTCTTGTTTAGAAACAGTTTGAGCTCTTGTTTTGAAACAGTTTGAGCTCTTGTTTAGAAACAGTTTGAGCTCTTGTTTAGAAACTGTTTGAGCTCTTGTTTTTGAAACTGTTTGAGCTTTTATTGTGAAACAGTTTCTTTAGGAATAACCCTTTGTTTGAGGATGATATTTTATTAGAGATACATTTGAAGCTAAAAGGCAGCAGAGTGATTTGTTTTATTGTGTTGAGGAGAGAACGTTGCTTCACTGGTTTCTGTGTTTCCTGTTTGTCTCCAGTGGACTCCTGAAGGCCGTCGTCTGGTCACTGGAGCCTCCAGTGGAGAGTTCACTCTGTGGAACGGACTCACCTTCAACTTTGAGACCATTCTCCAGGTAAACATCTACCCGTACCTCCACACACCTGAAATAGGAAACCTCCCTCAGTTCCAGTAGTTCTCATGGTGTCTCCCTGTTTGTGTCCACATGAGTCGTCCTGACGTCCTCTCTGTCCCCGACAGGCCCACGACAGTCCGGTCCGGGCCATGACCTGGTCTCATAACGACATGTGGATGCTGACGGCGGACCACGGCGGCTACGTGAAGTACTGGCAGTCCAACATGAACAACGTAAAGATGTTCCAGGCTCACAAGGAGGCCATTAGAGAAGCCAGGTTTATACCCAATCTACCATTTTCTGTAGTTACCTCCGGTCTCTTACTGTCAGCGCTGCAGTACCACGCTGCAGCCACACGGGGGCGCCGCCTCGCCTCTTGTTACATGTTGTTGATTCATGACAGATGTAAGTGTGTGCTGTTGCAACACTGCAGTGATCTGTTGTTGATGTTCTTCCTGATGTGGCTGATGAGCTGTTTATCTCTGTTCTGCTGAATAAAGTCATCAATCATTTATTAACATCTGGTTCTGGTAGGCCCGGTGGTTCTGGTGGAGAGGAGGATGGTCAGAATAAATCCATAATAAAGTCTTAGCAGGGACCAATAAAGTGAATAAAGAGAAGCTCCTGCACACACTGCTGGTCTGAACCTCATCAAACAGGCAGCTGTAGATGTTTAAATAAAGGTTTCAGTTCAACACCTTGAACACAGCCCCCCCCCCCCCCCCATCTTCTTCTTCTTCTGCTGTTAACTGGTACAGTGGGACACGCAAGACACAGACCCCGACTCTTAATCCACAAACACTGGATCCTACATCTCCCATGATGCACCTGGATAGTGTGTGACACAGACTGTACGTTAGACGTTTGTAGCGACCAAGCCTGATGACCTCACTGTGACCTCATCGGGCCACAGATGACATCACATGACAGGTCCCGGGAACACCTGTACAGTGTGATGTCATCGTGAACAGCACACCTGAGTCCTCTTGTTTGTGGCGATGTAACGTAGAAACGTGAGGAAGAGAGCGGACGGACGGCTAGGTAGCTAGTTAGCTTGTCCTCCAGAGCAGAGGAACCGTTGACGGTGGAATTAGCTAGCAAGCTAACTAGCCAGCTGTCTGCTAGTGAGCTTGTGTGACGAGCGTGAGTGGAGGAAACGTTGCGTTGTTAGAGTTGACTCCTTTACTCTGATGGTTTGAGTCATTACTGTGAAGCCTCAGTGAGTCGCTTTAGTTCATGGAGAAGTTAGCTCGTCAGCTAACAGTGCTCACATATAAATGGCTGCCGCTCTGAATGTTGATTTGAGTGGGAATATCTCTTCTTCTGTTTCTACAGACACGTTAGGCTTTCTTGTTATTTTGTCCGTGGACGGAAGTTAGATCACAAACTGTTGCTGGCCGAACACTACACTACCCATAAGCCTTAGCAACACCAGTAGAGTCGGCCCTCACAGCTGCTGAGGTCACGTTAGAGAGAAGTTCTGTTTCTAAAAGTCTGCTTCAGTCGTAATGACTCTACTTCTCTCTTGATTTATTACCTCAGTAAACATTGTAAACATGAGTTTATGGTCTCAATCTCTAGTTTCAAGTCTTCTTCAATACAGCATGATGTTCATTTAGTTAATGATGGTCCATTTAGAGTCACACAGACCATAAAGCAGGGGATGCTTTAGGGGCGGGGCTACACCGTGATTGACAGGTCTCTACCAGAGACGTATACGGCGTCTCTACGTCACTTCCTGTTCACTGGTTGCATAAAAAAACAAGATGGCGACATCCTAACTGCAGAACTCAAGGCTTCAAAACACGTCACTCCGTCTACGTTGTGACGCTGCCGTCTCCCCCCAAGTCACTCGTGGGTCGTATTTCGTGTCTTTAGGTTTAATTAACGGCCTTCCTGTTACTCTACAGTCGGCCTCTAGTTGTTTGTTTTTGAATCACAAACAAAGGCTTTGGTGTGTTTTATTCATGTGTGCGGTTGCCAGGGAAACAACAAATATACAAAAATACCAACATTTCAAACCGAACCTAACGAACAAATATCTGAATCGTTTAATACACACAACAAATAAAACCTCTCACTGCTTCAGTTACGAAAGGTTTCTACTGGAGAACCAGACTTCACAACAAACTCTTAACTTTACAGACATCAGGACGTTGAGCGGGTTTAGAATCTGTGTTAAACGTCATGTGAACGTAAATAGGAAATACAAATTCTGTTTAAATAATTTACTTCATTTTATCCGGAGTTTCTTGTTTCATATCAGAGAGAGATCCAGGACTGTTAGCCTAGCTTAGCACAAAGACTGGAAGAAGGGAGTTCTGTAAGTATCTTAGCACAAACATTGGGAGCAGGGTGAAATTGCTAGCTTGCTTAGCACAAAGACTTGGAGCAGGGGGAAACTGCTAGCTTAGCACAAAGAGTGGCAACAGGGTCAAACTGCTAGCCTAGCTTAGCTCAAAGACTAGGTGTAGGGACAAACTGCTAGCCTAGCTTAGCTCAAAGACGGAGTAGGGACAAACTGCTAGCCTAGCTTATCTCAAAGACTGGGAGTAGGGACAAACTGCTAGCCTAGCTTATCTCAAAGACTGGGAGTAGGGACAAACTGCTAGCTTAGCTCAAAGACGGAGCAGGGGGAAACTGCTAGCTTAGCACAAAGTATCTGAAGTGACTTCATCATTCTGTCTTCAGCTCGTTTCACATGGAAACTGGTTTTCTTTGACAGTTCAAATGTTTTGTTGAAACAAAAGTAGAAAATCCGTTCTCACAATAGTAGTTTTGGACGACGCTGACTCTTAGTTTTTGTAGAGGAACGTGTTGACGGCTGGTTTTGTATTCCGGATAAACATTCACTTCCTGGTTGATTTAATCTCTTCTTCCTGAGCGTTCTCGTGCTCTTTCTTCAGTGTTTATGTAGCGTGTTGCCGGACTGACGGAGCTACTGAGAGACTTGTGATTTAAACCTGTCAGACACGTCTGATTACATTATAATTAAACATTCAGAAAACATTAGTGATCCATAATAGAAAAACAAGTGTTCCCAAAGTAGAACCTTGAGGAACGCCTTCATCTTTGATGAGATCAATAAATCGATCATGAGGAACATCAGACAGCAGGATTCGTAAATATGACATCGCTTTAAGATATTGTGGTAATTGATTATAAACGAGTGGTATGAATATGGAACCGTTACCTGTTGTTGTTGTTGGGATCCAGTGTGGACGTGTCCGTTCCGGAGCTCTCGATCAAGTTACATGGTCTTCCTCTCTAGTCACCGTGGTGACGCTCTGCTTGTATTCTCCAGTTTTTCTCCAACAGATAATAAATTTGCCACCTGCTCCGACGACGGGACGGTTCGGATCTGGGACTTCATGCGCTGCCACGAGGAGAGGATCCTCAGAGGTACACCAGCACCTGTTACTGCCACGATACGTTAGCCTGAGTTCACCTAGACCCACCTGAGCTCACCTAGACCCACCTGAGGTCACCTAGACTCACCTAGACTCACCTGAGTTCACCTAGACCTACTTGAGGTCACCTAGACCCACCTGAGCTCACCTAGACTCACCTAGACTCACCTAGACCCACCTGAGTTCACCTAGACCTACTTGAGGTCACCTAGACCTACCTGAGTTCACCTAGACCCACCTGAGCCCACCTAGACTCACCTGAGGTCACCTAGACCCACTTGAGGTCACCTAGACCCACCTGAGTTCACCTAGACCTACCTGAGTTTACCTAGACCTACCTGAGTTTACCTAGACCCACCTGAGTTCACCTAGACCTACCTGAGTTCACCTAGACCCACCTGAGCCCACCTAGACTCACCTGAGGTCACCTAGACCCACTTGAGGTCAACTAGACCCACCTGAGTTCACCTAGACCTACCTGAGTTTACCTAGACCCACCTGAGCCCACCTAGACCCACCTGAGTTCACCTAGACCCACCTGAGTTCACCTAGACCTACCTGAGGTCACATAGACTCACCTGAGCCCACCTAGACTCACCTGAGTTCACCGAGACCCACCTGAGTTCACCTAGACCTACCTGAGTTTACCTAGACCCACCTGAGCCCACCTAGACCCACCTGAGTTCACCTAGACCCACCTGAGTTCACCTAGACCTACCTGAGGTCACATAGACTCACCTGAGCCCACCTAGACTCACCTGAGTTCACCGAGACCTACCTGAGCCCACCTAGACCCACCTGAGCCCACCTAGACCTACCTGAGGTCACCTAGACCCACCTGAGGTCACCTAGACCCACCTGAGGTCACCTAGACCCACCTGAGTTCACCTAGACCTACCTGAGTTTACCTAGACCCACCTGAGCCCACCTAGACCCACCTGAGCCCACCTAGACCCACCTGAGTTCACCTAGACCTACCTGAGGTCACCTAGACTCGCCTGAGCCCACCTAGACTCACCTGAGTTCACCTAGACTCACCTGAGTTCACCTAGACCTACCTGAGTTCACCTAGACTCACCTGAGGTCACCTAGACTCACCTGAGCCCACCTAGACTCACCTGAGTTCACCTAGACCCACCTGAGGTCACCTAGACCCACCTGAGCCCACCTAGACCTACCTGAGTTCACCTAGACTCACCTGAGGTCACCTAGACTCACCTGAGCCCACCTAGACTCACCTGAGTTCACCTAGACTCACCTGAGTTCACCTAGACCTACCTGAGTTCACCTAGACTCACCTGAGGTCACCTAGACTCACCTGAGCCCACCTAGACTCACCTGAGTTCACCTAGACCCACCTGAGGTCACCTAGACCCACCTGAGCCCACCTAGACCTACCTGAGTTCACCTAGACTCACCTGAGGTCACCTAGACTCACCTGAGCCCACCTAGACTCACCTGAGTTCACCTAGACCCACCTGAGGTCACCTAGACTCACCTGAGTCCACCTAGACCCACCTGAGTCCACCTAGACCCACCTGAGCCCACCTAGACTCACCTGAGCCCACCTAGACCTCAGTGTATGAAAACTGAAATGATGAAGAAAATAATCAATATAAAATCTGATGAAATATAGAAATAAAAGAGTTAAAAATGTGTTTTTATATATAAATATACACACATATATATATATGTGTGTGTGTGTGTGTGTGTGTGTGTGTGTGTGTGTGTGTGTGTGTGTGTGTGTGTGTGTGTGTGTGTGTGTGTGTGTGTGTGTGTGTGTGTGTGTGTGTGTGTGTGTATTTTTTAGTTCTGGGCAAGTTAACGTTATTAAACGGACATTTTTAACACAGCGAGCGGTGAACAGCTGTTACTGTTGAGGTACAGACTACAGGTTCCATGCTTCACCTACATTCCCCTGGGTCCTAAGTCCCTCCATGTACAGCTTCTTATCGCCCTCTATGTACCAACGTACATTTATAACAAACACCACACATATTATGCTAATCAGCGTAGCATATGTGATACGATTAATCTCATTGTTATGTTAAAGTTCATAATGAATCTAAAGTAGTGTGTTGAGCTCTTCTATGTTAAAGTGCTGCTCTATGAACTAAAGGTCAACAACATTTGGTTTAAACACGTTAAACTCATCAGGTTCTTGTTAACAGCAGGATTCTCTTCACACAGCAGCAGTTATAACACAGTTATAATGATTCTGATCATAGATATTCAGCGTGTTCACAACTTTATCTTCATGTGTGTCAGAGATGAATTTAAATAAACATCTTGAAACCTGAAACCTATCTACGTCATGTTTTAATGTTTGTTAAATTCTCAGTAGTAACTAAATGATATGATTATTATACATATTACAAACTAAACACTTTAAAAACTCTAAAACAATCATTCAAATGAATCATTTATTTGTTGGTATGTTGGTCAGACGCTATGCTACGCTGATTAGCGTAACATGTGGTGTTTGTTATAAATGTACGTTGGTACATAGAGGTGATGAGAAGCTGTACATGGAGGGACTTAGGACCCAGGGGACTGTAGGGGAAGCATGGAACCTGTAATCTGTACCGTGGCAGCAACGTGTAGCACGAGGAAGCTAAGCTAATAAAGAGTTAAGAGCATATCGTGCTGATATGTTCATTTAAAAACACGACAATATGCATTTTAATATTGTCACGTTTGATCCTGTAACGGGGGGGTTAACACGTTAACTTGCCCAGCACTAAAATATATAAATATATATATATATATATATAGTTAAAAGTATACAACTCCATAAAGCATGTTTCTAATGATTAAACTTATTCAATATAAATAAATAGTTTCTACGGAACCTCAGAAAGGACAAAAGTCAAAGAATAATAAACTAATAACAGTGAAGTCGTTTACGTTCATAAACATAAAACTTTATCTTTAAAAAATGAAATAGAGTTTTATAAAGTAAAGAATAATGACTGAATATATTGAGACACTAATAATGTTTCTAACATTATAATTTGCATATTTAAGTGTCTTAATAATGAATATGTTAGCTCAGATACATAAATAATAAGTTTATTACTTTTGAAGTGACATTTATTATGTTGTGCATTTATACATTTACTCTCTTTAAAACTACAACATTTACATCTTTGTTGTTTACTGACAAAACAACTCATATTAACTTTATACAAGTATTGTTCTGTTTTAAAATCACAATCAATCTGTTGGAGAAACACAAACCTGAAGTTTAATTTGTAGAAAATAATCTGTTTCAATAGAAATGTTGATGTTTCTGTTACACGCCCCCTGATTCTCTCTCTCTGTCTCTGTCTGTCTCTGCGTAGGTCACGGTGCTGATGTGAAGTGTGTGGACTGGCATCCCACTAAAGGTCTGGTGGTCTCTGGTAGTAAAGACAGTCAACAGCCGATCAAGTTCTGGGACCCGAAGACGGGACAAAGTCTGGCAACACTGTGAGTCCCTCAGGAGACTACAACTGACGATTGAACACAGCGTGTCTGTAGCTCCTCCCACTATTGAACGCAGCGTGTCCGTAGCTCCTCCCACTATTGAACACGGTGTCCGTAGCTCCTCCCACTATTGAACACGGTGTCTGTAGCTCCTCCCACTATTGAACAGTGTATGTGGCTCCTCCCACTATTGAACACGGTGTATGTGGCTCCTCCCACTATTGAACACGGTGTATGTAGCTCCTCCCACTATCGGACACAATGTCTTTAGCTCCTCCCACTATTGAACAGTGTATGTGGCTCCTCCCACTATTGAACGTGGTGTATGTAGCTCCTCCCACCATTGAACGTGGTGTATGTAGCTCCTCCCACTATTGAACACCATGTATGTAGCTCCTCCCACTATTGAACACCATGTCTGTAGCTCCTCCCACTATCGAATGCAGCGTGTCCGTAGCTCCTCCCACTATTGGACACAATGTCTTTAGCTCCTCCCACTATTGGACACCATGTATTTAGCTCCTCCCACTATTGAACACCGTGTATGTGGCTCCTCCCACTATTGAACGTGGTGCCTGTAGCTCCTCCCACTATTGAACATGGTGTATGTAGCTCCTCCCACTATTGAACACAGTGTATGTAGCTCCTCCCACTATTGAACACAGTGTATGTGGCTCCTCCCACTATTGAACACAGTGTCTGTAGCTCCTCCCACATCGTTCTACGTTCTCTCTCCTCAGCCACGCCCACAAGAACACGGTGATGGAGGTGAAGTGGAACCTCAACGGTAACTGGCTGCTGACGGCCTCACGGGACCACCTGTGTAAACTGTTTGACATCAGGAACCTGAAGGAGGAGCTGCAGGTGTTCAGAGGACACAAGAAGGAGGCGACAGGTGAGTCTGAGCAGAAGCCACCATGAAGAAGATGAAGATGATGGTGGTTGAACTGAGTGTGTGTCCTCCGTGTGTCTCCAGCTGTGGCCTGGCATCCCGTCCATGAAGGTCTGTTTGCCAGCGGAGGTTCTGACGGCTCTCTGCTCTTCTGGCACACTGGGTAACGACGACGCACCTGATCAGACATGAGGTTCACTAACGAGCAGCGCTGGGCAACCATTAACATGTTAAATCTCCATTAATCTCATTGTTATGTTAAAGTTCAATAATGAATCTAAAGTAGTGTGTTGGTCTCTTGTGTGTTAAAGTGCTGCTCTATGAACTAAAGGTCAACAACATGTGGTGTAAACACGTTAAACTCATCAGGTTCTTGTTAACAGCAGGATTCTCTTCACACAGCAGCAGTTATTTCTTGTATATTATATATATTTTATGAAATCAACACAACAAAAAATATATGCCGCTATAAATCTTCCCGATTGGACTGTTTAGTACGTGTTGTGAAGTCTCAGATATCAGGAAACTAAACGCGTCTCGTCTGGTTCATAACATCCGGAGCAGCTCCGTGGACTCATCCAGCTGTGTGAACACGAAATAAACGGATTTAACTGCAATAAACCGACAAAAAAGGACTCCGAAATAACTACGTAATGATGCTGATTAAAAGGTCTGAATTCATGTTTTGTTAGTTCTCTCCACAAGACGAGCAAATAACTTTTAAAATACTTGTTTTCTGAACGGAGTCTGGATCATTCGGTGCTATGCTAAGCTAACATTGTAGCAGCTCCATCAACACTCAACATAACGTCACACAGGCGTAATGTGAGGGATCGTAGAGCTCTGTGAACGCCGATTCAACGTCAGGACGTCGGTGATGACAGGAGGAGCATCTCAGCGCTGATAGGCTATCGCGCCCACCCCAAAAAATAATTGTCGGCGTTAATGAATTAATGCGTTAACGTGATAATAACGCGTTAACTTGCCCAGCACTACTAACGAGGTTTAATCACCTCTGTCGTGGTTCGGACCGGTTCTGACCGGTTTGACTGGTTGTCTGTTGTCAGGGTGGAGAAGGAGGTCGGAGGGATGGAGATGGCTCATGAGGGGATGATCTGGAGTCTGGCCTGGCACCCGCTGGGTCACATCCTGTGCTCCGGCTCCAACGACCACACCAGGTACACACTGTATACACTATATAAATACTATCTATATATATCTATATATAGATAGTATTTATACTACTGAGAGAAGCTCATTAGTCCCTGATCGGATGTCGATGGAGTAGACTTCTTTGTGTCTTAATCTTCATGTTTTGTTCTCTTTATGTTTCAGTAAGTTCTGGACGAGGAACCGACCGGGGGATAAGATGAGAGACCGGTACAACCTGAACCTGCTGCCGGGGATGTCAGAGGACGGCATGGAGTACGGTGAGTCCTGAGCAGGAGGACTAGACGCACTCTGAAGGGTCTGAGATGTGATTATTTTAATCACAGCTGCTGACGGGTTCTGTGTTTGTTTCAGACGACGTGGACCTGAACAGCGTGGCCTCCATCCCTGGTATGGGGATCCCCGAGCAGCTCAAGGCCGCCATGGAGCTGGAGCAGAGCAGTAGGTTCCACGTCCTCTTAGTTTGAAGGTGTCCCACAGGGGTCCATGTTGGGTCCCATGAAGTTTACCGACTCGTAGCCCTGGGCTAAAACCTCTCTGCGTGATTTGTTCAAACGTAGCTGCAAATATCTTCATGTTTAAGTCTTCAAAGGATTCTCCTCAGTTATCGGCCGTGTCTCGGGTGTGACTGAGATGCAACTGTTGTCTCCTGTCGTCTCCAGGTAAAGAGGCGGCTCCTGAGGTGGAGATGTCCATCCCCGGTCTTGACTGGGGCATGGACGAGGTCATGGGTAAAGACTCCAAGAAGGTCCCGCAGAAGAAAGTACCGTACGCCAAACCGATCCCGGCACAGTTCCAACAGGTAAACGCCTTCTGCTGAGTTCATCATGAAGCTGTTGGTTAGAAGGTGTCTGTAGAAACGGTAGAAACCATGTTGGTGTTGACTGTGGACTCCTTCGCCTCGTGTCTTCAGGCCTGGGCAGAGAACAAAGTGCCCATGATGCCGCCCGGCGGAGAGATGTCCAAAGACCGGAAGGTGGAGCAGAAAGTGGACGGCAAAAAGAAAACCCAGTCCGAGATGGAGCAGGAGATGGCGTACAGCAACCCGATGCTGCTGGAGGTGAGCAGCTCTCCATCCGGTAGATGTTCTACGTGCTCCTCAGAGGCTCATTTTAAACTCTTTGCTTCTCGCTGCAGCAAATGAAGATGGACCGGATGAACCAGATGAACACAGACGGGAACATGGGGCCCCCGCAGGGACAGGGCCCTATGCCCCCCTTCCCTGGGGGCCCCGGAGGTCCTGGGGGCCCGATGCCTCCTGGCCAGCAGGGCTTTCCCCCAAACATGCCTCCTCAGCAGATGCCCAACAACATGGGGCCTCCAATGGGCCCCGGAGGCATGCAGCCTCCTTTCATGTCCCCTGGACAGATGGGACCACCTTCTGGACCCCAGTCTCACCAGGGGCCCCCTCAGGGCATTATGGGACCACCAGACATGCAGAGACACCCAGGCCCGCCCAGAAACATGGGCCCCCAAGGGCCTCATGGTATGGGACCCAGAGGGATGCAGGGGCCCCATGGTGGGATGATGGGCCCCCCTCCTCGAGGAATGGGTCCAAGGGATCCTCAGGGTCCTCCACCTCAGGGGAACATGATGGGTCCACAGGGTGGGATGATGGGGCCCCCACCCAGGACACACGGCAATGCGCCAAACAACTATGGGATGGGCAACATGCAGGGACCCCCGGGAGGGTTGCATGGGCCTCCAGGAAATATGCAGGGGCCCCCAGGTAACATGCAAGGGCCCCAAGGTAACATGCAGGGGCCCCAAGGTAACATGCAGGGGCCCCATGGAAACATGCAGGGACCCCCATACATGCAGCACCAGGTGAGTTGACATCTGACTGGTTTTTAAAGGGCCCGCATCAAAGAGCATTGTGTAAATGTGATCTGGTCTTTCAGAGCTCGGGGCCTATGATGCATGGGATGGGGCAGCAGGGGCCCAATAACAAAGGTAAGACCACACAGAGACTAAAGGTCACTCATCCGGTTCAGTTCCACTGTAGGTCCTGAGCTATTTGATCTGTTTTTCGTTGTCCCTTGTCCATGACCACTGTTGACTCTTCTCAGACCCTCGGGGACCGCCGCCCAACCACCACATGGGCCCTTCAGACCGGCAGGGACCAGGGGGACCGGACCAGGGCTCCAGTACTTACTGGGGAGACAACCAGCAGGGTCGACGTGGAACGCAGGACTTTGATGGAGGCCAGGACTTCCATGGCAGAGCAGAGGAGGGCTGGAGACCTGGACCAGGATACCAGGGTGGAGGAGGGGGAGGACACCGGGGGGGGGGGAACCGAGGAGGAGGAGGGGGAGGAGGAGGAGGGAACGTAGGGAACTGGGGCCCTGAGGAGAGGTTCACCGGAGGAGAGTTCAGAGGACGGAGAGACGAGAGGTGAGCAGCCTGATGTACTGAAAACCTGCAGACCCTCAGAGGTCTGGACTAGACATGAACTGGACTCACTGGTTGTTTCAGGTTCAGAGGAGGAGGCCCCGGCCGGCCCGGAGCTCGAGGTTACTCCGACGAGTACGGCAGCCAGGAGGAGGGCTTCGATGGTCCCGAGGAGATGGGCAGAGGCTGGGACAACGGGGGCCGAGGGAGGCCGCCTCGAGGAGGAGGTCCACCCAGAGGAGGTGAGCGCTTCTGGTTCCATGTGACGTTTACGAAGAAGGTTCAAAGGATGGACTACAATTCCCATCAGCCCTCTGCTTTTTAAAAAAACGTATTAAAAATGAAATCTCACGATTGATTAACAAAAACAACAATGTGATGGTTTTGTGAACCAACATTTCTTTGTCTCGATCTTACAGAATATAATTTCTATGCAGACTCTTATTGTGGCGGGGGTCTCCTTGCCTTCCTGTCCTATAGGTCACGATAGCTATCGGGACGGTCAGCAGCAGATGCATGATGGGTCGTCTCCGACGGGTCGCGAGCGCTCCGCCTCCCTTCAGGGGATGGACATGGCGTCTCTGCCACCCCGGAAGCGTCCGTGGCAGGACGGCCCGGGAACCGGAGACCCCCGAGAGCGAGAGTCCCCGGGAGCCGACGGAGGTGAGTCAGCAGCACAAATATCACAATCGTACCGTCGTCGCTTTAACAAACTTCACCTGAAGCCTTGTGGTCCGGTTTCACCTGCAGGCCGCCCCCCCCAGAGGGAGGACGGGGGCTACGGCCCGACTGGTCGAGGTGGACGAGGAGGCTGGGGTCCCGGAGGACCTGGACCGGTCCCCAGGAGGGGAGGACCAGCACCCAGAGGACCACCGAGGGGGGGCAGCCGGGGCCGGTAGTCCTGGAGGAAAGAAACAAACTCCCATGACCCACCCCCCCCACAGACCTGAGTCCAGATCCTGAGGAACCTTCAGACAAACTTTTGGTCATGTGACACATTCAGAGCTCTGCTGCTGTGAGGGACGCTGGCTCCTGATTGGTCCGTACTGACGGAGCAGGAAACAGAACGTTTTAATGTAAAATATTGTAGAGAATCATCGTCTCTTTTATTTCAGAGTCACTCGTCTTGTTGCTTTTTTGTAAAAGATTTCTATGTTTTTGTGTTTTCACTGAGGTGGACAATAAAGATTCACACTTCAACTCATCGGCACATGAGGGGGGGGGTCTGAATAAACATATAATACTCAGAGTACACACTCAGTAGTACTTAGTACTGTGTCACAGATGAAACCAGAGTTTAGTTTTGTATTAAAGTGACTTTATTCATGAAAGTTCAAACATTATAACTTTATTATTTGGTCCTCTGAGCAGCAGCAGCAGCAGTCTGTCTGTCCTGCAGCTCAGTGAGCAGAACAGACGGTAATCAATCACGTGACCAGTCTGTGACGCTCGGTCCCCGCTCAGATCGGCGTGGTTTTCCCGCTCAGATCGGCGTGGTTTTCCCGCTCAGATCGGCATGGTTTTCCCAGTCACGGTCCTCTTGATGGCCGACGCCGCCATCCCCCCCATGAAGCGGATCCCGGCGCTTCCTCCGGGCAGCAGCGACACCACGTGGCCGACGATGACCGCGACCTGCACCGCGGCTCCCAGCGCGGTCAGCGCGGTGCTGTGGAGGCTCAGCGCCGCGTATAGGGTCCCTACGAGGGCGCACAGGTACACAGTGGGTCCGGGGGAGGTGGACAGGCCGGCGAAGAGTCGGCTGGGCCCGCGAAGCACCGCCGCTGCCGCGATGGCGAACAGCGAACCGAGCGACCAGAGCAGCGCGAACTTGCGAGCGTAGAGCAGCAGCAACGGCGCGTAGAGCGCGGAGAGGCCGAAGCACAGCGCGGAGAACGACGCGAACACCAAGGAGACCACGAGCCGCTGACGACGACTCATGCCCGGCAGACAGGGGTCCGGCTCGGACGACCACGGCCAAGAAAACCCGCTGTTTCCTCCGGAGCTCTGGCTGCCGGACGGACCTCCTCCTCCGGACCACGGACTAGACCACCGTCCGAACCAGCTTCCCGAGACCGGGTCCGGGTCGTCCAGGTCCACTGTGGTGCTGGAGCCGGACTGGGAGGTGGTTCTGGAGCCGCCACCTTTGGACTGGGACAAATACTCCTGGAGCTGTCTGTTTAGTTCCGCCATGACGGAGGAAGCTAACAGGCTAACTGTTAGCAAGATGGACGACTTCTTGTTTTTCTTCTAAACTTCCGGTTTCCCTCTGCTGCCCTCTTCCGGTCCTCTTTATTAACGTGTATTAATAAACAGTGAACCTTCCTCCAAATACATGAATATAAACAATAACATATAAAAACAAATACACATCGAAGAATAAAAGAAATGAACTGATCTGAAGCTCAGATAACTGAAGACAGAATCAAATAATAAATACATAAATCACATGATACTAATACATAGATGACGTCATACTCACTCACCTGTCCTGGGCTCTGATTGGTCCTCAGTCCGTCACAAGACCAGAACTTTAGAAACCGTAACGACGCTTTTAGACTTTCAGTCATTTTTAGTTTTATTTAAAAAGAGCATTAAACTGTAAAACACATTTTAAAACTCATTACACACATTTAATCTCCTCAATGATGATAATAATAATATACAGTAGTAATAAGAGCAGACATTTAGTTTCCACTCACATATTTTACAATCGATAATTAATCTCATTTCTGTTGAAGATAATAAGTTTAACAATCAGTAATTAATAAGTGTTTATAGACAGCTGGCAGAGCTTCTTGTTTGGTTATATTCTGGTTCAAAGTCACGTGACTTCAGGACCAGTTCTCAGCTGTCAGACTAAAATTAACCCTTCAGGTTATTTTGGCTGGTCCACCGACTCCACCGGCCTTCTACGGTCTCTGTGTGTGTGTGTGTGTGTGTGTGTGTGTGTGTGTGTGTGTGTGTGTGTGTGTGTGTGTGTGTGTGAGGGTGTGTGTGTTCATTCACAGCAGCGACCAGACGGAGACACAACCTAAACTGAAGGACCAGCAGCAGGTAAAACACATTAAAACATCTTCACAGACGGGTCCAGGGTGAGGTTAGCCTAGCTTAGCACAAAGGCTGGAAGCAGAGGGAAACTGCTAGCGTAGGCTTCACTGACAGAGGTTTAGTTCACAAGATGTTCTTTAGGTCACTAGATGTTCTTTAGTTCACTAGATGTTCTTTAGTTCACTAGATGTTCTTTAGTTCACTAGATGTTCTTTAGTTCACTAGATGTTCTTTAGGTCACTAGATGTTCTTTAGTTCACTAGATGTTCTTTAGGTCACTAGATGTTCTTTAGTTCACTAGATGTTCTTTAGTTCACAAGATGTTCTTTAGGTCACTAGATGTTCTTTAGTTCACTCGATGTTCTTTAGTTCACTAGATGTTCTTTAGTTTACTAGATGTTCTTTAGTTCACTAGATGTTCTTTAGTTCACTAGATGTTCTTTAGTTCACTAGATGTTCTTTAGTTCACTCGATGTTCTTTAGTTCACTAGATGTTCTTTAGTTCACTAGATGTTCTTTAGTTCACAAGATGTTCTTTAGTTTACTAGATGTTCTTTAGTTCACAAGATGTTCTTTAGTTCACTAGATGTTCTTTAGGTCACTAGATGTTCTTTAGTTTACTAGATGTTCTTTAGTTCACTAGATGTTCTTTAGTTTACTAGATGTTCTTTAGTTCACTAGATGTTCTTTAGTTTACTAGATGTTCTTTAGTTTAAGATGTTCTTTAGTTTAAGATGTTCTTTAGTTCACTAGATGTTCTTTAGGTCACTAGATGTTCTTTAGTTCACTAGATGTTCTTTAGTTCACTAGATGTTCTTTAGTTCACTAGATGTTCTTTAGTTCACTAGATGTTCTTTAGTTCACTAGATGTTCTTTAGTTTACTAGATGTTCTTTAGTTTACTAGATGTTCTTTAGTTCACTAGATGTTCTTTAGTTTACTAGATGTTCTTTAGTTCACTAGATGTTCTTTAGTTTACTAGATGTTCTTTAGTTTAAGATGTTCTTTAGTTTAAGATGTTCTTTAGTTCACTAGATGTTCTTTAGTTCACTAGATGTTCTTTAGTTTAAGATGTTCTTTAGTTTAAGATGTTCTTTAGTTCACTAGATGTTCTTTAGTTCACTAGATGTTCTTTAGGTCACTAGATGTTCTTTAGTTCACTAGATGTTCTTTAGTTCACTAGATGTTCTTTAGGTCACTAGATGTTCTTTAGTTCGCTAGATGTTCTTTAGTTCACTAGATGTTCTTTAGTTCACTAGATGTTCTTTAGTTCACAAGATGTTCTTTAGTTCACTAGATGTTCTTTAGTTCACTAGATGTTCTTTAGTTTACTAGATGTTCTTTAGTTTACTAGATGTTCTTTAGTTCACTAGATGTTCTTTAGTTCACTAGATGTTCTTTAGTTCACTAGATGTTCTTTAGGTCACTAGATGTTCTTTAGTTCACTAGATGTTCTTTAGTTCACTAGATGTTCTTTAGTTCACTAGATGTTCTTTAGGTCACTAGATGTTCTTTAGTTCACTAGATGTTCTTTAGTTCACAAGATGTTCTTTAGTTCACTAGATGTTCTTTAGTTCACTAGATGTTCTTTAGTTCACAAGATGTTCTTTAGTTCACTAGATGTTCTTTAGTTCACTAGATGTTCTTTAGTTTACTAGATGTTCTTTAGTTTACTAGATGTTCTTTAGTTCACTAGATGTTCTTTAGTTCACTAGATGTTCTTTAGTTCACTAGATGTTCTTTAGGTCACTAGATGTTCTTTAGTTCACTAGATGTTCTTTAGTTCACTAGATGTTCTTTAGTTCACTAGATGTTCTTTAGTTCACTAGATGTTCTTTAGTTCACTAGATGTTCTTTAGTTTACTAGATGTTCTTTAGGTCACTAGATGTTCTTTAGTTTACTAGATGTTCTTTAGGTCACTAGATGTTCTTTAGGTCACTAGATGTTCTTTAGTTCACTAGATGTTCTTTAGTTTACTAGATGTTCTTTAGTTCACTAGATGTTCTTTAGTTCACTAGATGTTCTTTAGTTTAAGATGTTCTTTAGTTCACTCGATGTTCTTTAGTTCACTAGATGTTCTTTAGTTCACTAGATATTCTTTAGTTTACTAGATGTTCTTTAGTTCACTAGATGTTCTTTAGTTTACTAGATGTTCTTTAGTTTAAGATGTTCTTTAGTTCACTCGATGTTCTTTAGTTCACTCGATGTTCTTTAGTTCACTAGATGTTCTTTAGTTCACTAGATGTTCTTTAGTTCACTCGATGTTCTTTAGTTCACTCGATGTTCTTTAGTTCACTAGATGTTCTTTAGTTCACTCGATGTTCTTTAGTTCACTCGATGTTCTTTAGTTCACTCGATGTTCTTTAGTTCACTCGATGTTCTTTAGTTCACTCGATGTTCTTTAGTTCACTCGATGTTCTTTGGTTTACTAGATGTTCTTTAGTTCACTAGATGTTCTTTAGTTCACTAGATGTTCTTTAGTTCACTAGATGTTCTTTAGTTCACTCGATGTTCTTTAGTTCACTCGATGTTCTTTGGTTTACTAGATGTTCTTTATTTCACTAGATACTTTACGCTAACAGAGTACTCTTACAGTGTTGTATTAGTACTTCTCTGCAGTAAAGAGTACTAACAGTCACGTGTCTCCTCACAGGTGTCATGGCGGTGTCTCAGGTCACGCCCACTTTGTTCCTCGGTGGAGCCGACGCCCCCCTGAACGCCGCCCTGGTCTCCCAGAAGAACATCACTCTGATCGTGAACGCCACGCTGAGCCACGCCAGCCCGTCTTACCGCGGGGTGAAGTGCATTCGGGTCCCCGTCGCCGACCTGCCCAGCGCCCGCCTCGGAGACCACTTCGACCGGGTGGCCGAGCGTATCCACGAAAACCGCGGGGGGAGCACCCTGGTGCACTGTGCCGTCGGCATGAGCCGGTCGCCGGCGCTGGTGATGGCGTACCTGATGCGGTTCAGAGCGGTGACGCTCTGCCAGGCGCACCGCTGGGTCCAGGAGAGCCGGCCCTACGTCAGGCTCAACGCCGGCTTCTGGGAGCAGCTGCTGCAGTACGAGAGGAGGCTCTACGGGAGGAACACCGTCAGGGTGGCCGCGGTACGAGAGACGACACTGACGCAGAGGACCGTACCGCCGCCACAGACCACCAGGCTGACCCTGGTCCCCAGGTCACCTGTGATGTCACGACCTCAGGCAATGACGCCGGCAAACAAGCGAAGAAGAGGAACCAAGTTCAGCAGCTTCAAAGTGTGACAAAGCTCTTCTGGTGCAGCTAAACCTACATTACCCACAATGCAACTGCACCTCTGACGGTGGAGGTTGTGGTGGCGGCGGCCTCGCTGACCTTGAACCTTCTCTTTACGTCTCTAAAGGACCAGAGCAGCTTCACCTCTCACCTCCTGCTGTGATTGACAGGCGTACTCCAGGACCCAGTGACATCACTGGAGAGGGGGGCGTGGCTACTGGTGCAACTCATCTGAGCTCACCTGCCGACTTATTGAAACTATTATTAAGTATTATTTGAACTAAATACAGTTTAGCTGATGTTTTTTTTTTAGCAGCGTTCTTTTCTAGTAGGAGGTCTGAAGTTTTCGAGTTGTCTTGAACGCAGTTTATGTTTTTCCGGCTGGCTAGCTTGGTAGCCTTTAGCTTAGCAGCTACCCTTAGCCATTAGCTTAGCAGCTAAGGTAGTTTAAACTTGGTCTGAGAGGACGCACAGATGAAGTCTCTGGTTTTCATTCATCACAAGATGTTTTTTCTGTTGTTTTTTTCTGTTGTTGTTTTTTCTGTTGTTGTTTTTTCTGTTGTTTTGTCAGACTTCAGTTTCTGGGTCCAAACTTCTTATTCTTCTGAGTTTTCAGGATGTTTTTAGATTTGGGACCTCGTTGATTGAGTGATTTAGATTCCTCTGCTGATGAGGAGCAGACCAGGTCCTGGAGGTGTCCAAACCAGGTCCTGGTTCAGGTTGTGGTTCAGACAAAGTGGTCTAGTTCTTCATCAGGACTCTTTGCTCTGATTTCTGGGTAAATTTTAACCTGATATTAGATTGTCTTCTGGTGTTAGAGACCCTCATCAATGTTATTATCATTATATCTTATTGTTATATCTTATTGTTATATCTTATTGTTATATATTATTGTTATATATTATTGTTATATCTTATTGTTATTGCTATTGTTATTATTATTATTGTTAAAATTACAGAGAGCTTTAAGACCAAACCTGCTATTGATTAATAATTATTTTATTATTTATCAACTTTAATTCTTCTGGAAATGTTTTCACTGTAAAATCTAAGATTCATAATGTAAACAATGTTTCATTAATTATATTTGTTTATTAATAAATAACCTCCACAGACATGATGTCATGTTTGTTGTCTCGGACCGTTTAAACAAGAATGATTTATTTATCAGTCTCAGGTGTGAGCTGGTACACCAGACTAGACTAGTCTGGACCAGACCTGTTTGATGTCA
>NC_136541.1:394525-397025 GCF_910591455.1 Pholis gunnellus
GGGAGGAGACCACGGAGGAGTCCAGGAGACAAGGGGGGAGGAGGGAGGAGACCACGGAGGATCTGTGTACCTCTACAGGAAGCTGTAGCATCGTGATGTCACTTCCTGTTTGTCAGAGCAACACAGTCAGACACACAGACACACAGACAGACAGTCAGACAGACAGACAGACAGATAGACAGACAGACACACAGACACACAGTCAGACAGACAGACAGTCAGACACACAGACAGTCAGACAGTCAGACAGACAGACAGACAGACAGACAGTCAGACAGACAGACAGACAGTCAGACAGACAGACAGACAGACAGTCAGACAGACAGTCAGACAGACAGACAGACAGTCAGACAGACAGACAGACAGACAGACAGACAGACAGACAGACAGACAGACAGTCAGACAGACAGACAGACAGTCAGACAGACAGACAGACAGACAGACAGTCAGACAGACAGACAGACAGACAGTCAGACAGACAGACAGACAGACAGTCAGACAGACAGACAGACAGTCAGACAGACAGTCAGACAGACAGTCAGACAGACAGACAGACAGTCAGACAGACAGACAGACAGACAGACAGACAGACAGACAGACAGACAGACAGTCAGACAGACAGACAGACAGACAGACAGACAGACAGACAGACAGACAGACAGACAGTCAGACAGACAGACAGACAGTCAGACAGACAGACAGACAGACAGACAGTCAGACAGGTGAAACAGGTTTCTCGGTTCAGAATAACTGGATTCAGTTAAATGTAATACAATGAAAATGAAAAGTAAAAGTCTTTGTGTTATTATTAAATAACTAAATAATAATAAAGAGAGAGTCGATGTCATAAAGCTACGAGGTCCATGACGTCATGATGGTACCTTTTATTCTTTTCATTATTCTATTACTCTGATGTTGCTTTCAAAATAAAAGCATACAGTATCACAACTAGAATTTGTAATCATATTTTGATTGCTGAGGTATTTGGGTTGAAAACAACACAAACATATTAAATATTAATATGAATATATTATTAAAAGTCATCATGTGTAGTGATTCATGTTTCTGAGAAAAGCATTTGAATATAAACGTTATTATAAATGTTAAAATGTTCACTTTGGATCACATTAGACATTAAATGTTTAAAACTACAATAATCATCTTTGATTCAGATCAATACAACTGATGAAGATTCAAGTTCTGATGGATATTTAATGTAATTAAAAGTAATATTTTATTAACGTAGATGTTTTCGTTCTTCCATAACGACGCTTTTATTGTGAAATTTGTTTACAGGAAGTCTCGCTTTGTTGGCGGGCAGCTTGACTTCCTCTCGGCTCCGCTCGGCTCCGCTCGGTTTATTGTGGTCCCGCCCTCCACCGGAGCGGAGCGAGACCACATCCGGATTGAGTGCTTTCGGCGTCGGACGGTTCTGAGAATAAGAACCGAACGTGACCGGGACCACCGACCGGGAGGCGGAGCGTACTACGCGGGACATCCGCATTATCTTGCGGCGGACTGAGAGCCGCGAGGCACCGGGAGGAGAGAGAGAACCGAGCGGGTCTCTGCGGTGGAGCCGGGCTGAGGTGGACCTCTGGCGGCTACAGGAGGACCGAGCCAGAGACATGTACCAGGTCCAGGTGAGTCCGCTACCTCCATCATCTTCATCTTCATCATCATCATCATCGGAACTCACACACGGTTTCTCTTCTTCTCTCTTTCATTTTTAATTTCATGATTTAAAATAATAATAAAGAAAAAGATTCAATCATCAAAGAAATTATTATTTTAAATGTGACAACAAATAATCTGTTTAATATATCATCAAACACTCATGACGTCAGAGATGTTTGTTTTCCTACTGAAGATTCACTTCATGATTAATGAATGAATATATATAAATATATAAATATATAAATATATAAATACATAAATATATAAATACATAGATATATAGATATATGAATATATAGATATATAAATACATAAATACATAAATATATAGATATATAGATATATAGATATATGAATATATAGATATATAGATGTATAGATATATGAATATATAGATATATAAATATATAGAGGTATAGATATATGAATATATAAATATATAAATACATAGATATATAGATACATAGATATATAGATATATAGATATATAAGTATACAAATATATAGATATATAGATGTATAAATATATAGATGTATAGATATATAGATGTATAGATATATAGATGTATAGATATATGAATATATAGATATATAAATATATAGATATATAAATATATAAATACATAAATATATAGATGTATAGATATATGAATATATAAATATATGAATCGCAATCAGCTTTATTGACCATGTCTGTGTACAAAACCGCTTTGATGTCAGTGCTGCTGTGCTGTTATATATAATATTAGTGCTGCGCAACGATAACAATTTATAATCGCGATTAAGATAAAATAAGATAAAATAAGATGAGAGAATCCTTTATTAT
>NC_136541.1:399525-449525 GCF_910591455.1 Pholis gunnellus
AATAACACGTTAACTTGCCCAGCACTAATATATATATACTGTTTCTAACTTATCTCCATGTGAGTTCTCTGGTTTATTGCAGCTGTATGAACCCAAAATAATCAGATTTCACTCTGATTTGATTCTAATAAACAGATTCAAATGAAGCAGAATTAACTTCATAATGATGAAGATTTGTCAAAAGTCTGAATTCATGTTTTGTTCGTTCTTCCTGTAAAACGACGAGCTTTTAAAAGCTTGTTTTCTGGATGGAGTCGTTCTGTCGGTGCTGAATCTGTTTGTCTGTTTGTTGTGTTGAACGTTTGCTTCACATTGAGTGTGATGTCATCATGACATCATGCTCATGAAGCTCATCAGACAAACAGCTTCTTAAACTTCCTGTTTGAATTGTATTGATGCTTTTGTGTGTTTGATACGTTTTAATATAAATACTGTGTTAGTGGTTTGTACCAGTTGTGTCCTCAAACAAAACACACGATGAGTCCTCTGAAGCTCTCAGAAGGTTCAGATGTTACAAAGACGTTTGAAGAGAAATCTCTTTGATCTGCTGCAACAGATCAAGAAGTGTGACTCTGACTGAACTTTTACTTTTGATTTGTTCTGTTGGAAGATAGAATATTTACATGTGAGATACAAAAATATTTCATTCTGTGCAGGACTAAATATTAAAACTATAAAGAACAAAAGATAGTCCTTGTAGTTTTTACACTTATTTATAGTTTAGAAGAACATGTTTTTGTCATTTTATAAATTTAAAGTGAAAAGTTCAAATCAAATCATCTCATTTATTTGTACAAAATATTAATTTGATGTCATTTGTTAATCCTGAAGATGTTTTTGACAGTCTGACCGTAGTTGTCGGGCGATTGATGACGTAATCGTAGGGAGATTGATGACGTAATCGTAGGGAGATTGATGATGTAATCGTAGGGAGATTAGGGAGATTGATGACGTAATCGTAGAGAGATTGATGAAGTAATCGTAGGGAGATTGATGACGTAATCGTAGGGCGATTGATGACGTAATCGTAGGGCGATTGAAGACGTAATCGTAGGGAGATTGATGACGTAATCGTAGGGAGATTGATGACGTAATCGTAGGGAGATTGATGACGTAATCGTAGAGAGATTGATGAAGTAATCGTAGGGCGATTGATGACGTAATCGTAGGGCGATTGATGACGTAATCGTAGGGAGATTGATGACGTAATCGTAGGGCGATTGATGACGTAATCGTAGGGCGATTGATGACGTAATCGTAGAGCGATTGATGACGTAATCGTAGGGAGATTGATGAAGTAATCGTAGAGAGATTGATGAAGTAATCGTAGGGCGATTGATGACGTAATCGTAGGGCGATTGATGAAGTAATCGTAGGGAGATTGATGACGTAATCGTAGGGAGATTGATGATGTAATCGTAGGGCGATTGATGACGTAATCGTAGGGCGATTGATGACGTAATCGTAGGGAGATTGATGACGTAATCGTAGGGAGATTGATGACGTAATCGTAGGGAGATTGATGACGTAATCGTAGGGAGATTGATGACGTAATCGTAGAGAGATTGATGAAGTAATCGTAGGGCGATTGATGACGTAATCGTAGGGCGATTGATGAAGTAATCGTAGGGAGATTGATGACGTAATCGTAGGGAGATTGATGATGTAATCGTAGGGCGATTGATGACGTAATCGTAGGGCGATTGATGATGTAATCGTAGGGCGATTGATGATGTAATCGTAGGGAGATTGATGACGTAATCGTAGGGAGATTGATGACGTAATCGTAGGGAGATTGATGACGTAATCGTAGGGCGATTGATGATGTCATCGTAGGGCAAATTATGACTTAATCGTATACAATATATACAACGCCAAGATCAGGCCAACAGCAGGGATCCTCGATATAAACAGGTTAATGCAAGGATTGGCTTTAATGTGTCAATCGGCAGAGTTCCAAGGATCATTTTTGGTAAAAACTGGGTAAAACTGTCTTTTATACTTTCAAAAAATAAAAAAACCACTTTGGTTTTTCACCTCTTTAAATCCTCGTGATCAGGGTGCAGCAACCCTCACACACACACACACACACACACACACACACACACACACACACACACACACACACCCTCCTGTGGGACTCTGGTGATTTTCAGTCCATTAATCAAAGCAGTTGTTGTTGCGGGAGGCGAAGCGGTTTTTCACCGTCACAAGGTCACTTCTCATGTTTTCATGAAGTCGCTTCATGAGTCAGCAGCTTCTGCAGAAGTGGACGTTATCATGGTGACGTCTTTCGTTGGTTTGTGGACGTTTTGAAGCCTCCAATTCGTACACGTCTCTGGTGTCGACCTGTCAATCACTGTGTAGCCCCGCCCCTAAAGCATCCCCTGCTTTATGGTCTGTGTGACTCTAAATGGACCATCATTTACTAAATGAACATCATGCTGTAATGAAGAAGACTTGAAACTAGAGATTGAGACCATAAACTCATGTTTACAATGTTTACTGAGGTAATAAATCAAGAGAGAAGTAGAGTCATTTTCTCATAGACTTCTATACAACCAGAGGAGTCGCCCCCTGGTGGACACTAGAGAGAATGCAGCTTTAACACATGAAGCTTTGAAGAACTTTAAAGAACCGGAGGTTTGACTTCTGGATTTAACTCAGTGAGCCGACGATAACACACGTTCTTACTTTAACATATTGACAGATTCAAACATGTTGGAGTGACGTTGTGACTCAGGGATTCATTATCAGAACAAACAGGAGCGTGTTTGGTTATCAGCAAATATGAAAAACTAAATGATTGACATCAATAGAATCATTAATGTCAGTAAGATTATTAACGGGCTCCACCCTGAGAACATGGACCAATAACCAACCATAATAAAGTCTCATAATTAACATTCACTCACAACGTCAGCAGTCTGAGACACTGAAGGTTTGATATCAGCTGTTATAACAGAGCTTATTACGTTCTAATACTAATGATCTAGTCAAGTAATATCTAAACTAACAACAACTACTATACAATTACGAGGCTACTATCTAAAATCAACAAACTATTTGTGGTGAGAGTGTGTGTGTGTGTGTGTGTGTGTGTGTGTGTGTGTGTGTGTGTTAGTAAAGAAGGAGGAAATAAAGGGGGGGGGGCTCAAAACAAGGCAGATCCTCAGCGCAGCAGTAAAACACAGAAACCTGTCTGGAGAACTTCGTCCGTGGTTCTGGTCTTTGAACTGAACTTCACTCACAGTGATGATCTAACAGTATAAAATACAACAGTCATTTATAAACGGCGCTAACGGAACTCAGCGGTCTGTCAACAAACACAACAACACGTTATAACAATACAGTAAACTTAAACTAAACGCACAAGATAGCAAACACACGATGACCTAACTCTGCCCAGACACAAGTCTCTTACTGTGAGGCCACTTCTTATTGGTCGATGTGGTTCTTCCAGGTTCTTGATGAAACTCGGGATCTGGAGCTTCAAGCTGCGCGCTGATAAACTCTCCAGAGAGTTTTCTTCGGAAATGAAGGGAATTCTTCCTCCTTATGACCGGCAAAATGTCGACGTTAACGGGGAGAGAACGGGGCATAGAAGTTATCCGTTCTGTCCTTCAGGATCCAAAAACAAAACAGTCTGTAGTCCGTCCAGCGAAGTTAAGACTATGACCTCGGGTTTTCTTCAAAAACAATGGTTGTTCACCTCCTTACATGCAAATCATATCGCGTGGGACGGCAAAGAGCTGGAGGTGACGCAGAGTTTTATAGCTTCAGGGACAGAAACCCGTGGGGTGTCTGTGGCTCTCGTCCAATGAGACACCAGTGTTGAGTTTGGATGAAAAGTCACACTTAAGTGCGACTTAGCGTCTCCTGGAGCATGGTGTTGTCTTACACTCAAATCAGGCTTTGGACTGCTCCTACAGTTGTGTAGGTCAAACTCTTTCTTTGTTCAGAGCACATGGTCCCAACACCACACTGTAGTGTTTGAGTGAGAATGTCCTCTGCAGGCTCCCGTAGTCGTCCTGCACTGTACTTACACAGTGAGAATGTCCTCTGCAGGCTCCCGTAGTCGTCCTGCACTGTACTTACACAGTGAGAATGTCCTCTGCAGGCTCCCGTAGTCGTCCTGTACTGTACTTACACAGTGAGAATGTCCTCTGCAGGCTCCCGTAGTCGTCCTGCACTGTACTTACAGTGACTGAGGCACAACGAGCCTCGGGGGAAACGCTCTCATATAACATTCATCAGCAGTCTTTGAAGGATATAAATACCTGAAGTCTCTGGGGTCACATGATCCTCCGTCAGCTGACCAGGCTGAACTTCTTACAGGCTTCACTTATTTATGTTTAATTTTACACCTGAATCATCTGCTCGTCACACATGCTCGAGTTACACCTGTAGTTTAAAATGAGGAGGGTAAAATAATCCATGTGTGTTCTGTAAAGGAGAGTACTTCTATCCTTCACTCTGTGGTAGTAGTACTAGAAGTAACAGTAGTAGTACTAGAAGTAACAGTAGTAGTACTAGAAGTAGTAGTGCAATTAGGTTGACTCTCATTTCTCTGTTACCACAAGTCTGTGAAAATGATTCCCTCCTAGGAGAGAGCTTAGGCCTAGGATGGAGCCTAGGAGAGAGCTTAGGCCTAGGATGGAGCCTAGGAGAGAGCTTAGGCCTAGGATGGAGCCTAGGAGAGAGTTTAGGCCTAGGATGGAGCCTAGGAGAGAGCTTAGGCCTAGGATGGAGCCTAGGAGAGAGCTTAGGCCTAGGATGGAGCCTAGGAGAGAGCTTAGGCCTAGGATGGAGCCTAGGAGAGAGCTTAGGCCTAGGATGGAGCCTAGGAGAGAGCTTAGGCCTAGGATGGAGCCTAGGAGAGAGCTTAGGCCTAGGATGGAGCCTAGGAGAGAGCTTAGGTCTAGGATGGAGCCTAGGAGAGAGCTTAGGTCTAGGATGGAGCCTAGGAGAGAGCTTAGGCCTAGGATGGAGCCTAGGAGAGAGCTTAGGCCTAGGATGGAGCCTAGGAGAGAGCTTAGGCCTAGGATGGAGCCTAGGAGAGAGCTTAGGCCTAGGATGGAGCCTAGGAGAGTTTAGGAGAGAAGCTAACGGTGTTTGCTGAGCTGTAGCAGTAGTAGTAGTAGTACTGAAGTAGTTGTAGTAGTACTGCAGTAGTTGTAGTAGTACTGAAGTAGTTGTAGTAGTACTGCAGTAGTTGTAGTAGTACTGAAGTAGTTGTAGTAGTACTGCAGTAGTTGTAGTAGTACTGCAGTAGTTGTAGTAGTACTGCAGTAGTTGTAGTAGTACTGAAGTAGTTGTAGTAGTACTGCAGTAGTTGTAGTAGTACTGCAGTAGTTGTAGTAGTACTGCAGTAGCAGTATAACAGTCAGTGTAACTGTGAGGATGCTAACATGTTTGCTGAGCTGTAGCAGTGAGCTCAGCTCTGCTGGGACTCTGATGGAGAACTGTTTACTCAGCACAACACAAGGTTATTTTTAGACACACACACACACACACACACACACACACACACACACACACACACACACACACACAGCTGGGCGACCGAGACAGTGAGGAAGCTAAGAAAGAGAGTTTCCTTCACACATCCTGTACTGTACTATAGAGTACTTATAGAGTACAGTGATAGTGTAGTATAGAGTACTTATAGAGTACAGTGATAGTGTACTATAGAGTACTTATAGAGTACAGTGATAGTGTACTATAGAGTACTTATAGAGTACAGTGATAGTGTACTATAGAGTACTTATAGAGTACAGTGATAGTGTACTATAGAGTACTTATAGAGTACAGTGATAGTGTACTATAGAGTACTTATAGAGTACAGTGATAGTGTACTATAGAGTACTTATAGAGTACAGTGATAGTGTACTATAGAGTACTTATAGAGTACAGTGATACCGGAGAACACCCTGACATCACAGCAGCCCGGTGACAAGTGAACCAGGAAGTAGACATGCGAGTACTCCTCAGTTACTCTTTAGTGGTACTCTTACAGTGTACTGTACTTCATGTCATCCGTGATTGAGGACCGTATTGATTGGTTATGGATCCTGAGGAGGAGCAGGTCCACTCAGGATCCTGGTTCTGCTCTCATCCTCCATCAGGACCGATGTGAGCCGGTCTAATAATAAAACTGGATCATGTTTTATTGATGAACCTGCTGAGTTCACTGAGGAAGGTTTACTCCACCAGCTCGTCTTCCTCTGCCGACAGACACACGTCACCGCTTACACAACTTTAGATATGTATATATAGTGTATATATACTACAGTATATATAGTGTATATATACTACAGTATATATAGTGTATATATACTGTAGTATATATAGTGTATATATACTACAGTATATATACACTATATATACTGTATATATACTACAGTATATATACAGTATATATATATATACAGTATATATACAGTATATATACTGTATATATACTGTATATATATATATACAGTATATATACAGTATATATAGTGTATATATACTACAGTATATATACACTATATATACTGTATATATACTACAGTATATATACAGTATATATATATATACAGTATATATACTACAGTAGATCGTTTCCTTCATGGCTGATCAATATATCAGTTTAAATTGTACGCTGTGATTTGAGACGAGACGTCGTGTTACGATGCTGCTTCACTTTTAGCATCTTTATCTTTTCATCCTGAATAATATTTGTTACCTCACAAAGTGTTTCTGCTGAACAGACTTTTCACTGAGTAACTTCAGGCAGCGTCTGTTCTTTCCTGTGAATGTAGAATGAAATGGAGTGAGACTTGTGTTGTAGTGTGTGTGTGTGTGTGTGTGTGAATGTGCATCGTATATAGTTGTTTGTATTAAAATGTATTTTAATATTGTAATCCTGCCAACAGTCTTCATTTTACTAAATGTATCAGTAATCTGATTACTTCTATTTCTTTCTCGTGTCCTGGTTACGTAACAGCGTTCCATGTTTTCCGTCCAGGTCGTGATTTCCCTCAAAGAACCTCAGAGGTTCTAACATAAACAGAACTATTAAAACGTCTCTTTCTTTGATCGTTTGCGGTTCATGAATCTGTATTTGTGATGCTTCTTCGTAGCTTCGTGTTCCGTCAGAATGTCTCATGAAGACAGAACTCGTGAGTGAACGAGAGGTTTGAGTGTGACGGCTGTGAGACGCCGTCTGACTGAAGGAACCTGTCGATCTGCCTGTTGTAGGGGAAAGGGCAAAGGGTCGTTGCCATGGTGCTGAAGGAGCTTCCTGCTAAAAAGTCCTCCTCAGAAGGAAACCCCCTCATCACCGTGACAACCAAGGTTGGCATGATGACCTCGCTTGTTTTGTTATTTTGATTTTTAACTTTTTTTGCTTGTTTGCCTGTAGCGTCATGTTAAGTTTCATTATGAGTCAAACTGTGAACGTCTCCTTATTTTAAAGGGTTAAAGAGGACGCGCTCAGGCACATGTGTGATTTGTGATATTAGAAAAAGAATTTGAAATATTTGGCAAATAAAATAGAAAATTGAATTGAGTGAAACTTTATTCAGTGGACGAAGACTTTGTGAAGCCTCAAAGAAAAGTTCTACTTTATTGTAAGAAATCTACACTGAAGCACTTCTCTGTCACCTGTAGGATATCTAACACATACTTCTAAAGAAATGATCATTTCATCACACATCTTATTCATGTATTTTGAATTTGTATCTTTACTTTTTTATTCCACCTTTTTATTCTCTTATTGTTTCTCATTGATCAGCTGAAGTCAGAATGTCAACGGACACTTTTCCTACTTGTAAGTGAAGCATGAAGTGAGATGTGAGTCCGGGTGTCTTTTAGTGGATATTGGTGCTCTTTCACAGGATTAAAGTCAAACATATTCACGTTGACATGTGGACGTACTCAACTGTGTGGATTAGTGTGACAAAAAGGAGGGAAGTTAAAGTAGTTTGAAGGACGAGCGTCATGAAGGTGTTTTATGTTGTTCAGAGTATAAAAGGCTGCATTTAAACAGGAATATTGGCTTTTTCAGAATAAGGGAAATACTGGAATATAAGTATCCGTAAAGACACTTTCTGACATTTTGGGACTTGAATAGTGTAGAAAAGGTTCCTGCAGGCTTTTGACCCGTAGACCCGAGTCTCTCCTCAAAGACATTCATGGTGTTGCACCTGTTTGAGTTGTTCTGTCATTTTCTGAGTCAAACCTGCAGGTTTTTACCTCAATTTAAATCTGGTAATTTAACGTGTTAGACCTAACCGGTGTCTAACCGGTGTCTAACTGGTGTCTAACTAGTGTATAACTAGTGTCTAACTGGTGTCTAACTAGTGTATAACTAGTGTCTAACTGGTGTCTAACTAGTGTCTAACTAGTGTCTAACTGGTGTCTAACTAGTGTCTAACTAGTGTATAACTGGTGTCTAACTGGTGTCTAAATGGTGTCTAACTGGCGTCTAACTAGTGTATAACTGGTGTATAACTAGTGTATAACTGGTGTCTAACTAGTGTATAACTGCTGTCTAAATGGTGTCTAAATGGTGTCTAACTGGTGTCTAACTAGTGTATAACTGGTGTATAACTGGTGTCTAACTAGTGTCTAACTAGTGTATAACTGGTGTATAACTGGTGTATAACTGGTGTATAACTAGTGTCTAACTAGTGTATAACTGGTGTATAACTGGTGTATAACTGGTGTATAACTAGTGTCTAACTAGTGTCTAACTAGTGTATAACTGGTGTCTAACTAGTGTCTAACTGGTGTCTAACTAGTGTCTAAATAGTGTCTAACTGGTGTATAACTAGTGTCTAACTGGTGTCTAACTAGCGTCTAACTAGTGTATAACTGCTGTCTAAATGATGTCTAAATGGTGTCTAACTGGTGTCTAACTAGTGTATAACTGGTGTCTAACTAGTGTATAACTAGTGTATAACTGCTGTCTAAATGGTGTCTAACTGGTGTCTAACTAGTGTCTAACTAGTGTATAACTGGTGTCTAACTAGTGTCTAACTAGTGTATAACTGGTGTCTAACTAGTGTATAACTGGTGTCTAACTGGTGTCTAACTAGTGTCTAACTAGTGTATAACTGGTGTCTAACTAGTGTCTAACTAGTGTATAACTGGTGTCTAACTAGTGTCTAACTGGTGTCTAAATGGTGTCTAAATGGTGTCTAAATGGTGTATAACTAGTGTATAACTGGTGTCTAAATGGTGTCTAAATGGTGTCTAACTGGTGTATAACTGGTGTATAACTGGTGTCTAAATGGTGTCTAACTGGTGTATAACTGGTGTATAACTGGTGTCTAAATGGTGTCTAAATGGTGTCTAAATGGTGTCTAACTAGTGTATAACTAGTGTCTAACTGGTGTATAACTGGTGTCTAAATGGTGTCTAACTGGTGTATAACTGGTGTATAACTGGTGTCTAACTGGTGTATAACTGGTGTCTAACTAGTGTATAATTGGTGTATAACTAGTGTCTAAATAGTGTAACTAGTGTATAACTGGTGTCTAGTGTATAACTGGTGTCTAAATGGTGTCTAACTGGTGTATAACTGGTGTATAACTGGTGTATAACTAGTGTCTAACTAGTGTCTAACTAGTGTATAACTGGTGTCTAACTAGTGTCTAACTGGTGTCTAACTAGTGTCTAAATAGTGTCTAACTAGTGTATAACTGGTGTCTAACTAGTGTATAACTAGTGTATAACTGGTGTCTAAATGGTGTCTAACTGGTGTCTAACTGGTGTATAACTAGTGTATAACTGGTGTCTAACTAGTGTCTAAATAGTGTCTAACTAGTGTATAACTGGTGTATAACTGGTGTCTAACTGGTGTCTAACTAGTGTCTAACTAGTGTCTAACTGGTGTATAACTGGTGTCTAACTAGTGTATAACTAGTGTATAACTGGTGTCTAACTAGTGTATAACTGGTGTCTAACTAGTGTATAACTGGTGTCTAACTAGTGTCTAAATAGTGTCTAACTGGTGTCTAACTGGTGTATAACTGGTGTCTAACTGGTGTTTAACTAGTGTCTAACTAGTGTCTAACTGGTGTCTAACTAGTGTCTAACTAGTGTATAACTGGTGTATAACTAGTGTATAACTGGTGTATAACTGGTGTATAACTGGTGTCTAACTGGTGTCTAACTGGTGTCTAACTGGTGTATAACTGGTGTATAACTGGTGTATAACTAGTGTATAACTGGTGTATAACTGGTGTATAACTGGTGTATAACTGGTGTATAACTAGTGTCTAACTGGTGTATAACTGGTGTATAACTAGTGACTAAATAGTGTATAACTGGTGTATAACTAGTGTCTAACTGGTGTATAACTGGTGTATAACTAGTGTATAACTGGTGTATAACTGGTGTATAACTGGTGTCTAACTGGTGTCTAACTAGTGTCTAACTGGTGCTTGTGGTCCCCAGCTGGTCCGGGAGCAGCAGGAGAGTCGACCCCTGCTGAGTCCCTCCATCGATGACTTCCTGTCAGAGAGCCGGAGCGACGCCCCTTCCACTCGACCGCTCACATCCAATACAGCAGGTAGACTCCTGCTAATCCCCCCCCCCCCTCCCCCCCGTCTCACCTGTCCTCCTCAGGCCTGCTCAGCTCTGTGTTTAGCTCCCCCTCCTCTCCTTTGCTCTTCTTCTAAGAACCTATTTCAGTCTTTGTCACCCTATTTTATTCTTCCCCTGACCTCCTCTCTTGTTCTTCTTCTTCTCTCTCTAACTTTGCGTCCTTGGCTGTCGTCCTTCCTCCTCTGTGACCATCTGTCACCTGCGACTCAGCAGGTACACCTCCCGTTCATGAACGCCTGTGACCTCCGTCCTCCCGTCTGCTCCGTCCTCCTCCTCACATTCATTAAGAGTCTAAAACAGAATCTCTGTGTTTCTGTTTTCATACAAACTGACGACAGCTGAAATGTTTTCTGTTCAAACTGTAAGCGTGTTTCAGAGTGTGATGGTGACGAGTCGAGGTTAACAGAATATTCAGGAGATCAGAGACAAACACAAGTATGAAATATTCATATACATTAAGATAAAAGACGGAGACATAAATATGTGGACAGCTGAACATTGCTGCTATGTGCGGCTCAGGAGGAAGAGCGGCTCGTCCACTATCAGAAGATCGGCGGTTCAATCCTCGACTCCTTGTGCAGTCAGTTAGTTAGTTAGTTAGTCAGTCAGTCAGTTAGTTATTCAGTTAGTTAGTCAGTCAGTCAGTTAGTTAGTTATTCAGTTAGTTAGTCAGTCAGTCAGTTAGTTAGTTATTCAGTTAGTTAGTCAGTTAGTTAGTCAGTCAGTTAGTTAGTCAGTTAGTTAGTTAGTTAGTTAGTCAGTTAGTTATTCAGTTAGTTATTCAGTTAGTTAGTCAGTTAGTTAGTTAGTCAGTTAGTTAGTCAGTTAGTTAGTCAGTTAGTTAGTCAGTTAGTCAGTTAGTCAGTCAGTTAGTTAGTTATTCAGTTAGTTAGTCAGTCAGTCAGTTAGTTATTCAGTTAGTTAGTCAGTCAGTCAGTTAGTTAGTTATTCAGTCAGTCAGTCAGTTAGTTAGTTATTCAGTTAGTTAGTCAGTCAGTTAGTTATTCAGTTAGTTAGTCAGTTAGTTAGTTATTCAGTTAGTTAGTCAGTCAGTTAGTTATTCAGTTAGTTAGTCAGTTAGTTAGTTATTCAGTTAGTTAGTCAGTTAGTTAGTTAGTCAGTTAGTTAGTCAGTTAGTTAGTTAGTCAGTCTTATTCAGTTAGTCAGTCAGTTAGTTAGTTATTCAGTTAGTTAGTCAGTTAGTTAGTTAGTCAGTCTTATTCAGTTAGTCAGTCAGTTAGTTAGTTATTCAGTTAGTTAGTCAGTTAGTTAGTTAGTCAGTTAGTTAGTCAGTCTTATTCAGTTAGTCAGTCAGTTAGTTAGTTATTCAGTTAGTTAGTCAGTTAGTTAGTTAGTCAGTTAGTTAGTCAGTTAGTTAGTTAGTCAGTCTTATTCAGTTAGTCAGTCAGTTAGTTAGTTATTCAGTTAGTTAGTCAGTCAGTTAGTTATTCAGTTAGTTCGTCAGTTAGTTAGTTATTCAGTTAGTTAGTCAGTTAGTTAGTTAGTCAGTTAGTTAGTCAGTTAGTTAGTTAGTCAGTCTTATTCAGTTAGTCAGTCAGTTAGTTAGTTATTCAGTCAGTCAGTCAGTCAGTCAGTCAGTCAGTTAGTCAGTTAGTTAGTCAGTTAGTCAGTCAGTTAGTTAGTTATTCAGTTAGTTAGTCAGTCAGTCAGTTAGTTATTCAGTTAGTTAGTCAGTCAGTCAGTCAGTTAGTTAGTTATTCAGTCAGTCAGTCAGTTAGTTAGTTATTCAGTTAGTTAGTCAGTCAGTTAGTTATTCAGTTAGTTAGTCAGTTAGTTAGTTAGTTATTCAGTTAGTTAGTCAGTCAGTTAGTTATTCAGTTAGTTAGTCAGTTAGTTAGTCAGTTAGTTAGTTATTCAGTTAGTTAGTCAGTTAGTTAGTTAGTCAGTTAGTTAGTCAGTTAGTTAGTTAGTCAGTCTTATTCAGTTAGTCAGTCAGTTAGTTAGTTATTCAGTTAGTTAGTCAGTCAGTCAGTCAGTCAGTCAGTCAGTCAGTCAGTCAGTCAGTCAGTCAGTCAGTCAGTCAGTCAGTCAGTCAGTCAGTTAGTTAGTTAGTTAGTTAGTTAGTCAGTTAGTTATTCAGTTAGTTAGTCAGTTAGTTAGTTAGTTAGTTAGTTAGTTAGTTAGTCAGTCTTATTCAGTTAGTCAGTCAGTTAGTTAGTTATTCAGTTAGTTAGTCAGTTAGTTAGTTAGTTAGTCAGTCAGTCAGTCAGTCAGTCAGTCAGTCAGTCAGTCAGTCAGTCAGTCAGTCAGTCAGTCAGTCAGTCAGTCAGTTAGTTAGTTAGTTAGTTAGTTAGTTAGTTATTCAGTTAGTTAGTTAGTTAGTTAGTTAGTTAGTTAGTTAGTTAGTTAGTTAGTTAGTCAGTTAGTTAGTTATTCAGTTAGTTAGTCAGTCAGTTAGTTATTCAGTTAGTTAGTCAGTTAGTTAGTCAGTTAGTTAGTTATTCAGTTAGTTAGTCAGTTAGTTAGTTAGTCAGTTAGTTAGTCAGTTAGTTAGTTAGTCAGTCTTATTCAGTTAGTCAGTCAGTTAGTTAGTTATTCAGTTAGTTAGTCAGTTAGTTAGTTAGTCAGTCAGTCAGTCAGTCAGTCAGTCAGTCAGTCAGTCAGTCAGTCAGTCAGTCAGTCAGTCAGTCAGTCAGTCAGTCAGTCAGTCAGTTAGTTAGTTAGTTAGTCAGTTAGTTATTCAGTTAGTTAGTCAGTTAGTTAGTTAGTTAGTTAGTTAGTTAGTTAGTTAGTCAGTCTTATTCAGTTAGTCAGTCAGTTAGTTAGTTATTCAGTTAGTTAGTCAGTTAGTTAGTTAGTTAGTCAGTCAGTCAGTCAGTCAGTCAGTCAGTCAGTCAGTCAGTCAGTCAGTCAGTCAGTCAGTCAGTTAGTTAGTTAGTTAGTTAGTTAGTTAGTTATTCAGTTAGTTAGTTAGTTAGTTAGTTAGTTAGTTAGTTAGTCAGTTAGTTAGTTAGTTAGTTAGTTAGTTAGTCAGTTAGTCAGATAGTTAGTTAGATTCCATTTTAAATAACATTTTCTCAAATCTGGGTTTTCTGGCTAAATAAAGAATTCAGAATATCTTGGATCACTTGTCTTATTAGCTCCGACACACCAAACTGTTCATTTCCTGTAAATCCAACCTGTTGGACTGAAGTCTGACCCGTTAACCCTCCATCCTGTCGTGCTGTAGTTCTGTCCACAGCTCTGGACCTCGTGGACCTCAGTGAGCCGGCGGACAGCACCGGGGGCAGTAATGGTGGCGTTAGTGGTGTTAGTGGCAGCAGCAGTAACAAGGACCAGAGGAGGAGTCCTCTGAGGAGGAAGGGCAGCTCCAGGAGCCCTCGGCGCCGGACAAGACCGGATGAGACGGAGCTGATCCAGGTGGAGGTGGAACACCTGCCCGCCAGCCCCAGAACACCTGAAAGGATCTCCCTGGACTCAGGTACTGCAGACTAAACCACCACACAGGAAGTTGATGTGACGACAGATATTTAGTGATGTTACACGGGCTGCTTCTTCATGAGTCAGCAAGTTTAAACATCATCTATTATGTCAGCTATAGAAAGTTTTCAAATGCTCTCACAGAATATCCAGCTTTGTTACTAGCTATATATACATATATATGAATATATATGTGTATTCTATTTTTAATTATTATGTTGAAAGTGCCTTGCTCACTGGCAGCGGTGGAGGAAGTCTTCAGACTACGTTGATGCAGCGCGTGGGAGAAGTTTAGAGAAACAAAAGCAACACAAGCTAACAGATGCTACAGAGACAAGCTAACAGATGCTACAGAGACAAGCTAACAGATGCTACAAAGACAAGCTAACAGATGCTACAGAGACAAGCTAACAGATGCTACAAAGACAAGCTAACAGATGCTACAGAGACAAGCTAACAGATGCTACAGAGACAAGCTAACAGATGCTACAAAGACAAGCTAACAGATGCTACAGAGACAAGCTAACAGATGCTACAAAGACAAGCTAACAGATGCTACAGAGACAAGCTAACAGATGCTACAAAGACAAGCTAACAGATGCTACAGAGAACTGGAGACAAACTGTGGGAGAACTTGGGGCGATTGAACGCCAGACGAGCTGCAGCTTTCTGGACGAGCTCCAGAGGTCTGATGGCCGACGCCGGGGCTCCGACAAGTAGAGAGCTGCAGTAGACCAGGAGGGAGATGACCAGAGCCTGGATGAGGACCTGCTCCGTCTCCTCAGTGAGGAAGAGGAGAATCCTCCTGATGTTGTAGAGCAGGAATCTGCAGGAGCGTGTAACCGATGAGATGTTTGCTGAGAACGACAGCTGGTCGTCCAGGGTCACACCCAGGTTCCTCGCAGTCTGAGTTGGCGTCACCACGGTATCGTCCATGGTGATGGACAGGTCTCGGTGCGGACAGCCCTTCACCAGGAGGAACAGTAGCTCGGTTTGGTCCAGGTTGAGCTTGAGGTGGTGTGTCATCATCCACTTCAAGATGTCAGCCAAGCACACAGCGATGCGTACCTCCACTTGAGTTCAGAGAGGAGAGAGGAGAGGAGGAGAGAGGAGAGGAGGAGAGGAGAGGAGGAGAGAGGAGAGGAGAGAGGAGAGAGGAGAGGAGAGAGGAGAGGAGAGGAGAGGAGGAGAGAGGAGAGGAGGGGCTTTAAAAATATATATAGTTAAATATTTATGAGATGAGGAGGGTTCCAATATTAGAACTACTGAAACACTTTACCAACATCATCATCATCATCATCATCATCATCATCATCATCATCATCATCATCATCATCATCACAGTAACAGACTCCAGATCAGTTTGTTGTTCATTTAGCTAAAAGCTCTGAACTCAGTCAGCTGTGAGTAAAAGCTTTTATTGTGATGAGAACTGAACTTCCTGTTTCAGCTCAAACAAAAGTCTCATTGATTCATAAACATTCATGTGATCCTGAGACAAATGTTTCCATCTACAGCTGCAATGATTTATTAATTAGTTGTTAACTATTTTAATATTCCGTTAATCGGTTTGAGTCATTTTTTAAGAAAATAAAAGCCCAAATCATCTGATTGAAAACTTAAATGTCTCAATGATCTGGTTTCTTTCTTCTTCTTTGAGTTGTGAACAAAACGAGACTTCAGACGACGACCGATCCACGTTTTCTCACATTCTATAAAAACAACCAAATTGGATCCAGTCTAGGATCCAGTGAAGGATCCAGTGAAGGATCTGGTCTAGGATCTAGTCTAGGATCTAGTGAAGGATCTGGTCTAGGATCTAGTCTAGGATCTAGTGAAGGATCTGGTCTAGGATCTAGTCTAGGATCTAGTCTAGGATCCAGTCTAGGATCCAGTCATAGAACATAATCTTTAGCTGCAGCCTCCAGGTTTTTGTGTCTTCTTAAAAAACAAACTTCAGTTTAAACTACGGTGACATCATCATCATGTTACCTTCATCACAATGATGTCATCCCGTGTGTTCTCAGTCAGTCTGTCGTCTCCTCTGGACAAGTGGGACGAGGTGAACCTGGACGTGGAGGACGGAGGACTCAGGAGGAGACACGAGAAGAGATGCACCTCCCAGCACTCCTCCAGTGAACTGCTGTGGTAAATAAAGTATTATTCACATTATTCATAGGTCCATACACGTTATATCATGTTCCTGTTGTTCCTTTATTGTTTAACAATATTATCAGATATCATCATAACCTGTTTAACATGTGACTCATGAACTGACCTGCGTTTTACTTTCATTTCACTACTTTTACTTGAGAACAATACAGTATTTTCAGAATGTAGTGAGCCTGAAGGGGGCGCTAACGCAGCTCTCACCTCAGCTGATACCTGGTCTCTTCTGGTCTCTTCTGGTCTCTTCTGGTCTCTTCTGGTCTCTTCTGGTCTCTTCAGGTCTGCAGAGTTTAAAACGGATCCTCTAACAAAGAACTCCTTCGACATCCACAGCTTCGATGACCTGGACTTCACGTCTTCACCACAGGTCAGCTGCTGGTATTTATACTGTAGTACTTCATCCTGACAGAAAGTACTTCATCCTGACAGTATTTATACTGTAGTACTTCATCCTGACAGAAAGTACTTCATCCTGACAGTATTTATACTGTAGTACTTCATCCTGACAGAAAGTACTTCATCCTGACAGTATTTATACTGTAGTACTTCATCCTGACAGAAAGTACTTCATCCTGACAGTATTTATACTGTAGTACTTCATCCTGACAGAAAGTAAAATATAAAAGAACAAGCTGAACCAAATACAGTGAGTAGTTCAGGGAGCGTGGGATAACAGATCGTTACCTGCAGATACTTCAGCGGTTACTGTCTCTTTAAATATGACTTTGAAGACCTTTAAAGTTTTCTGGTGTTTTGTCTTTACTGACCTCTGTGTGTGTGTGTGTGTGTGTGTGTCTGTGTGTGTGTGTGTGTGTGTGTCTGTGTCTGTGTGTGTGTGTGTCTGTGTGTGTGTGCGTGTGTTTCTGTGTGTGTGTGTGTGTGTGTGTGTGTGTGTGTGTGTGTGTGTGTGTCTGTGTCTGTGTCTGTGTGTGTTTCTGTGTGTGTGTGTGTGTGTGTGTGTGTGTGTGTCTGTGTGTGTGTGTTTTCAGGACTGTGCTGCTTCCAGTCAGCGCAGACGGACTCGTTCCCTTCTGACCAGAAACGAGTCTCTTGAGGACGAGTTTGTCAGAGCGAAAGCTGCTGTGGAGGTAAAATACACAGAGTGACAAAATGTCCTTTCTTTCAGAACATAATTCTCTCTACAAAAGTCATAAATCTGTAGAACACGTCCAGCTTGGTCCTTTAAAGCTGCAGCAGCTCTCACTGTTAAATATCAGATATCAGCTGATCTTCAGAAACCTGATCTCAGGTCTGTTCTTATCGTCATCTGAGAACTCTGACTCAGCAAACATTCAGATAGATGAGGCTGCACTCAGACCAGCAGACTCAGGGTCAGTTTTCATATCCGACACTGAAGAAATATATATTTCTATATATATGATCAGACCACACAGCTGGTTCAGGAGGTTCAGGCGGTTCAGGAGGTTCAGGCGGTTCAGGAGGTTCAGGAGGTTCAGGCGGTTCAGGAGGTTCAGGAGGTTCAGGAGGTTGAGGAGGTTCAGTAGGTTCAGGAGGTTCAGGAGGTTCAGGAGGTTCAGGAGGTTGAGGAGGTTGAGGAGGTTCAGGAGGTTCAGGAGGTTCAGGAGGTTCAGGAGGTTGAGGAGGTTCAGGAGGTTGAGGAGGTTCAGGAGGTTCAGGCGGTTCAGGAGGTTGAGGAGGTTCAGGCGGTTCAGGAGGTTCAGTAGGTTCAGGAGGTTGAGGAGGTTCAGGAGGTTCAGGCGGTTGAGGAGGTTCAGGAGGTTGAGGAGGTTCAGGCGGTTCAGGAGGTTCAGTAGGTTCAGGAGGTTCAGGAGGTTGAGGAGGTTCAGGCGGTTCAGGAGGTTCAGGAGGTTCAGGAGGTTGAGGAGGTTCAGGCGATTCAGGAGGTTCAGGCGGTTCAGGAGGTTGAGGAGGTTCAGGAGGTTCAGGCGGTTCAGGAGGTTGAGGAGGTTCAGGAGGTTCAGGCGGTTCAGGAGGTTCAGGAGGTTCAGGAGGTTGAGGAGGTTCAGGAGGTTCAGGAGGTTGAGGAGGGTTCAGGCGGTTCAGGAGGTTCAGGAGGTTCAGGCGGTTCAGGTTGGGTGATTGTGGTTTACATAATGGTTTGATCCAGTCTGGAGGAGGTGAAGTGAAATAACAGCTCAGTTATTAAAGTGATTAAAGTAGAGATCAATTTGAGACTCTGGTGTCGAAGCGTTCCTGCTCTTCATCCCGTCAGTTCGGCTCAGTGAACCAATCACAGCGTCTCGTCTGATTAAAAGCATTTCCTCATCGACACTTTGTGGATTTAGCTGCAGGTATTTCAATCCAGAGGTCACCGCTGACGGATTAACAGCACACGGTTTTCTATGTGACCTCATGACTAAAGTTTCAAAATAAAGTTGTGTATTTTGTATTTATCCAGCAGTAAAGTTATGTTTTATTAATAATCTTGATGTTCCTTTAACCAGGAACCCAGCAGGCTCCAGGATTAGCTCTATTAGTTATACTGTAACATTAAAAATATAACTAAAAACTACGAGTCCCAGGGTGCATTTCACTAACAAACAGCTAATCACATAGCTTCATGTTCTGTTGAAGAAAACTACTTTAAACAGACTTTAAACATTCACTTCCATTCATGTGGAGTTTAAAGATGTGGCTCTTAGTCGAGGATCTAGTCTAGGATCCAGTCTAGGATCCAGTGTAGGATCCAGTCTAGGATCTAGTCTAGGATCTAGTCTAGGATCCAGTGTAGGATCTAGTCTAGGATCTAGTCTAGGATCCAGTCTAGGATCCAGTCTATGCTCTAGTCTAGGATCTAGTCTAGGATCCAGTCTAGGATCCAGTCTATGCTCTAGTCTAGGATCTAGTCTAGGATCTAGTCTAGGATCCAGTCTCAGATCCAGTCTCAGATCCAGTCTATGCTCTAGTGTAGGATCCAGTCTAGGATCCAGTCTAGGATCCAGTCTATGCTCTAGTCTAGGATCTAGTCTAGGATCCAGTCTAGGATCCAGTCTATGCTCTAGTCTAGGATCTAGTCTAGGATCCAGTGTAGGATCCAGTCTATGCTCTAGTCTAGGATCTAGTCTAGGATCCAGTCTAGGATCCAGTTTATGCTCTAGTCTAGGATCCAGTGTAGAATCCAGTGTAGGATCCAGTCTAGGATCCAGTCTATGCTCTAGTCTAGGATCCAGTCTAGGATCCAGTGTAGGACCTAGTCTAGGATCCAGTCTCAGATCCAGTCTATGCTCCAGTCTATGATCTAGTCTAGGATCCAGTCTATGCTCTAGTCTAGGATCCAGTCTATGATCTAGTCTAGGATCCAGTCTAGGATCCAGTGTAGGATCCAGTGTAGGATCTAGTCTAGGATCTAGTCTAGGATCTAGTCTAGGATCTAGTCTAGGACCTTGTGTCCGTGGTGAGACTCTGAACTGTTGTGGTCTTTCAGTCGGACACAGAGTTCTGGGACAAGATGCAGGCCGAGTGGGAGGAACTGGCTCGGAGGAACTGGCTGGAGGATTCTGAGGGTCAGGGTCCGGTCCCGCCCGCCGTCACACCTGTGGAGAAGGTACGTCCAGAACCTGCTCCACAGACCTGGTCCCTGTAACCTTTCACCCCTCGACACCTTTAAACATGAAGTTATATTTCTTTCTGCAGCTGTTATGAGTTCCTGTAAATTCATGTTTGTTTGTGATAGTGGTGATATTAACATCTTATTTACATAAATATACATAAATATATATAAATATACATAAATATATAAATATATATAAATATATATAAATATATATAACTATACATAAATATATATAAATATACATAAATATATATAAATATATATAAATATATATAAATATACATAAATATATATAAATATATATAAATATATATAAATATGCATAAATATACATAAATATATATATATAAATATATATAAATATATATAAATATACATAAATATATATAAATATACATAAATATATATAAATATATATAAATATACATAAATATATATAAATATACATAAATATATATAAATATACATAAATATATATAAATATATATAAATATACATAAATATATATAAATATACATAAATATATATAAATATACATAAATATATATAAATGTAATCTGTGGTTCTGTTAGATTGCTGCTGAACCGTTCTTACAGGAGAACAAACTCTTTAGTTCAGTATTTAAATTAATAAACACCAACAAATATGGATTAAAGCAGAATAAATGTGAATTCTGATGATGACGACATGAATCTGTTATTGATGACCACGCCATCAAAACATCCCGTTAACGTTTCACTTCCTGTTTAACTTGCACACTATTTTTGCAGACTGGAGTTATTAATGATGAGAGATTATTACTGATGTTCGTCAGCATTAATCTCTATTTATAATCCTCTGACCTGCATCAGTAATCCGGCAGTAATCCCGCCTCCTCAGGTGTTACATCACCGCGTCAGCACCAGAACAGATGTTCTTCTTCTTCTTCTTCTATATTTAGTTTGTGGATTATTATAATTATCAGTGTTCAGAGAACACATCAGTGTTACTATCTGACCTAAAGATGCCTTTATATTATATAATATAAAGACATATATTATATCATTATACATCTTTTTATGATATAATATAAAAACATCTACTTTACGTGTTTATAATCAGAGATTCAGATTTTATTCGTCTGATTTTAATCAGACGAATAAAATTTAAAATAAAAAACTAATTATTTTAGAATTGATGTCAACATTCAGTTGTTCCAAGAAATACAAGTTTAAAATGTTTAAAATATATATATATAAAAAATAAATGTAATGAAATGGATTCATCACACATTCAAAATGAAAGAGCCCAAAACATTTAATATTAAAAGAATGTGAACCGTTTCAAAATGATTGAAAGGAAAAGATCTGAGAAAGGAAGTACTACTGCAGTAAAGGTACTAATACTACAACTAAGTACTAATACTAGAGTGTAGTAACAAGTTAAAGTCCTGCTTTCAAAATGTTACTGAAGTATACATTTACGTTATTTAAAAATAAATCATTTAAATGAATTTACATGAATATGTATCTATGTGTGTATGTCATTAATATGTTTATATTCTAATATAATATATATTATATATTATAATACTGGACATTTTATGAACGTTTTCTTTCATAAAATGTTAAAAAGAAAACAAAGAAAAGACAATAAAAGTGTCTCTGTGATGGAACCATGTGACCTCACACGGGTCAGCTGCTCTGATGTGGTCTGATGTGGTCTGATGTGGTTTTGTCTCGTTCAGGTCTACTTCTTCAGCACCAACAACCCGTACAGAGACTGGCCGAGCGCCTTCGCCGAGGGTCAGGAGAAAGCTCGGGAGGGAGACCTGAACGCCGCCGTCCTGCTGCTGGAGGCCGCCATCCTGCAGGACCCGCAGGACTCTGAGGTCTGAGGTCTCGCTGACCGGCAACGATCTATTGACGAGACCGAACTTTAACGTCTCTTCTTTGTGTGTTTTCAGGCATGGCAGGTTTTAGGAACGACTCAGGCCGAGAACGAGAACGAACAGGCCGCCATCGCGGCGCTGCAGAGGTCAGACTTCCTGTTTTACTTTTACGTTTACTTCCCGTTTTACGTTTACTTCCTGAGACCCTGCAGGTAGAGAGAGGTTAGGTCCTTTTATATTTACAATAAAGACTTCAGGGTTTGTTTGATATTCAGACCTTCAGAAACAGAAAAGTAAAGTGGACATTAGCGCCTGAACCTGAAATAGTTAAAGAGAATAAAATACTATTATATTTATATATACGATTAAATAAACTCAGTGTTCAGAAGTTACTTAACTCTTTAACTCTTCGTTGTTTCTCTTATTTGAACGTTTTTGTGCACCGAACCGTCAACATTTTATAAAATAGTCTCACGTCTGAAGTTAAACTGAACTTTAGTGTCTTTTAAAGCAACAATCAAATACGATAAATATATAAATCAATAAATAACATCAGTGAAGAGGTTTTAACTTTAGAACTGCTGTCATACAAACATTATATTAAACTATAACATTGTAGTTTCAATATAGATAGTTAATATATCAATAATCAATATCAATAATCAATATAAATAATCAATATCAATAATCAATATAAATAATCAATATAAATAATCAATATAAATAATCAATATATAAATAATCAATATCAATAATCAATATAAATAATCAATATAAATAATCAATATCAATAATCAATATAAATAATCAATATAAATAATCAATATAAATAATCAATATATAAATAATCAATATAAATAATCAATATCAATAATCAATATAAATAATCAATATAAATAATCAATATCAATAATCAATATAAATAATCAATATCAATAATCAATATAAATAATCAATATAAATAATCAATATAAATAATCAATATATAAATAATCAATATCAATAATCAATATATAAATAATCAATATCAATAATCAATATCAATAATCAATATATAAATAATCAATATCAATAATCAATAATCAATATATAAATAATCAATATATAAATAATCAATATCAATAATCAATATCAATAATCAATATATAAATAATCAATATCAATAATCAATAATCAATATATAAATAATCAATATATAAATAATCAATATCAATAATCAATATAGAAATAATCAATATCAATAATAAATATATAAATAATCAATATCAATAATCAATATATAAATAATCAATATATAAATAATCAATATAGAAATAATCAATATAGAAATAATCAATCATCATAATCAGCTCTGATTATTGCTTCATTATTGTTTTGTTATTGCTTCGTCAAAATTATTATAATTAGATATTTGGCCTATAAATACTGAGTTAATTAAATAAAAAATGTTTTGCTAACCATTGCTAAGCTAACACGTGTCTCACCTGCTGCAGGTGTCTGGAGCTCCGCCCCAACAACCTGCCGGCTCTGATGGCGCTCGCCGTCAGCTTCACTAACAGCGGCGTGCAGCGGGAGGCCTGCGACGCTCTGAGCCGCTGGATCAGCCACAACCCCCGATACAAGCACCTGGTCCTGGACCACAGGAGTCCGCTACGGGGCTCCCCGGCCACGCCTCGCAGGGGCCCCCGCACCTCCACACCGGCCAGGTACGAACACCTGAGGGGACGTTAGATCAGTTTGCTCTAAATACTACATTACCCATAAGTCTCAACTGTCATCCATCAAGAGCTGTGACATCAGCGCTGTGTGTGTGTGTGTGTGTGTGTGTGTGTCTTCAGGGCTGAGCTGCAGGACGTCCTGCTTCTCTTCCAGGATGCGGCTCTGTTGAATCTGGACTGTGTGGATCCAGACCTGCAGACCGGACTCGGGGTCCTCTTCAACCTCAGCTCCGACTTCAACAGAGCGGTGGAGGCTTTCACTGCAGCGCTGTCTGTCAGACCACAGGTGACACACACACACACACACACACACACACACACACACACACACACACACACACACACACACACACTTCGTAGCTGCCTCTCTGGTTACTATGGCCACGTATTGGCAAGCACCTCACGATAAATCACGATACGGTACATATTGCAATACTGCCAATAATGATATAATGTGTTGTAAAAAGTCATAAAAATGTCATAAAAACCTCATAATATAGTCTATAGTCTAAAATGTCAAATAATGTATCACTGATGACATGACTTTGATGATGTCATGACATCGTTAATGTCCTGTGTTCCTCTTCAGGACTACCTGCTGTGGAACCGTCTGGGTGCTACGTTGGCAAACGGAGACCGAAGTGAGGAAGCTGTAGAGGCTTATACCAGAGCTCTGGAGCTGCAGCCGGGATTCATCCGGTCCAGATACAACCTGGGGATCAGCTGCATCAACCTGGGGGCTCACAGGTAAACACATCAGCTGTCTTACCTGAGGCTCACACAGAACACCGGACCAAACGTGGGTTAAAACTCTAGAGAACACCGGACCAAACGTGGGTTAAAACACTAGAGAACACCGGACCAAACGTGGGTTAAAACACTAGAGAACACCGGACCAAACGTGGGTTAAAACACTAGAGAACACCGGACCAAACGTGGGTTAAAACTCTAGAGAACACCGGACCAAACGTGGGTTAAAACACTAGAGAACACCGGACCAAACGTGGGTTAAAACTCTAGAGAACACCGGACCAAACGTGGGTTAAAACTCTAGAGAACATCGGACCAAACGTGGGTTAAAACGCTAGAGAACACCGGACCAAATGTGGGTTAAAACACTAGAGAACACAGGACCAAACGTGGGTTAAAACGCTAGAGAACCCAGGACCAAACGTGGGTTAAAACACTAGAGAACACCGGACCAAACGTGGGTTAAAACGCTAGAGAACACCGGACCAAACGTGGGTTAAAACACTAGAGAACACCGGACCAAACGTGGGTTAAAACACTAGAGAACACAGGACCAAACGTGGGTTAAAACGCTAGAGAACCCAGGACCAAACGTGGGTTAAAACACTAGAGAACACCGGACCAAACGTGGGTTAAAACGCTAGAGAACACCGGACCAAACGTGGGTTAAAACACTAGAGAACACAGGACCAAACGTGGGTTAAAACACTAGAGAACACCGGACCAAACGTGGGTTAAAACACTAGAGAACACCGGACCAAACGTGGGTTAAAACTCTAGAGAACACCGGACCAAACGTGGGTTAAAACACTAGAGAACACCGGACCAAACGTGGGTTAAAACACTAGAGAACACCGGACCAAACGTGGGTTAAAACACTAGAGAACACCGGACCAAACGTGGGTTAAAACACTAGAGAACACCGGACCAAACGTGGGTTAAAACACTAGAGAACACCGGACCAAACGTGGGTTAAAACACTAGAGAACACCGGACCAAACGTGGGTTAAAACACTAGAGAACACCGGACCAAACGTGGGTTAAAACACTAGAGAACACCGGACCAAACGTGGGTTAAAACTCTAGAGAACACCGGACCAAACGTGGGTTAAAACTCTAGAGAACACAGGACCAAACGTGGGTTAAAACACTAGAGAACACCGGACCAAACGTGGGTTAAAACACTAGAGAACACAGGACCAAACGTGGGTTAAAACTCTAGAGAACACAGGACCAAACGTGGGTTAAAACTCTAGAGAACACCGGACCAAACGTGGGTTAAAACTCTAGAGAACACAGGACCAAACGTGGGTTAAAACTCTAGAGAACACCGGACCAAACGTGGGTTAAAACTCTAGAGAACACCGGACCAAACGTGGGTTAAAACTCTAGAGAACACAGGACCAAACGTGGGTTAAAACACTAGAGAACACCGGACCAAACGTGGGTTAAAACACTAGAGAACACAGGACCAAACGTGGGTTAAAACTCTAGAGAACACAGGACCAAACGTGGGTTAAAACTCTAGAGAACACCGGACCAAATGTGGGTTAAAACTCTAGAGAACACCGGACCAAACGTGGGTTAAAACTCTAGAGAACACCGGACCAAACGTGGGTTAAAACTCTAGAGAACACCGGACCAAATGTGGGTTAAAACTCTAGAGAACACCGGACCAAACGTGGGTTAAAACACTAGAGAACACAGGACCAAACGTGTGTTAAAACTCTCGAGAACACCGGACCAAACCAGAGCTGGTCACATCGTACGGTACAACTACTAAATGCTAATTATCTATTGTTGTGTTATGCATTCAGTCTGACTTCCTAGTGTGATTACAGTAGATGTTATGTGGTCCTGGTCTAACCTGGTCCTTGTCCTTTAGGGAGGCGGTCAGTAACTTCCTGACGGCTCTGAACCAGCAGAGGCGGAGTCAGCGCTGCAGCCATCAGCAGATGTCGGCCAACATCTGGGCCGCGCTGCGAATCGCCGTCTCCATGATGGACCGACCCGAGCTGGTCCAGGCCGCCAACGTCGGGGACCTGGACCTGCTCATGAGGGCCTTCGACGTGGGCGATGTCTGATGGTGGACCGGTATCCTGGTTTTGGACTGAACGATGTCTGTGGGGTCAGTTCACAGCGGACCAGAGGAGACACGTCGGATGTGGACCGTCTGGTTTGAAACCAAAGACACGACAACGGCTGCTGGAAAAAGCCTTTTGCAATATAAACAGCACAACCCTTTAGCTTCCTGTAAGGACTCACTATAACTGAGAAATCTCTCTTTAATACACAAACAGGTCTTTTCTATTTGATCATATTTCAATATGAAGCCTCTGTTTCATTTGTTTACCTGTTGTCACCTGTCTGTGGAGGAAAAATCACTGCGGCATTATTTATAATTGTTTTATAATTGAAGGCTTTTATTGTGAAAGAATGTGTTTAGTGAAAGCAATAATCTGTAAACAAAATGCATGTTTGAGGTTTTTCTGTCAGGACTCTTCACACTGACCTCTAATACACAGAGAAACACGTTATTATCACTCTAACGATATTAAATGTAACCAAGTGTCGGCCATCTTTAAAACAAACTGTTTCTTTATTCTTTATTTCTGTTATTAATGACGTCACATCATCGATGATCCGACTCCACATATGATTAGTAATATTTAAAGTATCGTTTGAAATGTTTGAATAGAATACTGAAAAACATGAATAAACTATTTTTTCTATTTAAAAATATGTGAAAGTGTTTAATAAATAACTTATAAAATATGCTTTCAAATTCCTGAAAAGTTCCTGAATTAAATATGAATCTGTCAGTTTAACAGTTTAAATCTTTATTATTTTGTCAAATGCTCTGAACTTTGAAGCTTAATGTTAAAGAGGAACTAAACCCTAAAGAGTGTGTATCCAGAGTGTGTGGATGAAGCTTTAAGTTGTTCAATTTGAATAAATTAGCGGCAAGCTAGCTGGCATCACTATGATCATGTTGTGCTTTTTATATCACCACATGAACAGATGGGACAGAGGTTTACTATTTTTAACTTACTGTTACCCTTTTAGTTATCCTATGCTAATGCTAATCTTTAGCGTGCTGACTGTTGACATGGCTACGGTGAGAGTGCTGTAAAAAGTCTGTTATGGTGGAAATAATAGAGAATAAAGTCTTATTAATAGTTGTGAACTACAAGTGTATGCTAGTGATTAGCATTAGCGCTATTGGGGGGGGGGCTAAATCCATCAACACCAGATACACATTTGAACTGGTTTAGTTACTCTTTAAATTATTTCAGACGTTCAAACATTTTATTTCAGTTTTAAATCTCAAATTTTCAAATTTTCTCAAACTTTGAAAATTTTCTTTTGAACCTCAAATCTTAAGTTTAATGTTGCTGTTGAACGTTTTATGGCCATAAATGATGTTAGATTTAACAACAGCTGATGCATTTAAAAACTAAAAACAGGCTCAGGGAGGTCTGTGATGAAGACGAGGAGGAAGACAGAATCTAAAGAGACAGTACACGACCTCGCTGACAGAAAATAAAATCATCCAATCAGGTTCTTTCCTTCCCTTTAAACCCTAAAAGCCATAAAACGTCACCACTGGTTATTAAAGCCTGCTGCCGAATGTAAAACTCACCCGTTTGTTGTTATTTTGATGCTGAGTCAGGAGGTTTTTTGTCTGTTTAGTTTGTCCTTTTATTTTGGCGGTGTGTTTTTCTCTCTGCTCACTTCCTGCCGTTGGCTCTCAGGTGAATCTTCTGGCTTCAGTTTGATCCGACAACAGTTTCTCTGCTCGATGCACAAAACAACCAACACACAAACTGAGTTAAAGCAGCAGAAACTATTTAAACTGCTTCAACTATTTAAAGATCACATTTAACCTTAATATCAAGCAATATCTAATGTATTCACGTTAATCCAGGTTTCAGGGTTAAGGTTCATTTAAAGATCAGCGGAATCGTTTCGTTGTTTGGGTTCTTTAACTCTCTGTTCACACGTTTGGGTTCTTTAACTCTCTGTTCACACGTTTGGGTTCTTTAACTCTCTGTTCACACGTTTGGGTTCTTTAAGTCTCTGTTCACACGTTTGGGTTCTTTAACTCTCTGATCACACGTTTGGGTTCTTTAACTCTCTGTTCACACGTTTGGGTTCTTTAACTCTTTGTTTTCTCACGTTGCTGCTTTTTAAAAAGTATCCATGTCATTGGTTGGTTGGTTGGTTGATTGGTTGATTGGTTGGTTGATTGGTTGGTTGGTTGATTGGTTGATTGGTTGGTTGGTTGATTGGTTGGTTGATTGGTTGATTGGTTGGTTGGTTGAGTGATTGATTTATTGATTGATTGATTGATTGATTGGTTGATTGGTTGGTTGATTGGTTGGTTGGTTGGTTGATTGGTTGGTTGGTTGGTTGATTGGTTGGTTGGTTGATTGGTTGATTGGTTGATTGATTGATTGATTGGTTGATTGGTTGGTTGGTTGGTTGATTGGTTGGTTGGTTGGTTGATTGGTTGGTGGATCTTTTGATCGATTAGTGTGATTCTTCCTTCAGTTCAGGTTTTATTATCTTTGAGTTGTGGATGTTTCTCATGTAAACGACTGTACAGACAATAATCATGTAAACTGATATTTTAGAAATTAAACTGATACTGAACCTACAAACTGTCTGATTGTTTCCTTTGATCTGAAACAGATCAATGAGTCCAATATAAAAGAAAGAAATGAGTGTTTCTGATGTCTGAAATCAACTCAGAAGCAGCGACAGATACCGGAGGGCAGCATTGTTCTCTTTAGTGTTTCTAATCTGAGGACACATCACATGATCAATTATCTCTTTACTTCAAAGGTTTAATGTGTTCATAAAGAAACAGGCATCATCATCAAGTTATGCTTAACAAACTATTTAGAGATAAAAGTTTTTCCATCATATCAGCAATAAATATATAAAAATAATGATATAAATAAATGTGTATATATATATATGAATCTATATATAATGTATATAAAGCTGCTCACCTGTGCTCCTGTCTCCCCCTGCAGGTGTTGTAGCAGTAGCGCCCTCTGGTGGCAGCAGGAGGAGCTGCAGCTTCACAGCTGAAGGTCTACATTAAAGAACTCATTAAAAGTAAAGTAACTAAAGAAGTAACTCTAAAAGTAAAGTAACTAAAAAAGTAACTAAAAAAGTAAAGTAACTAAAAAAGTAACTTTAAAAGTAAAGTAACTAAAAAAGTAACTAAAAAAGTAAAGTAACTTTAAAAGTAACTAAAAAAGTAAAGTAACTAAAAAAGTAACTTTAAAAGTAAAGTAACTAAAAAAGTAACTAAAAAAGTAAAGTAACTAAAAAAGTAACTTTAAAAGTAAAGTAACTAAAAAAGCAACTTTAAAAATAAAGTAACTTAAGTAAAGTTATGACTTTTCGACATGGTACACTGACTTTTTCATGACTTTTTTCGACATCCTATACTATGCTGTTTATAACTCCGCAGCAACTCCCTTCATCAACATCGATTGTCTTCCTTCAGGATGGAGTCCAATCGCCAAAGACGTTGCACTATTCACATTTGTACAATGTGTAATAAATTATTGTGAAATTCTAATGAAGTCTCTCCTGATTGAATGACTTTTTTGGTGATGAATGTATCTTCTCCCATGCCATGCACATTATGCACTGAACACAGACTTTATGCACTGAACACAGACTTCTATTCGCCAAACCTGTAAGGTAGTGTACTGTACTGTTTATATGTTGGTTGAAATTAAAGATATGTGTAGTTTTGGTTTTCCAAATGTGCAAGTTGTTGTAATTAATGCAGTGCTTACTCTGAATCAACACTACAGGGATACGGAATAAGAGTTTTTCAAATAAAAATAAAGTAACTAAAAAAGTTACTTTAAAAGTAAAGTAACTTTAAAAGTAAAGTAACTTTAAAAGTAACTTTAAAAGTAAAGTAACTAAAGAAGTAACTCTCAAAGTAAAGTAACTAAAAAAGTAACTTTAAAAGTAAAGTAACTAAAAAAGTAACTTTAAAAGTAAAGTAACTAAAAAAGTAACTAAAAAAGTAAAGTAACTTTAAAAGTAACTAAAAAAGTAAAGTAACTAAAAAAGTAACTTTAAAAGTAAAGTAACTAAAAAAGTAACTAAAAAAGTAAAGTAACTAAAAAAGTAACTTTAAAAGTAAAGTAACTAAAAAAGTAACTAAAAAAGTAAAGTAACTAAAAAAGTAACTTTAAAAGTAAAGTAACTTTAAAAGTAACTAAAAAAGTAAAGTAACTAAAAAAGTAACTTTAAAAGTAAAGTAACTTTAAAAGTAAAGTAACTTTAAAAGTAACTAGAAAAGTAAAGTAACTAAAAAAGTAACTTTAAAAGTAAAGTAACTAAAAAAGTAACTTTAAAAGTAAAGTAACTTTAAAAGTAAAGTAACTTTAAAAGTAACTAAAAAAGTAAAGTAACTAAAAAAGTAACTTTAAAAGTAAAGTAACTAAAAAAGTAACTTTAAAAGTAAAGTAACTAAAAAAGTAACTTTAAAAGTAAAGTAACTTTAGAAGTAACTAAAAAAGTAAAGTAACTAAAAAAGTAACTTTAAAAGTAAAGTAACTAAAAAAGTAACTTTAAAAGTAAAGTAACTTTAAAAGTAACTTTAAAAGTAAAGTAGCTAAAAAAGTAACTTTAAAAGTAAAGTAACTTTAAAAGTAACTAAAAAGTAAAGTAACTAAAAAAGCAACTTTAAAAATAAAGTAACTTAAGTAAAGTTATGACTTTTCGACATGGTACACTGACTTTTTCATGACTTTTTTCGACATCCTATATGCTGTTTATAACTCCGCAGCAACTCCCTTCATCAACATCGATTGTCTTCCTTCAGGATGGAGTCCAATCGCCAAAGACGTTGCACTATTCACATTTGTACAATGTGTAATAAATTATTGTGAAATTCTAATGAAGTCTCTCCTGATTGAATGACTTTTTGGACTGTTTTTCGACTTTAACCCCAGTAGAACAAACTGAAAAAACACAATTGGGTTTCATCATTAAATTCTTTTCTTTACTGCATTTGCACATAATTCACTGAACACAGTTTGTTTGAAAGGGTCCAGCCAAAAAGCCATATGAAATATTTATTTCCATCACCTATGGCACCTTCCTTGTGCCAGTAGGTGGCGCTATGACTTTGTGAAAATGTTGGCATGGAGATGTGTTCAGGCCTGGACCAGCATCATGCAAAACTAGTTTGGGGCAGATTGAATAAAGTACCTTGTAGTTACAACAACTTCCTCTTTCATGGCGAACGGCACGAAATATGCCTGACATGGGCGCCACATAAAATGAAGGTCGTTCAATGTCAGTACACCATTTCAGTAACTTTTCATCATTAATGTCTTTAGATCATTTTGACCAAATTTGAAGTTGATTGTATAAATTCTGTGGGAGGAGTTCGTTAAAGTACAATGCCTGAAAACAATGAAAAAAGCCTCAAAATGCAAAGAAATGAGAGTATTACTGCATCGGCCCCTAGAGGTTGTATGAAACAAAAATTTGAGGGTATGTTACAGGACACAATGTGAACATATGCTACAGATTTCGTGATGATAAGCCGCATGGTTTTGAAGTTATATATATTGCTGTAGAAGGCCAATTCCTCATGAAATTCATTGGTCCATATATTCTTAATGCAATAAGATATCAAGAAACTTTTCATAACTTTTGATGATATATATCCAATAATGATTCACAGCAAGTTTGGTACCAATCAGACCCAGGGTCTAGGAGAAGTGATTTTTTTTTTTTTTTACAAAATTCAAAATGGTGGATAATGTTGGTAGGCGGAGCTTAGGGTCCCAAGAGGATTTTTCGTGGAACTCATTCAGTTGCTCATGTCTGTAAAATTGTAAGTGATTTGGACATACATACCGTTGGGGCTTGCCTTTCCAACTTCTAGGGGGCGCTAGCGAGTAATTTTGTATGCTCGAGCATTGGACCAATAAAATATCAAAATTTTCCGCAGTCCTGATATGCTCGCCAAATATGGGGAGGTTTGGGACAAGACACATACCCTTAAACGCATTTTCATTGGAGGGTATAAGAAGAATAATAATAATTCCTACAGATACAATAGGGACCTCGCGGACCCAACGTTGTCGGTGCTCGGGCCCTAAATATATATATATATATATATGTGTGGATCAGATCTGGATTGCTGGACTCTTTGCCGACGAGGAAAACGCTACAGAGACGTCAATACCAGCGGCAAGTTTCAAAAAGACTCCGTGAGATCAGGCTGTTCTAGGCGGGTAACGTGAGCGCGGAGCCCCCGGTGCTGGTTTACTGCCGGTCCCTCTAGCAACACCTCACATCTCCGAAATCGTCGGAGCAGATTTTTAAATCGGCTGAATCTTGACAAACCGACCACAGATTTGGTGCTTAAACAACTAACTTCCAGCCTAAAAACATCCTAAAATTACTTTCTGTGACTTAACAACAGTAGTATTTAGAAAGTTTCAACTTCCAGTTGTGTGATTTCTCCTCCACCGTTGTTACCTGTTGCTGGGGCAGAATGCATTCTGGGATATTTGGCTGTCCCAAGTACACACAAGTCACCCCCGATGCATCCCCGGTAAAATGGGCGGAGCCACATCCGGGCATTTGGACCTGGCTTGGCTCGATGTGAACTTGGATCAGTACTTGGGCTGAGACTGATGACGTTTCACACGTCCACGAGCTCACAAGTACAGAGAAGTAGCATGTTGAGAAAGACCCCTGGTCTCTATCTTTGATACTAGATCATTCAAATAGTACACAGTAAAATACTTCATATTATATCTGACTGTAGTCTTCATAATAATAAATAATAGGATCTTAAATTACTCTTCTGTTCCTTAATCAGAAATAACTCACGCGATCCTTTACTTTGAAATCCAGACCGGAAGTACTCCTTGGAGGGCTGTGCGGTAGCTTTAGGGTGGACGATGACGTCATACTGTACATATATAAACTTCACTTTAAATCCATTTGTGTTCAGCTGACTGAAGAAAAACATCACGTATTTCTGTAACTTCTTCTCGCGAGACTGAAGTCAAACGTGACTTTGGTTCCTTCACGTGGGTACATCCCAAGTCTCTTCATTGCATCCTAGTTTCCCTCACTTGGCTCCTTTCCTTGCGTCTTAGTCCCTCCCACCAGGGATGCATGGAGAGACGCAAGGAAACCATGCGAGGAGAGAGGAAACGAGGAAACATGTTTTAAGAGACATGAGACGTCCTTTCCTCTGAAGCGTCACGTGAAGCGACGTCTGTTTCTGATGATGAGTTTCTCCTGCTGTCAGTCGCTTTAACAGCTGGAGAGACTTTAGAGGAGTTTGAGTCTGTTCACATGATCTCTGGACTAATAACACTAATAACTCATAAACACACAGTGATCGTCTCTGGAGTCTGTTAAACTGTGTTCATGAGATCAGGATCATCTCTACAGCAGAATGTTTTTGTCTTATTTATGATTATTTGCGTCTGGGTTCAGGGTTTAGTCTCTCCAGATCTCTCACTTTCATCCTTTCATCATGAAGTTATTGAGGAAACATCATGAAAACACTAATCTTTAATAAATGAAGGAAGTTGTTTGTGGTTCTTTTGTTGTTCAGACTACAATGAACATCTATTTAAACCAGAGAACAGATCAAATATAAACTAGAGTTTAATCTGATCTTCACTCTGCTGTTAAACTCAGTCATCAGCTGCAGCGTCCAATCACATGATGAACACTGAGGGGGCGTGTCCTCCGTTAAAACACTTCCTGGAAGGCTGCTCTCGTGCGTCCTCACTCATGGCTCCTCAGAGATCCCTCCTCCCTCCTCCCTCCTCCCTCCTCCCTCCTCTCTCCTCGCTCCTCAGAGATAAATAAGAGCTTTGGGACGGCCGTCAATATGGAGGAGCAGAACAACTTCCTGTTCAAACGAGGAGCGAGGAAATGACTATTGAGAGACTTGAGATGTGCCCTTTGTGACGTGTTGCTCTGTTCTTCTTCACTGGTCCTCCTCTGAAGTCCACTTGAACTAGTTTCTGCTGGACCTGAAGGACCAAAGAGTCCTCCAAGAGTCCCTCAGTGAGAAGAGTCGCTCACTCACCTTTAGAAGCAGAGAAGAAGAAGCTGCGACACCACGAGCTGCAGAAGTGAAACTAAAGAGAAACAGGAAGGGAGGGGCCGTCACGAGGACACCGGAGCCAGCTCCACATGTTGCTTTGTGTTGAAGTTCATATCAACCACCTTATCAACATATATGATAGATATATAGATCTATCTCTAATAGAGATAGATCTATATATCTATCTCTATATAGAGAGACATCATATATATATATATATGATGTCTCTCTCTATATACAAACAATATCCACCATATATATTTATATATATTATATATATATTAATATATTAATAAGGTGGATATTGTTTGTATATATATACAAACAATATCCACCTTATCATATATATATAATATATATTATATATATATATAATATATATTATATATATATTATATATATATATATATATATAATATAGTATAATCATTGTTTTGATACTTTGTTTTATCAACAAAAAAAAAGGAAATTCAGAAATGTGTTTTTTTGTTTGTTTTCCTTTTTAATCCAAAAACGATAAAACAAGAGAACCAAAGTCAAAGAACCAGCTGGTTCTGGTTTTTGTAAATCACTCTCTGGTCTCTGGTCTCTGGTCTCTGGTCCCTGGTCCCTGGTCTCTGGTCTCTGGTCCCTGGTCCCTGGTCTCTGGTCTCTGGTCCCTGGTCTCTGGTCTCTGGTCTCTGGTCTCTGGTCTCTGGTCCCTGGTCTCTGGTCTCTGGTCCCTGGTCTCTGGTCCCTGGTCCCTGGTCTCTGGTCTCTGGTCCCTGGTCCCTGGTCTCTGGTCTCTGGTCCCTGGTCTCTGGTCTCTGGTCTCTGGTCCCTGGTCTCTGGTCTCTGGTCTCTGGTCTCTGGTCCCTGGTCCCTGGTCTCTGGTCTCTGGTCCCTGGTCTCTGGTCTCTGGTCCCTGGTCCCTGGTCTCTGGTCTCTGGTCCCTGGTCTCTGGTCTCTGGTCTCTGGTCTCTGGTCTCTGGTCTCTGGTCCCCAAGATGCATTGCGTGCCGATGAAGATTTCATTTGAACCAACATGGCGGCGTGTGAAGCGACATCATTCACTGAATGTAGGTTTTGGGTTTTAACTCGATACGAATGTTAAACGATAAACAAGGATCCTCATGACGTCACGCGTGTAACATGATCGGTGAAGTTACGTGACGTTCGTTCTCATGTCTCACTGAGATCGTGATGATTTTACAGATGATTTATATTTCATATGATCATAAACGGACCAACAGGAGCTCAGGAACCTGGACCATCACTCAGACCCTCAGGAACCTGGACCATCACTCAGTCCCTCAGGAACCTGGACCATCACTCAGACCCTCAGGAACCTGGACCATCACTCAGACCCTCAGGAACCTGGACCATCACTCAGACCCTCAGGAACCTGGACCATCACTCAGTCCCTCAGGAACCTGGACCATCACTCAGACCCTCAGGAACCTGGACCATCACTCAGACTCTCAGGAACCTGGACCATCACTCAGACCCTCAGGAACCTGGACCATCACTCAGTCCCTCAGGAACCTGGACCATCACTCAGTCCCTCAGGAACCTGGACCATCACTCAGTCCCTCAGGAACCTGGACCATCACTCAGACCCTCAGGAACCTGGACCATCACTCAGTCCCTCAGGAACCTGGACCATCACTCAGACCCTCAGGAACCTGGACCATCACTCAGTCCGCTAACGTTACAAACGTTGAGATTAACTAACATTTAGTTTAGTTATCGGGAGCCCGGAGCTGATACTATATTCATTATAATTATAATTATATGTGTCAAGCTGAGGGGAGAACAACGGACAAACAGGACTCAAGGTTACAGTGACATGAGCTTATCGTTATAAAGCCTTAATAACACAACCAGTAGAGGACAACACACGGCTCATGTGCTGTTGATGATGTCACAGAGGACAGTTGTGATGTCACCTTTTTCTTTCATTTATTTAAACCCACAATAAGACGTCCAAGTAAATGATTTCTATGTACATTTGTGTTTATTCTGCTGTGTACAATGTGTCGTCCTCTGAGTTTGCATCCTTGTGTGAACATGATTGATAACCGTGACAACCTAAAGAAGAAGTGTAACGTATTAACGTATTAAAGTATTAAAGTATTAAAGTATGTGTGTTTCTGAAGGATCCATGAAGTCCGTCAGAGGCCCTGCAGGTACTGAACAGAGAAGACCTCCAGCTGGGTCTCCAGCTCCGTGGCTCTGTTCCTGAAGACAAGAAGAAGAAGAACAGGAAGTACTCAGCAGACGATGGTTCTCCTCCAACGTTCAGTAGAACTTGTGTTTCTAGTCTCTGATCATGTTTCATTGTAAACAACCAATCAGAGGAGAGCTAGTAACGTTAGCAGCACCGCTAACGGCTAACCAACGAGGCTCACTTCAGTGACATCATGATGCCTTCAGGCTCTGCTCAGTGAACATGAGTACTGGCTGAAGCTACATCATAACGTCATCATGATGTGTTCACGTGTAATCTGTAAAATGTAGTTTTGGTGATGAACTTGAATAAATCCAGTAGTTTGAAGGAGATGTTTATGAATATAAATAGATATTAGAGATTATGATGTGTTTAACCTCCTAACAGCAGATTATCATATTATATTCTACATCATGGTAATGTTTGTATGCGTGTGACCTCTGACCTGAAGGCCTTGGACCTCCTCTGGATGTTCTCCAGTCTCTGGATCCTGAAGCTCAGCTGCCGGATGTTTCCCTCCAGCTCCGCCTCGCTCAGGTCCACTCTCTGGGTCAGACGGCTGAAGGTGGACGACAGCTCCCTCAAACATGAACACAGAGGTGAGTTAGAGTCAGGTGACCGCGCAGGTGTGACTGTGTGGGTATGGAGGGGGCGGGGCTTACTTGTGCACCTGCTGGCTGCAGGCGGAGCCGGCGACGTGGACGACGGCCCTCAGACGACGAGCGACGTGATCCACGAACTGATGCTTCAGAGCTCGCTCTCTGCTCGAGTCGGTCCAGGTGAGTCTCTCATACAGGTAGAGGACTCCGTACAGAGACAGAGAGACAGACAGGAGACGCCAGCCCACCGAGCGCCACACCTGTACACACATGTACATATACATATATACACATATACATATACATAAATACACATATATATACAGATATATATATGTATATATATATGTGTATCTATATACATGCTCAACGTACCACTCCACCGATCACCAGCACCGTCATGGAGGCTCTGGAGGTGACGGACACCAGACCCGTCGCTATGTGAACCACCATCTGGTCCTTGAAGGTGGAGCTCTCCTATGGAGAGCAGTGATGGAGATGAGCTGAAATATGTAAATAACTCATCAATCGTAAAACAAAGCGTCCGGACGTGATGGAAACACCTGCAGGCGGGTGTCGGGGCCGCTCAGCGCCCGCTTGGCGTTGGAGGCTCCGATGAAGCGAGAGACGAGCGCCGTCCAGCCCAGAGAGAACTGGAACTCTATGTTCTCCTGGAAGTCTGCACACAGGGCCACCAGGCCCAGGGCGTAGCTCAGGTCAAAGGAGGCCGAGGGAGCGGAGAGCTGCTCGTGGACGGACGGGGACAGCAGAGGACGGACGCTGTCTGAGGAAAGAGGACAGACAGACACATGTCAGAGGACAGAGGACAGAGGACAGACAGACACATGTCAGAGGACAGAGGACAGAGAGACATGTCTGTGACCAGGGTAGAGAAGACAACGTGACCAGAGAGACAGACGTCGTACCGATCATGTGTCTCTGAGCGTCTCTGATGTCTCTGAGGACGCCGATGGAGCAGCGTTGAGACAAACAGCCGACCAGCCTCTCCTCCACGTGCTGCAGCAGCTTCTGAAGACAAGGAACAACCAAAATGACTCACTTCTTTACATCAGTCTTTATCTCTATCGTCTCTATCGTCTCTATCTCCATCGTCTCTATCGTCTCTATCTCCATCGTCTCTATCTCTATCGTCTCTATCGTCTCTATCGTCTCTATCTCTATCGTCTCTATCTCCATCATCTCTATCTCTATCGTCTCTATCTCTATCGTCTCTATCGTCTCTATCATCTCTATCTCTATCATCTCTATCTCTATCGTCTCTATCATCTCTATCTCCATCATCTCTATCTCTATCGTCTCTATCGTCTCTATCTCTATCGTCTCTATCTCCATCATCTCTATCTCCATCATCTCTATCTCTATCTCTATCGTCTCTATCGTCTCTATCTCTATCGTCTCTATCGTCTCTATCGTCTCTATCTCTATCGTCTCTATCTCCATCATCTCTATCTCTATCGTCTCTATCTCTATCGTCTTATTTCAATGGGGGGGGGTTTGACTGTGAACATTGTACTAGTACAGACGTTGAGTACTTGTAGTTGTACTGCAGTACTCACAGTTTTGTAGAGCTCCAGAGTTTCTTGTGTGGGGTTGAAATCGGCTCTGAACTCCTCCACCAGAACAGGAAGTGAGCGGATCTGATCCGACAGCGCTGTAGCAACCTGACACACATTAACCTGCTGTTACTGTACATCTACACAACAACAGTCACACTGATACTGTACATCTACACAACAACAGTCACACTGTTACTGTACATCTACACAACAACAGTCACACTGTTACTGTACATCTACACAACAACAGTCACACTGATACTGTACATCTACACAACAACAGTCACACTGATACTGTACATCTACACAACAACAGTCACACTGATGCTGTACATCTACACAACAACAGTCACACTGATACTGTACATCTACACAACAACAGTCACACTGATGCTGTACATCTACACAACAACAGTCACACTGATACTGTACATCTACACAACAACAGTCACACTGATACTGTACATGTTAACAACAGTCCCACTAGAGACATCCTGTTGTAAACCCACGTAACATACACATTTAGATTTGTATGCACTTGTCCCACTTTGTATTGTAACTGCTTTACAGCACGTTACCTTCCCCAATGTGATCTTTACAGTTATACTGAGAGATCTGGGAGAAGATCTGGTTGATGCATCGTTCATAATGATGTAAATCATGAATTAAAGTAAATTCTCAGGTGCATTGATACTCAACTCATCAATCTTCAGCCTCCTAAATGTATTCCTTGCAGAGGTCAATTTTCATTCAGATTTAGAGGTAACAACAACAAAACCTATCCTCTATAAAATGTTACAAAAGATGCTCAAAAAGACATTTAAGCGCTTTTTCAAAATAAAGTTAAAGTTTGTGTCGGCTGTGGAGTGTCAACCTTCAGCAGGAGGATTTCTTCACCTTGGCAGAGACATCTTCGGTCAGAGTCTTCATCCTCTCTTTGACGTTGTCGGTCAGGCGGTTAATCTGTCCTCTGACGAAATCCAGCCGGTCCCTCTGATCCTCGCGCTCCTCCAGGCAGCATATCCTGTCAGAGGTTAAAGGTGACAGTTGGAGAGACTAAAAAAAAAGACTTTTCGTCAACGAATGGGCTCATTTTGAGTGAGTTTTCCTGACTTCCTGTCAGCGGAGGCGATGTTGATGGCGTCCATCACAGCTTTGATGGCCTCGGTGATCTGCCACGCTCTCACTGTGTGCTGCTCAAACTTGGTCTTCACTGCGGACTGAGAGATGAACTCCTGCAGGGTCAGAGGTCATCTACTGTCACACTTCCTGCTTCACTGAAATGATCTTTTAGGACATGATTCAAAATGAGTTTTGTACCTCAAACGTCCTCTCAAACATCTGGAACTCTCTCAGTCTCTCATGGAAACCTTCAGCCAGAGCACCACCTGCAGGGAAACACAGGTCTGATATTCAATTCAATTCAATTTATTTTGTATAGCCCAAAATCCCAAATGTGCCTCAGAGGGCTTTAGTTACTGTAAATATAAAACTGTCGACTCGAATGCAAAAAACACCACAATCCATAAATCAGTTCGTCAATTAAACATCAGAAAACAGTCAAATTCTCCATCTGAGTTTGTCCAAAGTATGTTATGCATTTCTGCTAATAAATCCCCTAAATGCTACACACGGGTCCTTTATAACAATCATGTTCATCTTGTCATTTTCCTCTTCTACATATTGAGTCATGTTTAAATGTTGCACACTTTCCTTTACACGCTCATTAGACATTGTTTTTATTTATACTTTGTGTTACTTTAATTGTCTCTTTTCTCATGCTAAACTATTATTATACTGTATAAAAAAGAAAATATTTGTAAATCAATATCCGGGTGGATAATTCAGTGTAAAATCATCTGCTGTGTCCTCCTGCTGACCCTCACCTGTCTCACCTGTCTCAGGCATGCCCTGTGCTCGCTGCATCCTGGAGCTCAGGACCTCTTTGGCCGAGACAAAGAAGATCCTCCCCGGAGCCTCGTCCAGGCCGACCACCTTCAGCTCCTCGGCCAGGAAACTCACACAGCGGTCCAGGTGCTGCTTCCTCACCTGGACAGCAGGGAGAGGACACAGTGGGTACGTCCTAGTTCCCTCAGCTGGGTACATCCTAGTTCCCTTAGCTGGGTAAATTCTAGTTCCCTTCGCTGGGTACACACTAGTTCCCTTCGCTGGGTAAATCCTAGTTCCCTTAGCTGGGTACGTCCTAGTTCCCTTAGCTGGGTACATCCTAGTTCCCTTAGCTGAGAAAACCCTAGTTCCCTTAGCTGGGTACGTCCTAGTTCCCTCAGCTGGGTACATCCTAGTTCCCTTAGCTGGGTACGTCCTAGTTCCCTTAGCTGGGTACGTCCTAGTTCCCTTAGCTGGGTAAATTCTAGTTTCCTTAGCTGGGTACATCCTAGTTCCCTTCGCTGGGTACATCCTAGTTCCCTTAGCTGGGTACACCCTAGTTCCCTTAGCTGGGTACATCCTAGTTCCCTTAGCTGGGTACATCCTAGTTCCCTTAGCTGGGTACATCCTAGTTCCCTTAGCTGGGTACGTCCTAGTTCCCTTAGCTGGGTACGTCCTAGTTCCCTTAGCTGGGTAAATTCTAGTTTCCTTAGCTGGGTACATCCTAGTTCCCTTCGCTGGGTACACCCTAGTTCCCTTAGCTGGGTACACCCTAGTTCCCTTAGCTGGGTACATCCTAGTTCCCTTCGCTGGGTACATCCTAGTTCCCTTAGCTGGGTACATCCTAGTTCCCTTAGCTGGGTACATCCTAGTTCCCTTAGCTGGGTACGTTCTAGCTCCCTTACCTCCTCGATGTATTCCGGTTCACTCACTGAAGCGTCCCATCTGTTGTGGAGGATGAAGATATTCGGTTTGGAGATTCTCTCGCTGACTTTGTGGAAGAAAAGTTTCTCCTGCAGAAAAACACACACAAATATATTTACATTCATATATATATATCTACATATAGTATTTTATATATATAAATATATTATCAACGTGTGGTTCCCTCACCGTGTTCATGAGCGTTGACTCAGCGTTTCCTACCAGAACAAAGACGTCGGCGTCCAGACAGAACTTATCGATCCAGCTGTCTAACTCCAGAGTGACATCGGTGCCGGGGCTGGGTCAGAGGTCAGACATGGTAATTATAGAATGTTTTTATTCGTATTATCAGTTGGAGTCTTCCTCTGTTTGTGCACGAAGAGCTGAAAGTTATTTTTCACTCAACGGATGTTTTTCTGTTTGAATTCTGATCGATCAATAAAATAGAAGGCGTCCTCTGATTGAGACCAGAGCAAACGATCAATGTTTAAGACACTTCAATACCCATGAACCTCTACCTGATCCTTTACCCAAACCTCTACCTGATCCTCTACATGATCCTCTACCCAAACCTCTACCCGATCCTCTACATGATCCTCCACATGATCCTCTACCCGATCCTCTACATGATCCTCTACATGATCCTCCACATGATCCTCCACATGATCCTCCACATGATCCTTTACCCAAACCTCTACATGATCCTCTACATGATCCTCTACATGATCCTCTACATGATCCTCCACATGATCCTCTACATGATCCTCTACCCGATCCTCTACATGATCCTCTACATGATCCTCCACATGATCCTCCACATGATCCTCCACATGATCCTTTACCCAAACCTCTACCCGATCCTCTACATCAGGGGTGTCAAACTCATTGTCGCTCTGGGGCCACATCAGCATCATGGTTGCCCCCAAAGGGCCGGTTGTCGGCGGGGGGGGAGGGGGGGGGTGCTGCTCCTTCTTCGTCGGCGGGGAGGGTGGCTGCTGCTGCTGCTGCTGCCACATACGCTGGTGGAGGTGTGCGCGGCGCGTGCGGATCGGGGAGGAGCTCCACCGTACGCGATACAACGGATATTTGTAAATTGTCCGACTTTTACATTTTTTTTTTTTGCTGGCGGATTCGCGGGCCACATAAAATGACGTGGCGGGCCGGATCCGGCCCGCGGGCCGTATGTTTGACACCCCTGCTCTACATGATCCTCCACATGATCCTCCACATGATCCTCCACATGATCCTCTACATGATCCTCCACATGATCCTCCACATGATCATCTACATGATCCTCTACATGATCCTCTACATGATCCTCTACATGATCCTCCACATGATCCTCCACATGATCATCTACATGATCCTCTACATGATCCTCTACATGATCCTCTACATGATCCTCCACATGATCCTCCACATGATCATCTACATGATCATCTACATGATCCTCTACATGATCCTCTACATGATCCTCCACATGATCATCTACATGATCATCTACATGATCATCTACATGATCCTCTACATGATCCTCCACATGATCCTCCACATGATCCTCCACATGATCATCCACATGATCCTCTACATGATCCTCTACATGATCCTCCACATGATCCTCCACATGATCATCCACATGATCCTCCACATGATCCTCTACATGATCCTCTACATGATCCTCCACATGATCATCTACATGATCCTCTACATGATCCTCCACATGATCCTCTACATGATCCTCTACCTGATCCTCTACATGATCCTCCACATGATCCTCCACATGATCCTCTACATGATCCTCTACCTGATCCTCTACATGATCCTCTACCCGATCCTCTACATGATCCTCCACATGATCCTCCACATGATCCTCCACATGATCCTCTACCTGATCCTCTACCTGATCCTCTACATGATCCTCCACATGATCCTCCACATGATCCTCTACATGATCCTCCACATGATCCTCCACATGATCCTCCACATGATCCTCCACATGATCCTCTACATGATCCTCCACATGATCCTCCACATGATCCTCCACATGATCCTCTACATGATCCTCCACATGATCCTCCACATGATCCTCTACATGATCCTCCACATGATCCTCCACATGATCCTCCACATGATCCTCCACATGATCCTCCACATGATCCTCTACATGATCCTCCACATGATCCTCCACATGATCCTCCACATGATCCTCCACATGATCCTCTACATGATCCTCCACATGATCCTCCACATGATCCTCCACATGATCCTCCACATGATCCTCCACATGATCCTCCACATGATCCTCTACATGATCCTCCACATGATCCTCCACATGATCCTCCACATGATCCTCCACATGATCCTCTACATGATCCTCCACATGATCCTCTACATGATCATCTACATGATCCTCTACATGATCCTCCACATGATCCTCCACATGATCATCTACATGATCCTCTACATGATCCTCTACATGATCCTCCACATGATCCTCCACATGATCATCTACATGATCCTCTACCTGATCCTCTACATGATCCTCTACCCGATCCTCTACATGATCCTCCACATGATCCTCCACATGATCCTCCACATGATCCTCTACATGATCCTCTACCTGATCCTCTACATGATCCTCCACATGATCCTCCACATGATCCTCCACATGATCCTCCACATGATCCTCCACATGATCCTCCACATGATCCTCTACATGATCCTCTACATGATCCTCTACATGATCCTCCACATGATCCTCCACATGATCCTCTACATGATCCTCCACATGATCCTCTACATGATCCTCCACATGATCCTCTACATGATCCTCTACATGATCCTCCACATGATCCTCCACATGATCCTCTACATGATCCTCCACATGATCCTCTACATGATCCTCCACATGATCCTCTACATGATCCTCCACATGATCCTCCACATGATCCTCTACATCAGGGGTGGCCAACCCGCGGCTCTTTGCCCGGTTTCATGCGGCTCTTATGTTCATATCGAAGTTTGTATTTGTGTTTTTTTAATGTGCGTGTTCGCTTCGCTTGAGTTAAATACGGTATTTTCGTCAAACGCGCATGTGCAGCCACAGATTACGTTCCTCGTCGACCCATTTAACGCCGAGACGGACTGTTTGAAAGCCCCGCTAGTCACAGATGAGGATGCGGCTGAGTTGGAGATGATCGATCTTTGTGAGGAGGACCAACTCAAACCTGCTTTAAGGGACCATTGAGTTCTGGAAAAGTGTGCCAATGAAAAAATACCCCAATGTCAAACGGGCTGCGCTTAAGATACTGTCAATGTTTGGGTCAACATACGTCTGCGAGTCTGTGTTTTCTACCCTGAAACACGTGAAATCAAAGCATCGATCTGTTCTGACTGACACCCATGTGAAAGAATTGCTTCGAGTGGCAACAACGGAATACAAGCCAGATTTGAAGAGGATTGTTCAAGGCAAGGAATGCCAGAAGTCCCACTAAGCAACATGCATAGTAAAAGAAAAACACTATTGTAAATTATTATATTTTAGTTTGTGGACTTGGTTGAACTGAGAGTTTGTCTGTGTGAGACAGTGCACACAATGTTCATTGTTGAAAATGACTGGCCTGTGGTCTTAGGAGTCAATTTCTGTCATTATCATGTTGGTGTGTGACATTTACAATAAATCTGGCTGAGCAAAGGTATGTGTGTGTGTGAGGAAGGGATAGGGTGATGTTCATGTGTGCCCATGTGTATGATGTGGCTCTTTGCAGTAACACAGTAAAAAATGTGGCTCTTGGTCTCTGACTGGTTGGCCACCCCTGCTCTACATGATCCTCTACATGATCCTCTACATGATCCTCTACCTGTCCATCAGCACCAGGTCGTCTCTCAGCAGAGCACAGCGGCTTTTAGGCCACATCACCTTCACCAGACTGCCAGAGTCCAGAGTGGGATCCATGTGGAGGGCATGAGCCAGCTGGTTCACCGTCTGAGGAGGAGGAGGAGGAGGTAGAAGAGCAGTAAGAGGTAGAGGAGGAGCAGGAGGAGGTAGAGGTGGAACAGGAGGAGGACCAGTAGGAGGTAGAAGAGCAGTAAGAGGTAGAGGAGGAGCAGGAGGAGGTAGAGGAGGAGCAGGAGGAGGTAGAAGAGCAGTAAGAGGTAGAGGAGGAGCAGGAGGAGCAGAAGGAGGTGGAGGAGGAGGAGCAGTAGGAGAATGAGGAGCAGGAGGAGCAAGTTATCACAGAGCCATGTGATTGGTTGACAGACTAATGATGCCAGTTGTAGGGACAGTACCACATGTTTGTAAACATGTGGTACTGTCCCTTTAAGGAGTGGTGGTCGTACGGTGACGCTCCTCCTGTCATTGGACGCCTCCGTGGTGAGGTACGCCTCGTCTCCGTCGGTTCCCTCCACCCTCAGGAAACAGTTGGTGGTGTGACCGATGCCGCTGGGCAACACGCGCTCCCTCAGCATGGCGTTGATCACCGTACTCTTACCGTTACTGGTCCTGAAGCACAGACACACCTCATTCATCATCATCGTCATCATCATCATCATCGTCATCGTCATCATCGTCGTCATCGTCGTCATCATCATCATCATCATCATCGTCATCGTCATCATCGTCGTCATCGTCGTCATCGTCATCATCGTCATCATCGTCATCGTCATTATCATCATCATCTTATTATATTATGTTTCATTATGTTATATTATGTTTTATTAGTGTTGGGCAACGATTAAAATGTTTAATCGTGATTAATCTCATTGTTATGCGCAACATTCAATAATGAATCTAAAGTAGAGTATTGAGCACTTTTATGTTAAAGTGCTGCTCTATGAACACAAGTACAACAACATTTGGTTTGTAAACACTTTAAACTCATCAGGTTCCTGTTAACAGCAGTATGTATGTACTACTCCGTACTTCTCTGTATTACCCAGTACTACTCGTTACTACTCGTTACTACTCCGTACTTCTTAATGCTACCCTGTACTTCTTTTTTTTTACTTCTCTGTACTTTATTATCATTATTAATATTCTCATTATAAACATTATCACTGTGAACAAACATCGACTTTAAACTCATTGAATAAACAAACTGCGCAGCATTGAAACGATGATGATGATGATGATGATGATGATGATGATGATGGAACCTTCTTCCTCTGATGTACATTGTTGTTGTCATATCCACGGTTACCATCTCTACGTAAACCACGTGTCACATGATGATGAAGCGTCTCTCCACCAGGTGGCGTCCTACCTGCCGAAGAAGGCCACCTTCATGTGTCTCCGGACCAGAACCTCCCTGATGGTCCACAGTTTGGTGGCACAGCTCTGAAGCTCCAGACTCTGATCCTCCACGGCCACCTGACCCGGGTCGTCTCCTCGCCACGCCTCTGACATCACAACAACAAACAAACAAACAACAAACAACAACAACACGATCAGCTGTTGACCAACAGACTGAAGCAGCGCGTCACTGAGCTTAAACAAGCTAATGTAAATATTGTACTTTATACTGTACTACACCTCAGAGGTACATGTTGTACTTTATACTGTACTACACCTCAGAGGTACATGTTGTACTTTATACTGTACTACACCTCAGAGGTACATGTTGTACTTTATACTGTACTACACCTCAGAGGTACATGTTGTACTTTTTACTCCACCTCAGAGGTACATGTTGTACTTTTTACTACACATCAGAGGTACATGTTGTACTTTTTACTACACATCAGAGGTACATGTTGTACAGCAGTTAAACACCGTCAGGAAGTCGTTATGTTAACAGACATAACTTTAATAATCACAGACTGTGTGTTCATCAGTAGACCAACTGTGTGTGTGTGTGTGTGTGTGTGTGTGTGTGTGTGTGCGTTAACGTGTGTGTGTGTGTGTGTGCGTTAACGTGTGTGTGTGTGTGTGTGAGTGTGTGTGTTGCTGACCGTCCACAAAGGCGGTTCCATCCTTCACAAAGTCCAGCAGCTGATCAAAGATGGAGGTGATCGATCGCTTCGCCACCACAAAACGCCGCAGAGGAGACGGATCCACGGCGTCCATGACACCTGACTCTCACACACACACACACACACACACACACACACACACACACACACACACACACACACACACACACTGTTGGTCTACTGATGAACACCCTCACGGTTTACCGTGTTCAGCGTGTCTCTCGGGTTCAGAGGTCAGTTCTGATTCGTCCCCACCGAGCTGCCGTCAGCTCCCAGAATCCTCTCTGTTCAACACCACGACCACATCAGACTCTGATCGTCAGCTGACAAAGCTCAGCTTAGTGTGTGTGTGTGTGTGTGTGTGTGTGTGTGTGTGATCCTCTTAGCAGGACTTAGAGCTGCTTCACCTGCAGCCTGGACCTCCTGCTGACTCTCTCAGGTGTTTTATTAGTGTTTCATTACTTCACCTCATTATTATTATGAGTATTATTATTATTATTATTATTGGGACTTTCTTTAACATCACATCTTAATGACACGCTGTAACATAAAATTAACCTTCTATGACATCACTTTTTATTTGTTAAAAAGCTACGAGGAACTCTCATGTGGTGGTTCTGTCGCCCCCTGTGGTCTAAAGCTGTAGTGTCTCTGAGCTCCAGACTCTCTTTAGTAAACCTCTCATGTTACTGCAGCAGGTCTGACAGTCTGCTCCTCTCAGTCCTGGTCCTGGTTCTCCCGTACCTCCCTTCCCTCCAACGGGTCCAGCAGTACGTCCTGGGTCTCCAGCAGAGAGGTGTCGGTGTTGACTCCCAGAGAGGAGGAGGAGGAGGAGGAGGAGGAGGAGGAGGAGGAGGAGGAGGAGGAGACGCTGCTGCTGCCGGGAGCTGAACTCTCCTCCTCCCTCTGGATCTGTCCACGGTGGACCGGTCTCTGCTGGAGGATCTGGGTTTGTCCACGGTGGACCGGTCTCTGCTGGACTCTGAGCTGAAGGAGGTTCTGGTGAACCTGCATGAGTTCATCTGGTTTCACCAGAATCTGACCCGGTGGCTCCGATGACGAGCATCAAGAATAACTCTATAGAACCAGACTAATAGACTAAACTGAGACTGGTTCATATAGAGGATCAGGTCTACACTGAGACTGGTTCATATAGAGGATCAGGACTACACTGAGACTGGTTCATATAGAGGATCAGGACTACACTGAGACTGGTTCATATAGAGGATCAGGTCTACACTGAGACTGGTTCATATAGAGGATCAGGTCTACACTTAGACTGGTTCATATAGAGGATCAGGTCTACACTGAGACTGGTTCATATAGAGGATCAGGACTACACTGAGACTGGTTCATATAGAGGATCAGGTCTACACTGAGACTGGTTCATATAGAGGATCAGGTCTACACTGAGACTGGTTCATATAGAGGATCAGGTCTACACTTAGACTGGTTCATATAGAGGATCAGGACTACACTGAGACTGGTTCATATAGAGGATCAGCTCTACACTGAGACTGGTTCATATAGAGGATCAGGACTACACTGAGACTGGTTCATATAGAGGATCAGGACTACACTGAGACTGGTTCACATAGAGGATCAGGTCTACACTTAGACTGGTTCATATAGAGGATCAGGTCTACACTTAGACTGGTTCATATAGAGGATCAGGACTACACTGAGACTGGTTCATATAGAGGATCAGGACTACACTGAGACTGGTTCATATAGAGGATCAGGTCTACACTGAGACTGGTTCATATAGAGGATCAGGACTACACTGAGACTGGTTCATATAGAGGATCAGGTCTACACTGAGACTGGTTCATATAGAGGATCAGGTCTACACTTAGACTGGTTCATATAGAGGATCAGGTCTACACTGAGACTGGTTCATATAGAGGATCAGGACTACACTGAGACTGGTTCATATAGAGGATCAGGTCTACACTGAGACTGGTTCATATAGAGGATCAGGTCTACACTGAGACTGGTTCATATAGAGGATCAGGTCTACACTTAGACTGGTTCATATAGAGGATCAGGACTACACTGAGACTGGTTCATATAGAGGATCAGCTCTACACTGAGACTGGTTCATATAGAGGATCAGGACTACACTGAGACTGGTTCATATAGAGGATCAGGACTACACTGAGACTGGTTCATATAGAGGATCAGGTCTACACTTAGACTGGTTCATATAGAGGATCAGGTCTACACTTAGACTGGTTCATATAGAGGATCAGGACTACACTGAGACTGGTTCATATAGAGGATCAGGACTACACTGAGACTGGTTCATATAGAGGATCAGGTCTACACTGAGACTGGTTCATATAGAGGATCAGGACTACACTGAGACTGGTTCATATAGAGGATCAGGACTACACTGAGACTGGTTCATATAGAGGATCAGGTCTACACTGAGACTGGTTCATATAGAGGATCAGGTCTACACTTAGACTGGTTCATATAGAGGATCAGGTCTACACTGAGACTGGTTCATATAGAGGATCAGGTCTACACTGAGACTGGTTCATATAGAGGATCAGGTCTACACTGAGACTGGTTCATATAGAGGATCAGGACTACACTGAGACTGGTTCAT
>NC_136541.1:454525-666994 GCF_910591455.1 Pholis gunnellus
CTGAACCTAACTCAGTAGTTTGGTTGTCTGAACCTAACTAAGTTGTTTTGTCTAAACCTAACTAAGTAGTTTTGTTGTCTGAACCTAACTCAGTAGTTTGGTTGTCTGAACCTAACTAAGTTGTTTTGTCTAAACCTAACTAAGTAGTTTTGTTGCCTAAACATAACTCAGTAGTTTAGTTGTCTAAACCTAACTAAGTAGTTGTGTTGCCTGAACCTAACTCAGTAGTGTTGTTGTCTGAATCTAACTAAGTAGTTTAGTTGTCTGAACCTAACTCAGTAGTTTTGTTGTCTGAATCTAACTAAGTAGTTTAGTTGTCTGAACCTAACTAAGTAGTTTCGTTGTCTGAACCCAACTCAGTAGTTTGGTTGTCTGAACCTAACTAAGTTGATTTGTCTAAACCTAACTCAGTAGTTTAGTCTGAACCTAACTAAGTTGATTTGTCTAAAACTAACTCAGTAGTTTTGTTGTCTGAACCTAACTCAGTAGTTTGGTTGTCGGAACCTAACTAAGTCGTTTTGTCTAAACCTAACTAAGTAGTTTTGTTGCCTGAACATAACTCAGTAGTTTAGTTGTCTAAACCTAACTAAGTAGTTGTGTTGCCTGAACATAACTCAGTAGTGTTGTTGTCTGAATCTAACTAAGTAGTTTAGTTGTCTGAACCTAACTCAGTAGTTTTGTTGTCTGAATCTAACTAAGTAGTTTAGTTGTCTGAACCTAACTAAGTAGTTTCGTTGTCTGAACCCAACTCAGTAGTTTGGTTGTCTGAACCTAACTAAGTTGATTTGTCTAAACCTAACTCAGTAGTTTAGTTGTCTGAACCTAACTAAGTTGATTTGTCTAAACCTAACTCAGTAGTGTTGTTGTCTGAACCTAACTCAGTAGTTTAGTTGTCTGAACCTAACTAAGTTGATTTGTCTAAACCTAACTCAGTAGTTTAGTTGTCTGAACCTAACTAAGTTGATTTGTCTAAACCTAACTCAGTAGTTTTGTTGTCTGAACCTAACTCACTAGTTTAGTTGTCTGAACCCAACTAAGTCGTTTAGCTGTCTGAACCTAAGTTGTTTTGTCCAAACCTAACTAAGTAGTTCAGTTGTCTAACCTACTCTGTTGTGGCTGGTGTCCTCCAGGAGCCGCTGTCCTCAGATCTGTCTAGAGTGTCTCCTCTCAGCTCCTGGCTCATCTTCAGAAGAAACTCCAACAAAGGGGACAACCGGAGAACCAAAGGGACCAGGAGAACCTCCAAGGTCTGAGAACAAGCAGATAAGATGTGATAAAACACACAGCAGGTCACATGATGTCCACTGGATTCATATCAGAGGATGAGGACAGAATGTCCTCTGGTCCGACCCCCCAGTCCTGTTGAGTTCAGGTTTAATTCTACACGGCTATAGAAGAGGGCGGGGCTAAGGTGTAGGGGCGGGCCTAGGAGGCATGTAAATGCTCTCAAGTCTGAGAACTCTGGAGCAGATTGGACGAAGCACGAAGTACAATGTTGAAAAGACGTTTGATGTTTGATAACTTTTTATCACAAAGGGTCTTTAGTTTGTGACGCCGATCTGATTAAGTCTGTAGTCTGTAGGAGCTCGATTAAGAACAGCGTCTGTAAAAAGCTAAAAAAATGGGCTGAAATTACACCTTATATTCAAAATGGCTGACTTACTGTTGGGTTTTGGAAAAACCTCCAAAAGGATTTTTTGTGCATCTCCATATTTGACACCTGCCTGTTAAATATCATACACGTAGGTGAAACTTCATCGAGGGGCTCAATTTTAACAACTAGTACGTCATCGAGTAATTCAACGGATTCTGAAATTTGAGTCAGTTTGAGTTTGTTATTATGAATTCAGATGACATTATTTATCTCCATATGTGATTTCATCCGGATATGATTCCACTGAAAGACACTCAATTATCATATTGATTAATCGATCAGCGTTAATAATACCAGACCATATTCCATGTCTCTAACAGTCCACGTGTCTCTGCAGCATGGTCCTTCAGGACCTCCGGGACCACCAGGACCCCGGGGGCCTCCGGGCCCCCCGGCCCCCCTCCTGCCCCAGCAGCAGGAGCTCCTCCAGGAGCTGCAGCTCAAACTGAGAGGTGAGAGCTTCACACTCGACATACCCTAAAGCATCCCCTGCTTTATGGTCTGTGTGACTCTAAATGGACCATCATTTACTAAATGAACATCATGCTGTATTGAAGAAGACTTGAAACTAGAGATTGAGACCATAAACTCATGTTTACAATGTTTACTGAGGTAATAAATCAAGAGAGAAGTAGAGTCATTTTCTCATAGACTTCTATACAACCAGAGGAGTCGCCCCCTGGTGGACATTAGAGAGAATGCAGCTTTAACACGTGAAGCTTTGAAGAACTTTAAAGAACTAGAAATTGTCTCCTGGTTGAATATTTTGCCATAACTAGGATCCAATTCACGTCCTATTGGTTTTTACACAAACTGAAATATCTCAAAGCACCAGACCTCTGTCTTGTGACGGAGCCATGCTAGCAGTTTATCCCCGCTTCTAGTCTTTTTGCTAAGCTAGGCTAACAAGGCTAACACGTCCTGGACCTGTGTCTTTAAGGAGAAGAATAACATTCATGTTAATGTTCAGTATGTTTAGTTACTACAGACACACCGTTCACTCTCACTCAGTGTTTTCTGTATGTAGGTTATATAAACACAGCTCTGTGTGTGTGTGTGTGTGTGTGTGTGTGTGTGTGTGTGTGTGTGTGTGGAGGCAGCCTGTCTGAGTCCTTAATAGGGGTAATTTTGTGGATGGGATTTGGCTCAGCAGCAGGATTCCTGACATTCCTGCTGACTGATGATGTGTCTCTGTTACTTTTAGTGTGTGTGTACGTGTGTGTGAGTGTGTGTGTGTGTGTGTGTGTGTGGGGGGGGGGGGGGGGGGGGGGGGGTTCATATTCACAGTTTGAATGTGTTTACTTTTTACTTTTATTTCATGATGTTGAAGAGAGGAAAAGACAAACTGATAAATAAGGTAATTCAAATGTGACGTAATGATGAGGACGAGTTGGTGAAAACGATCCATCATCGTCATCATCAGAGAAGCTTTGGACACATTTGAGCCAATAAGGTTGAAGGTGATTTAACGGGATATATTGATGAGCTCTAAAACGACTCTCTGATCACACGAGACCAACTGGAGAGACGAGGATGAGGACGGAAAACGTACTCCTTTTACAACGGTTCTTATGATATCAAACGAAAAGTTACTCTTTTTATTCCTCCTAAAGTCAAGAAACACGTGGCAATTTCTGCTCGTTACATGAATACCGCTTTTCAAAAAAGACTTCAGTCTTCACAGGAAACTACTCAGTAGTTAGGTTTAGACAACTAAAACTAATTAGTTAGGTTTAGACAACAAAAACTAATTAGTTAGGTTTAGACAACAAAAACTAATTAGTTAGGTTTAGACAACAAAAACTAATTAGTTAGGTTTAATCAACAAAAACTAATTAGTTAGGTTTAATCAACAAAAACTACTTAGTTAGGTTTAGACAACAAAAACTAATTAGTTAGGTTTAGACAACTAAACTACTTAGTTAGGTTTAGAGTAGCATCTGAGCTAACCTCTTCAGGAGCCGCCATTGCTGTTCAGAATCAACAGTCTCCTCTGCGTGTCGTCGCACATATTCCTAAGCCCCGCCCCCTGCTGCCAGCTCCTCACAGGACTCTGATTACTTTTCCTCTTCTTCTCCTTTTTCCTATTTCTCCTCCATCATCTTCCTCTTCTTCTCCTCCTCCTCCTCATATTCTTATTTCCCCCCTTCATCTCCTTCTCCTCTTCCTCCTCTTCTTGTTCTTCTCTTCCTCCTCCTCCTCCTCCTCTTCATCTCCTTCTCCTCCCAGACATGACAGGAGGAGTGTGTTTTCAGTGTGATGGTCCTCCTCGTGTCTCCACCTCCTTCCTCAGTCGCCTCCTGCAGCCCGTCATCGTCCCCCGTCGCAGCCTCCTGGAGCTGCACCCATTCAGCCAGGTGAGACACACACACACACACACACACACACACACACACACACACACACACACACACACACGTGACCCTCATTGTTTGACATTTGACCACTGCAGCCCTCAGACTCAGAGCGGAGCCTCCAGAGGGGGCGGAGCTTCAACAGCAGCAGCGGTCGGTTCACGGCCTCCGTCTCCGGGTTCTACCAGCTGACCGCCAGCCTGCTGATAGGTGAGAGAGCGGCTGGTCACGTGACTCGGACCGACCAATGACAGCTGACAAACACACAGGACACCTGATGGACCAGGTTCTTAACCTCTCATCTCTTTGTGTGTCAGAGACCGGAGACAGAGTCCAGGTGAGACTCAGAGACAGTGTGAGAGCAGCCATCTGCATCGAGTCCCTCTGCCAGAGCAACCTGTGAGTATCTATACCACATGGTCCTCTTCTTCATCATCATCATCATCATCATCAGGCCACTCCACTGACTTTAGAACTGAGAAATTAATGAAAATATAAATGTTCATGCACCTTGTAGATCGAATACGACTGAAGACTCACACAATCCTCTGAAGGAAGGACTCTTTAGCAGCACTAGCTTCTTAACAAGTCAGCTATCACGTATGCGACAGGCTAAAGCTAGCGACTTAGCGTGCTAGGAATCAATGAAGCGGGCTAGCGCGAGCTATCAGAAGCGTACCACTAGCGTATCATGAGTGTATCACTAGCGTATCACTAGCTCATCACTAGCACATCACGAGCGTATCACTAGCGTATCACTAGCGTATCACTAGCGCATCACTAGCGCATCATGAGCGCATCACTAGCGCATCACTAGCGCATCACTAGCGCATCACGAGCGCATCACTAGCGCATCACGAGCGCATCACGAGCGCATCACTAGCGCATCACGAGCGCATCACGAGCGCATCACTAGCGCATCACTAGCGTATCACTAGCGCATCACTAGCGCATCACGAGCGCATCACTAGCGCATCACGAGCGCATCACTAGCGCATCACGAGCGCATCACGAGCGCATCACTAGCGCATCACGAGCGCATCACGAGCGCATCACTAGCGCATCACGAGCGCATCACGAGCGCATCACTAGCGCATCACTAGCGCATCACGAGCGCATCACAAACGTATCACTTTGGTATTAGTGTATTACTAGTGCATTATGAGTGTTTTAGGAGTGTGTCATTAGTGTATTACTAGTGTATTACTGCAGTGTTCTGTCTCTGTGTTCCTCAGCTCTGTAGAGTCGGTGATGGGCGTGGCGGCTGCTGGAGGAACATTCAGCATCTTACTGACGGGAACTCTTTATCTACAGGTACGACGCCACAACACGAGGCTCCGCCCTCAAACACACTACCAGTCAATACAAGTCACCGTCGTCTTGTTCGTGTCTGTGTCTGTGTGTGTGTGTGTGTGTGTGTCTGTGTGTGTGTCTGTGTGTGTGGCTGTGTGTGTGTGTGTGTGTGTGTGTGTGTGTGTGTGTGTGTGTGTCTGTGTGTCTGTGTGTCTGTGTGTGTGTGTGTGTGTGTGTGTGTGTGTGTGTGTAGGCTGCTGAGTACGTGTCGGTGTTCGTGGATAACTCCAGCGGTTCGGCCGTCAGCGTCCTGCAGGACTCTCTGTTCTCTGGGATTCTGCTGGGAGTCTGAACCTCTTCATCATCATCGTCATCGTCATCATCATCATCATCATCACACAGCTGCTCTTCATCACCTGAGATGTCTCACACGTGACCTCAGGTGAAAGGATCCCTGAGAACTGGACTTAATGCCTCCACCTGGTGGACAGCAGAGGACTGATGATGCTTTATTATGTTACATTTTATTTCATCTTTATATTGAAGTTTATTCTGTTTTGTTCAGTTTTCCTTTTGTCAAAGTGGAACAACATGAAACTTTTAGCATTAGATTTTATTTTGAGGTAAAATGATTAAAATCACGAGTCCTTCATGGACCTGAAGCATCAAACTGCTGCTCGCTGATTTACTTTAATATTAATATTTATCCTCTGGATGTCAACAAGTTGTGAATATTTCAATTAATACATCTGTTTCTACTCGCTGTCTGAGCTCCAGATGAGGGTTGTTTCATTCAATCTGATTATAATACATCATTAAACATATTTATTTGAGTCCATAAAATACCTTTTATTTCCTTATTATTTGAATTGTGTGTTTTTATGAAGAAAAAACACTATAAATGACTTAAACAAACATTTAGTATTTGTAATGATTTACAGACTTCTACTGAGTTCACACACACACACACACACACACACACACACACACACACACACACACACACACACACACACACACACACACACACACACACACACACACACACACACACACACACACACACACACACACACACACACACAAGCTAAGCTAGTCCTGATCCTTTCTGTGTGTCGAATCAGAGACTGAAAAACAAAAGAAGTTTCCTGAAATGTGGGACTGTTCCTTTAAACATTCAAATCAACAACAGAAGTAAAAACGAGACAAATGATTAAACAAAAGTTACATTTAATGTTCTTGGATATATTTCTGTAAATAATGTGAAGTATTGGACAGTTTACAGTTTAAAGACTGAAGATTTCAGTCTGAATACATCAAAGCTTTTGTGTTTTCGTGTATCAGAAGTCACAGATTTAGGATTACTGAAACATTTAGGATTGGACGAGAGCAACGTCAGAGAGGAGACGATCAGTCGGTCCGCGGTCGGTAGCGGAAGCGTACGTCCTTGGCCGGCGGCAGGATCCCCAGACCGGCTCTGCTGGAGTCCAGCGTGGCTCCGGGCTGACCCTCCTCCAGCTGCAGGTCCACGTACAGAAGCAGGACGCACAGGAACTGTTTGATCTCGTTGACGGCAAAGTGTCGGCCGGGACACCTGGAGGAGCCGGAGCCGAACGGCATCAGGTAATACCGGAGCCTCTGACCGGCTTTGTAGAAGTCCGTCTTCTCTCCGCCGTCCTGCAGGAAGCGGTCGACACGGAACGACTGACGGAAACACGAGAGACGGTTTGTTAAACATTTTATTATGAATATTATGCGTCAGATAGTTAGTTACTTATTCAGATATTCAAGGTTTACCAGATGTGGGACACATGAATGGATTATAGATAAAACCCCTCAAACTGTGCAGGAATTATTATCAGAAATACATAATATTCATAACTATGTTTTCATTAGTGAAACTAAGAATCGTTAGTCCTTAGTCCTTTTCGTTGTTACGGTGGTTCAGCTGGTTCAGGCTGCAGCTTCACCACTAGAGGGCACGAAACGCTCACGTTCAGGGAGGTTGGACAGTAGATTATGATAAATATATTGGTTATTTATGGATTATCAGCACAGGTTTGTGGCTTTTGAAGATCTTAAAATCTCGACTTCTCACCTCAAAATGAAAAATGATCCCGTTATAAAATGAAATCAAATTTAAACCTTGAAACGGTCTTTGAACTATGTAGATACCTGATGAAACACACATATAAAGGTCAGACTCAGGTGAAAGTCTTCGTACCTGAGGGTCCTCGTAGATCTCGGGGTCCATGTGCATGGTCTGAGGATAGAGGGCGATGAAGTCTCCTCTCCTGACGGACACAGAGCGCTCGGCGTCCAACCGCAGACTGAAGTCCTCCTGAGCGACGCGGACGTTCATGGCGGCCGAGGACAGACGGAGGCTCTCGTTGACGGCGCTCTCTGTGGACGAAGGTCAGGTGTTCATGAACAAAACCTCGCTGCATCGTATCTGAACAGAGATGAAGTTAAATCAAACGGACAAACCCAGACACACAAGCTTCTCCAGTTGCTCTCTGCCGAGCCTCACGTCCCGGTCCCGGCTGAACTGGACTCCGCTCAGACTCAGGACGGACTGGATCTCCTGGCGGACCACCTGCAGGGCCTCTGGGTGACTCACCAGGTAGTACATGGCCCAGAAGGTGGCGGGGATGGTGTTCCCCACGGACGCCCAGAGGATGGCCAGGTGATGAGCTGGGGGGCATATTAATATTTCAGTATGGAAGTTAAAGAGAGACATCACAGGACGTGGGTACGGTTACTTGTGGTTGACTCAGGACTCTTTGTCTACCTCCTTTGTCGACGTCCTTCAAAGTCTCGTACTGCTCAAACAGCTCCGATCGCGTCCTGATGAACAGCGAGGTGTCGGACCAGGACGACGTCTTGTGCGGCAGGAAGTAGTCGATGAGCTTCTCTCGGGTGGCCTTGGTCCGTCCCAGCAGCCAGATGGGGATCTGAGCGATGAGCAGCGGGAACATGTTGTCGAACTGGACAAAGTCCCGCCTCAGCCGGTCCATGTCGCCGTGACGGCTGGCGAGCGCCGGCCTGCCGTACACGGTGAGGAAGGTGGCCTCGAACATCACCGAGTGGCAGAACTCGTACATGCCGACGCTCTTCCAGCCGCCGCCCGCCTCCTCCAGGTGGTCCTGACGGAACACCAGCATGAGGTTACCCATCATGCTCTCTGTCAGCGTCGAGAGGCCGTCTCCCTGGAGGAGTTGGAAGGAGCGATGGATCTGCTCCGGCAGGCCGGGGAAATCCCCACTGCGGACGGGCCGGTAGCCGAAGGTGACGGGCGCCACCTTGTCGGAGAACTCGTGGAAGTCCAGCTGTCGGCCGTGTCGGATGACGTTGGGATACAGCAGCGGGTCCATGACGAAGGTCATGTATTTACCTGCAGGTGAAGGACAGACATGAACCTCGTCAAGACAATCGATCGGCTCCATCTGTGGTTGTATTTGAGGTTCGCAGGTTAAATACCAACCTGCTATCTGAACTGTGAAAACGTCCCCAAACCTCTCCTTGTGTTCTTCCAGAAACTTGTGGGCGTCTCGTCCGAACTCCAGAGCTTTACCGAGGAACGGAATCCAGCCTCTGATGAGTGGAGGTTCACCATCTCGTCTGTAGCGGAAACAAGACAAACCGTTTATCCAGAGGGGCACATACCCGTCTGTCTGTATATTTACCTACCTTCCTGTCTACCTGCCTGTCTCTTGACCTGTCTGTCTGTTAGGGAGCGTCTCTTTGGTCAGATACTTCCTCTCTGGATTTAGGATCTCGTGCTGCTTCATAAAGTCTCTGCAGAAGCTTTTAGTCTGTTTGTTGGGGGGCGGAGTTCTAAAAGTAGTTAGTAGTTAACGTGACCTGACCAGAGAGTTCCTCAGACAGCAAACACTCCACCTGAGTAACTAAGTAAACATTCCGGGTACATTTAGTTTCCATGGTGGATATGAGCGATCAGATATCAGGTCAGATGTTTGAAGAACTCTTTGTTCAGACCAGCTGAGCTTTCATCATAGAACAGAAGGTGGCCTGTATCCAGGTGAGCCACAGGTAGAGATGAAGATGATGTCGTGTGTTTGAACTACAGACCCTGATAAGAGCCGTGAGCTTTGCTCCGACCATAAATAATAAAGGAACTTCTCTAGTTCTGGTAATAAGTAACTACTCCTGTTGTATTTATGTAGAGAACAGAGTACCTGAGCAGGTAGTGAACAGAGTACCTGAACAGGTAGTGAACAGGTAGAGAACAGAGTACCTGAACAGGTAGAGAACAGAGTACCTGAGCAGGTAGAGAACAGAGTACCTGAACAGGTAGTGAACAGAGTACCTGAACAGGTAGTGAATAGAGTACCTGAGCAGGTAGAGAACAGAGTACCTGAACAGGTAGTGAACAGAGTACCTGAGCAGGTAGAGAACAGAGTACCTGAACAGGTAGAGAACAGAGTACCTGAACAGGTAGTGAACAGAGTACCTGAGCAGGTAGAGAACAGAGTACCTGAGCAGGTAGAGAACAGAGTACCTGAACAGGTAGTGAACAGAGTACCTGAACAGGTAGAGAACAGAGTACCTGAACAGGTAGTGAACAGAGTACCTGAACAGGTAGAGAACAGAGTACCTGAACAGGTAGTGAACAGAGTACCTGAACAGGTAGAGAACAGAGTACCTGAACAGGTAGTGAACAGAGTACCTGAACAGGTAGAGAACAGAGTACCTGAACAGGTAGTGAATAGAGTACCTGAACAGGTAGAGAACAGAGTACCTGAACAGGTAGAGAACAGAGTACCTGAACAGGTAGAGAACAGAGTACCTGAACAGGTAGTGAATAGAGTACCTGAACAGGTAGAGAACAGAGTACCTGAGCAGGTAGAGAACAGAGTACCTGAACAGGTAGAGAACAGAGTACCTGTACAGGTAGTGAACAGAGTACCTGAACAGGTAGAGAACAGAGTACCTGAGCAGGTAGAGAACAGAGTACCTGAACAGGTAGTGAACAGAGTACCTGAGCAGGTAGAGAACAGAGTACCTGAACAGGTAGAGAACAGAGTACCTGAACAGGTAGAGAACAGAGTACCTGTACAGGTAGTGAACAGAGTACCTGAACAGGTAGAGAACAGAGTACCTGAACAGGTAGAGAACAGAGTACCTGTACAGGTAGAGAACAGAGTACCTGAACAGGTAGAGAATAGAGTACCTGAACAGGTAGAGAATAGAGTACAAATAGATACAAGATGGCTGCCTCGGTGTGTTGGTGCGCTTTGTTTCGTGTTGTTTTTGTGGTAAACTCAGTTTTCTGCTGTGATGTTTATGAGCTCTTTCACCAGAGATGAGCTCATCAACATCTGGGAACAACTCCAGCTGACTTACTTCCAACTTTTTTTGAAACTTCCATTGAATTGGTGGACATTCTAGTGAACGGTGAGCTCATCTTTACTCATGCAGTGAAGCGCTGCAGGAGAGGAAAACGAGCCGGTGCACGTCTCTGCAAACGTGGATTCATCATAAACTGTAAACTGTCCGACTCCCCCGAGAGTTCACTTCATTCACACTGCTCGTGTTTACACTTTAGACGAGTTACACCACAATCAGCAGGTCCCATCACACCTCTGACCTCTGACCTCTGACCTCTGACCGGCCGGCCGAAAGTAGAGCAGTGGACCAGTGAAGCAAGGGAGGGGAGTATAAAGTACCACGTTTACAGTGAGAGGGAGTATAAAGTACCACGTTTACAGTGAGAGGGAGTATAAAGTACTATGTTTACAGTGAGAGGGAGTATAAAGTACTATGTTTACAGTGAGAGGGAGTATAAAGTACCACGTTTACAGTGAGAGGGAGTATAAAGTACTATGTTTACAGTGAGAGGGAGTATAAAGTACCACGTTTACAGTGAGAGGGAGTATAAAGTACTATGTTTACAGTGAGAGGGAGTATAAAGTACCATGTTTACAGTGAGAGGGAGTATAAAGTACTATGGTTACAGTGAGAGGGAGTATAAAGTACCATGTTTACAGTGAGAGGGAGTATAAAGTACTATGTTTACAGTGAGAGGGAGTATAAAGTACTATGTTTACAGTGAGAGGGAGTATAAAGTACTATGTTTACAGTGAGAGGGAGTATAAAGTACCACGTTTACAGTGAGAGGGAGTATAAAGTACTATGTTTACAGTGAGATGGAGTATAAAGTACTATGTTTACAGTGAGATGGAGTATAAAGTACCATGTTTACAGTGAGAGGGAGTATAAAGTACTATGTTTACAGTGAGATGGAGTATAAAGTACTATGTTTACAGTGAGAGGGAGTATAAAGTACTATGTTTACAGTGAGAGGGAGTATAAAGTACCACGTTTACAGTGAGAGGGAGTATAAAGTAGCAGTATAAAGTACTATGTTTACAGTGAGATGGAGTATAAAGTACTATGTTTACAGTGAGACGGAGTATAAAGTACTATGTTTACAGTGAGATGGAGTATAAAGTACTATGTTTACAGTGAGAGGGAGTATAAAGTACTATGTTTACAGTGAGAGGGAGTATAAAGTACCACGTTTACAGTGAGAGGGAGTATAAAGTAGCAGTATAAAGTACTATGTTTACAGTGAGATGGAGTATAAAGTACCATGTTTACAGTGAGAGGGAGTATAAAGTACTATGTTTACAGTGAGATGGAGTATAAAGTACTATGTTTACAGTGAGAGGGAGTATAAAGTACTATGTTTACAGTGAGAGGGAGTATAAAGTAGCAGTATAAAGTACTATGTTTACAGTGAGATGGAGTATAAAGTACTATGTTTACAGTGAGAGGGAGTATAAAGTACTATGTTTACAGTGAGATGGAGTATAAAGTACTATGTTTACAGTGAGAGGGAGTATAAAGTACTATGTTTACAGTGAGAGGGAGTATAAAGTACCACGTTTACAGTGAGATGGAGTATAAAGTAGCAGTATAAAGTACTATGTTTACAGTGAGATGGAGTATAAAGTACTATGTTTACAGTGAGAGGGAGTATAAAGTACTATGTTTACAGTGAGATGGAGTATAAAGTAGCAGTATAAAGTACCATGTTTACAGTGAGAGGGAGTATAAAGTACTATGTTTACAGTGAGAGGGAGTATAAAGTACTATGTTTACAGTGAGAGGGAGTATAAAGTACCACGTTTACAGTGAGAGGGAGTATAAAGTACTATGTTTACAGTGAGATGGAGTATAAAGTACTATGTTTACAGTGAGATGGAGTATAAAGTACCATGTTTACAGTGAGAGGGAGTATAAAGTACTATGTTTACAGTGAGACGGAGTATAAAGTACTATGTTTACAGTGAGATGGAGTATAAAGTACTATGTTTACAGTGAGAGGGAGTATAAAGTACTATGTTTACAGTGAGAGGGAGTATAAAGTACCACGTTTACAGTGAGAGGGAGTATAAAGTAGCAGTATAAAGTACTATGTTTACAGTGAGATGGAGTATAAAGTACTATGTTTACAGTGAGACGGAGTATAAAGTACTATGTTTACAGTGAGATGGAGTATAAAGTACTATGTTTACAGTGAGAGGGAGTATAAAGTACTATGTTTACAGTGAGAGGGAGTATAAAGTAGCAGTATAAAGTACTATGTTTACAGTGAGATGGAGTATAAAGTACTATGTTTACAGTGAGAGGGAGTATAAAGTACTATGTTTACAGTGAGATGGAGTATAAAGTACTATGTTTACAGTGAGAGGGAGTATAAAGTACTATGTTTACAGTGAGAGGGAGTATAAAGTACCACGTTTACAGTGAGATGGAGTATAAAGTAGCAGTATAAAGTACTATGTTTACAGTGAGATGGAGTATAAAGTACTATGTTTACAGTGAGAGGGAGTATAAAGTACTATGTTTACAGTGAGATGGAGTATAAAGTAGCAGTATAAAGTACCATGTTTACAGTGAGATGGAGTATAAAGTAGCAGTATAAAGTACTATGTTTACAGTGAGATGGAGTATAAAGTAGCAGTATAAAGTACCATGTTTACAGTGAGATGGAGTATAAAGTAGCAGTATAAAGTACTATGTTTACAGTGAGATGGAGTATAAAGTAGCAGTATAAAGTACCATGTTTACAGTGAGATGGAGTGAGTATAAAGTACTACAGTGTGTAAAGTAACGCAGTATAAAGTACCTCTTCCTGACGCGGAGGACACTGAGCAGCAGCAGCAGCAGGAGGAGGCCGAGCAGCAGCAGCAGCAGCAGCGGGGACATGTTGCTGTTTCTGTCCGGAGAGACAACCGAACACTGGAGCTCAACTCCATCAAGTTAACCACTCACACACACCACATCCGGTCAAGGCCTTCGAAATAAGAGCCCCATGCTTATGCCCTAAAACAGCACTTTGTTTGATTAAATATGAAGCACTAAAGTTTAACATTAACTGAGACATATTTAATGTTCAAACATCCGGGTTATTGGTGGTGGATTAGATTTCACTCACAGAAACGAGCCACTACAGCAACCTGACTACAGTTATATTTTATACTCATCCATAACTTACTTCAGCGTGTCTCGCGTGCTATGTCCTCCTGGTGTTTATGAGCTTTTATTGCGAAGGTCAAGCAGCTTGATTTCCGGTCCCATCGTCTCTGCGCAAACGTCATTAATGCAGCTCATCAACGTGACGTCATCACAGGCTTTAATGATCTTCATATTTTTGTTTATCTTATTTTTATTTCAGTATAATAACAACATTACAATAATATAATAAATAATAATAACAATTATAATTATATTTCATTCATGAAGCTCATCTGATAAATAAATCCATAACACAAGATAAACAATGTAAATAATAAAATAAACTTCAAACAGAACTGTTTTATGTGTTCATTATATTAAATATGAATATAATAATGTGTTCACTTCACATTCCTGATTTATTCTGATATTAAACTAAACTTTAATTACATTCTGTGTAACTGTTTAAAATGATGCAATAAAATAAACAAATATCTTAAAGAGTAAAGTTTGAACTTCTCTAAAAGTCTTTTATTATTATTATTATTGTCTAACAATGGTTTTATTTATTGTCTTTAATAAGTCGTTTATATGTTTATTGTGATTTTACGGTTAACATTAATATTTAAAACGTGAAGTTGTAGAAATAAACTTAGAATCAAACTGTAAACATTCATGTTTTTATTCTCAACAAACTTTTAGGAATCATCACAACAGATGAGGAAGATGAGGAAGAGGTTTAAGGGAACAATAAATTAAATTCAATCAGGATTTCAATAGAAATCAAATAATTATAATAAAAATGAAACATCTGAATAATTCCACTTGAATAAAAGAGTTCAGATCAGTTCATAGTGAAGGAATGTGATAAATAATAAATCAGACTTCAATAATGTAACAGAACGTTACAGCGACGGCCATCTTTGATTCTAGAGTTTGTCTTTCATTTCAGTAAAGTTACAAATGTTTCATAAAGAAGGTTTGTTTGTTCAGAAGAGAACTTTAAACGTCGTTTATTCTCGTTGCTCCGGTTCAAACACAATCATCCGGCTCCTACAACGTGATTGGACCGTGTGTGCAGTGGGCGGAGCTATGAGCACACCTGGAACATGAGCACAGGTGGACAAACAGCAGCATCGTGTGAGGACAGTAGAAACCTGAACCGTCACTAAAGACCATCTTAACCTCATCAGAGGAAACACGCTGCAATAAAATAACAGAAGAAGAAATCAGAGGAAACACGCTGCAATAAAATAACAGAAGAAGAAGAAACTCGTGTGAAATAAATAAACATCAAACGCTTTCTTTTGTCTTTCAGAAGGCATCAAAAGAAGATTGTTTGTTTGGCCGATAACGTGCTTTAAGAAAGATACAAAAATGGAAATAAATATTTTCATAATAAATAGTCTGTTCAGACCGTCAGCTGTTCTCTGTTTAAAAACAACCTCAGATAAAACTGTGCAAAACGCTCACAAGCCGTCTGACATCAGGACAAAGAGAAGAAGCTCATGTTTGAACACAGAGCGTTGACCCGTTAGAGGCCGAGCTCAATAACGTCTCCTTAAACAGACGCAGCAGGCTGTAAAGAGGACCGTGGGGAGGAGACCGAGAACATCTCCGGGAGCTCAGTAACCGGTTAGCGGTTAGCGGTTAGCTGCAGCTACCGTAGATGTGCACTTGTTGAGCCACGACACATAAACATATGTTACGTCACTGTTCAGTGGTAGAAGATGAATGTTTTGTGTTTGTTTCCACTGACTGAGGCCATGAAACCTCTAAAGAGTGTTGGGCATTATTTATCATAAGTGAACGACTGAACGATGAGAATACTGACTTCTAGAACCAGCAGCTGGCTGCAGCCTCAGAGGAAGTGAAGGCACCGCTGACTGAACTCTGAATCAAGCTGCAGGTCAAATAAATACCGAGACAAAGGCCGGAGGAAGGGAGGGACGTCCTGTACACTTCCTGTCTGTTAAGACCACTTGGTTTACAGCAGATGGACCCGTTTTCCAGAGAGAACGTGGTCTCACAGAAACCTCAAACTGAAACCACAGTCCTGTTATTTATTTATATGATCAGCTGTGACAGCGCCTCATCTGTTTCTACACTCACTGGTCAGAGGATCGGTCTCAGTGGTTTGTCTCCCAGCTGAGCCGGACAGCGGTGAAATTTGGCAGCTGGTAGATTTTGGTTCTTAGACAAAAGGCGGGGGGGTCTAACGGAGGGGGTCACCAATAGAAGGAGCGGGACAGGAAGTTGGTGGCAGCACCCAGCCAGCTGTTCCCGTCCTGGCCCGAACCCACTTGGGTCACCGCCTTGTCGGGCTCCTGAGATGGACTCTCTTCCTCCGGCAGGTAGTCCGGCAGGTCCACGTTCTGCTCCACCTCTGTTGAACCGTCCTCCGCCAACGGGATCAAAACCTGGAGACGACAAATTCAGTTCAACTTGTGTGATCCTGTGAATGATCTATTTGCTTCTGGAGTCCCACAGGGTGGTCTGTTGGGTCCTCTAGATGTTATAAAGCTTCTGGAGTCCCACAGGGTGGTCTGTTGGGTCCTCTAGATGTTATAAAGCTTCTGGAGTCCCACAGGGAGGCCTGTTGGGTCCTCTAGATGTTATAAAGCTTCTGGAGTCCCACAGGGTGGCATGTTGGGTCCTCTAGATGTTATAAAGCTTCTGGAGTCCCACAGGGAGGCCTGTTGGGTCCTCTAGATGTTATAAAGCTTCTGGAGTCCCACAGGGTGGTCTGTTGGGTCCTCTAGATGTTATAAAGCTTCTGGAGTCCCACAGGGTGGCCTGTTGGGTCCTCTAGATGTTATAAAGCTTCTGGAGTCCCACAGGGAGGCCTGTTGGGTCCTCTAGATGTTATAAAGCTTCTGGAGTCCCACAGGGTGGCCTGTTGGGTCCTCTAGATGTTATAAAGCTTCTGGAGTCCCACAGGGAGGCCTGTTGGGTCCTCTAGATGTTATAAAGCTTCTGGAGTCCCACAGGGTAGTCTGTTGGGTCCTCTAGATGTTATAAAGCTTCTGGAGTCCCACAGGGTAGTCTGTTGGGTCCTCTAGATGTTATAAAGCTTCTGGAGTCCCACAGGGTAGTCTGTTGGGTCCTCTAGATGTTATAAAGCTTCTGGAGTCCCACAGGGTAGTCTGTTGGGTCCTCTAGATGTTATAAAGCTTCTGGAGTCCCACAGGGAGGCCTGTTGGGTCCTCTAGATGTTATAAAGCTTCTGGAGTCCCACAGGGTAGTCTGTTGGGTCCTCTAGATGTTATAAAGCTTCTGGAGTCCCACAGGGTAGTCTGTTGGGTCCTCTAGATGTTATAAAGCTTCTGGAGTCCCACAGGGTAGTCTGTTGGGTCCTCTAGATGTTATAAAGCTTCTGGAGTCCCACAGGGTAGTCTGTTGGGTCCTCTAGATGTTATAAAGCTTCTGGAGTCCCACAGGGTAGTCTGTTGGGTCCTCTAGATGTTATAAAGCTTCTGGAGTCCCACAGGGTAGTCTGTTGGGTCCTCTAGATGTTATAAAGCTTCTGGAGTCCCACAGGGTAGTCTGTTGGGTCCTCTAGATGTTATAAAGCTTCTGGAGTCCCACAGGGAGGCCTGTTGGGTCCTCTAGATGTTATAAAGCTTCTGGAGTCCCACAGGGTAGTCTGTTGGGTCCTCTAGATGTTATAAAGCTTCTGGAGTCCCACAGGGTAGTCTGTTGGGTCCTCTAGATGTTATAAAGCTTCTGGAGTCCCACAGGGTAGTCTGTTGGGTCCTCTAGATGTTATAAAGCTTCTGGAGTCCCACAGGGTAGTCTGTTGGGTCCTCTAGATGTTATAAAGCTTCTGGAGTCCCACAGGGTGGCCTGTTGGGTCCTCTAGATGTTATAAAGCTTCTGGAGTCCCACAGGGTAGTCTGTTGGGTCCTCTAGATGTTATAAAGCTTCTGGAGTCCCACAGGGAGGTCTGTTGGGTCCTCTAGATGTTATAAAGCTTCTGGAGTCCCACAGGGAGGCCTGTTGGGTCCTCTAGATGTTATAAAGCTTCTGGAGTCCCACAGGGAGGCCTGTTGGGTCCTCTAGATGTGTGTTAAAAACCATTTATTAAGTGCTAAGATACACTGATTATAGAGTTAAAGTTAAGTGTTAGAAGTCTTTCAGGAGCTTCATCAACAGAATAAAGTCTGACCTCCTCTCCGTTCTCTGCTTTCACCACCTGCTGAGCCTTCATCACCTGAGTGGACGCGATCGCAGACGCCAGAGCCTGAAAAATAAAACATCAGTCATGAATAATAAGCTGGTCTGTAACACCTGGGAGCTCTGCCAGCTTTTTACTGCACTACTTTAATTTCAGTAGTTTGTTTCTGCTTTATCTAAATCATGATTTATTTAAATCAGATACGTGTGATTATTGTCTGTTATATTATATTCCATTAGTAGAAGTCTTAAAGTCAACATTTATTAAAAACAGATGTAATGACTTCTAATGTTCAAACAGAATATTCATCAACAACAATCTATTGTTTCCTTTATTCTCGGGTGATGATGGAACGTTGAAGTTGTCGCCTCACCTCGGCCTTCAGGTCCGATCGGATCCTGACGATGCATCTCTTCACGGTCATCTGGAAGGTGAAGCTGATGACTCCTCTGATCTTCAGCAGAGCCTCCTCACACTGACTCCTCCGGCTCTGACGGGAGAGGAGGAGGAGAAGGAGTAAATCTAGAGCTGAACTACGTGTTGAAGGCCTGATCGTCTCGCTCTCTTTGTGCTCACGTAGTCGTCCAGCCCGTCGATGTGGAGGACCACGGTCTTGGCCCTCTTGTTGCTGGCCCCCATGAAGAACTGGGCTCTCCGCCGGCTGCTGACGGACTCCTCTGCCGGATCAGGGTCGCTGCTGCCGGACGCCTGCAGGAGCTCGTAGATCTCAGACGACAGCAACTTGGTTTCTCCGGGAGTCGTGGATCTGAACGACAGAACCAGAGGAACGGATCCTCAATGAGCTCCGTGTCCAGTCTACTTTAAACCGGTTCAGTTGGTTCCCTGTACTCTAGTCTGGTATTAATGTGACTCACTTCTGCATGACGTTCTGGAGGCTCAGCAGCATCCCCAGCTCCGCCTTCAGCTTCTCCTGGTTGGCTCTGCATTCTGCCAGGTACCGGACCGCCTGGGGACCAACGACCAATCACAGGTCAGACCGACACCACATCCACTAAACCAACACAACACCTCATCCGCCTCGCGTGGGGGGCTCACCAGCAGGGCGGAGTAGACCACCTGAGGGTTCGGGTTGTCCAGGAACAGGATGAGACCCGGCAGGAGGCCCTGGTCCTGGACGATGGCCCTGCGGTTCATGGGGTCCGCCGCCAGGTCCCTCAGCTGGTTGACCACGACCAGGGCGTCCGGCTCCGCGCTCATGGCCGACGTTTCACTCGCCCATAGAAGGAACCAGCTGCAGGACGGTCTGAGGGTCAGACAGGGTCAGGGTCTACATCGGACCAGCATTCATTTAAACAGTTTGATCGAGGCCTTCTATGAATATTTATATGAATATATAATATATACTGTCACAGAAATAAGTGTGACACAATGACACTGATATAATAATAATATAAAAGCATTTTAATACAAGTAAACTCTTTCAAAGGCAACTAGCTTTGAATTCTTAAAATCAGTTATTGAAATGTGGAAACAATATTAAAATATCCTAATTAAATAAAACATAAAGAAAATGTAAAAACAACAAAGCCTCGGTGTGACAACAAAACACCGTCACGAGCTACCGGAAGCGGGTGTGGTCACCGTGCTAGTCCGGGTCTCAGGCGGTTTGTCGGGTTAGAACAGCTGGGAGAGCCGCGCGCCCTGGAGGAGTAATGCTAATGCTAATGCTAAACAGCGCTCACCTCTTGACAGTCACCGGCACCGAGCTAACGGGGCTAACAGCTAGCGTTAGCCGTCCGGTTAGCTTACCCTCCGTCAGTTACCCCGATCACACCAGAACCGCGCGCAGTCGCGCGCTGGACGCGGCGGCTGGAGGAGGAGTAACAGTTATTAAAAAAGTAAACATATATGTTCAGTGACGGTACACACTGTGGAGACTCTTCCTGCTGAAGAGCAGACCTACGCGACCACGTGTCAACATGGAGGGCTGTGATTGGATGGCCAACCGCCGCCTGATCCTGCTGACCAATGACATGCTTTGTTCTACGAGTTAAAGGTCCAACGCCCAATAAGAGCTTCATAGAAAGGCTGTGTACTGTGTACTTTTACTATACTACATCTCAGAGGTACATATAGTACTTTTACTATACTACATCTCAGAGGTACATATAGTACTTTTACTGTACTACATCACTAGTAGTACTTGTGTACTATGTCTCAGTGTTGTCCAGCAGAGGGCAGCAGAGACCTGCAGCCGTGATGAGCGGTGAGAGGAGCTCCTCCTGTTTCAATCACAGTGATCACAGACGCCCTTTCACAATAAAACTGTTTCCTGTGAGCCGTCCAAGCTGCAGCTGTTAACTGAACATTTAGCTTTAAGATCGATCGTCTACAGCTTTCATGATGAGTTAGTCAGCTGTGAAGAAGAAGAGCAGAGTTCAGAAGACACAACTGTTACTCTGTCCTAAAACTAGACTAGACACAAGCTCCTCTTGTAGACTGACTGGATAAAAGCATCTGCAGATCTCCTCTGTACTGCTGTGTACTGCTGTGTACTGCTGTGTACTGCTGTGTACTGCTGTGTACTGCTGTGCTGTGAGGCCCACAGTGGTGACAAACCCAAAGTCTCTGTACAAAAACCTGACAGCTCCTCGCTGAACATTTACACGTGTATAAAAGGCGGAGCCTGTGATTCTGGAGAAAGATTCTTGATATTTGAATAGCGAACATCCATCAAAGTATCGATGTTCTTCCTCTCTCCTCCTCCTCCTCCTCTCACTGCAGACATGAAACACTGGCTGGGAAACATGCTGATCCTGACTCTCTGGCTAGGTAGCTCTTTAACCCGACTGATAGTTCTGCTTTAATCAATCATCTTCATTGATTCATCTCTTCTTCTGCATGTTCTCTTCTTCCTCAGAGTGTAAAGGAGAAGACAGAGTGTTCCAGTCAACAGAAGATGTCATCGCTACTGCAGGACAGACCGTTACACTTGACTGTACATTTGAGACAACGAGAGCAAGTCCCACTTTGTTCTGGTACAAACAAGAAGGCAATGATTTCCCAAAGTACATGCTGAAGAGTTTCTCAAGCAAAGTAGAAAAAGCTCCAGAGTTCCAGAAAGACAGATTTGATGCTACAATCAACAAGACATCAGTTCCTCTGAAGATCCAGAAGCTTCTTCAGTCAGACTCTGCTGTGTACTACTGTGCTCTGAGGCCCACAGTGACAGGAAACACCAAAACTCTGTACAAAAACCTTTGGAGCAAAGACAACACAATACTGTACAACATCCACTAGAGGGAGTCTCACTCTGTGTAACTTCAACAGTATGTGATGTCACAGTCTGGATTCTTTGTAGTGGTGATAAAAACAAGAGAAAATGAAGCACTGAAGACAAAACAGACTGAGATCTGAAAGAGCAAATAATAAACATTGTTGGTCAATTCTCTGTCACACTCACTTATGTTCTCAACAGTCTAAATCTGAAACTATTTTAATAGCAAAAGTATATTTGAGTAAAATATTTGACAACAGAAAAATGTTCTGATCATATGTAATAGTGTGTCAGTATATTTACTGTTATTTACAAATCCACTATTGACAGATGACACAATTTCAATAAAGTATCTCATAAACTGGTTGTCATCACAGACTCAGGTTGTGATTGATTTTGTTCTTTTCTTTATAAAAGCAGTTTCTCTTTTGTTCTGTCAGGGTGTGAAATCTTGTGGTGTTCACAGGGTTCAATCATAGGTCCTCTCAGTAGTTGTTAGTTTTAGATATTATTTGACTTGATCAATATTATTAGAATTTAATAAACTCTGTTATACTTTAAAGAGCAGCTTTCTGTGATTACTTTGTTCATGTGTATTGTGATTATAGCAGGATATGTGGCCTGTGCTCGAACTCAAACCTTCACTTTGAATGTCAATAGTACTTTGACTATTGACATTGTGAGTGAATACTAATTATGAGACTTAATTAATGCTTTGATTATTGGTCCCTGATCTTAAGGTGGTGTCCCGTTATTAACATTTGTTAAAATTCTTATGGATATTAATACTTTTTTTAAGGTCAATAATTTAGTTTTATACTTGCTGATAACCAAACACGCTCCTGCCAAATCCCAACAAGAGTCCAATGAAATCCAGTAATTATTGAAGCTGGTTTGTTATATGTGAAGTGCTGTGTGAGATTCAGGGAGGAGCTAAGATGTTCCTGAACTATAGAAGAGAGAGGAACTTCTATATTCAACAGAGTTCAACACACAAGCCATCAACATTACCTTCATTCAACATGCTGTCATCACTGATGTTTCTACTTATTCTAAAAGGTTTGTTAGATTCTGCATTAAGGAAATGTTTCATTCCATTATTTCCTGAATGTTTTAACAGAGTTATCTCTTCCTTTAGGTGTCAGCTGTGAAGAACTCACTCCAGTCAAGAAAGAAGAGTACAGTTTAGAAAACACAACTGTTACTCTGTCCTACAATTACTCCAAACTGTCATCTGGTGATTATTTCTTCTGGTATCGACAACATCCAGGAACCCCACCAGAGTTCATCATCTCCCATTTAGGATCAGGAAGAATCTTGAATAGTCCCATCCCTGGACTGAAGGTCAAAGTGGATCAAAACCTAATCCATATGAACATCTCCTCTGCTGCAGTGACAGACTCTGCTGTGTACTACTGTGCTCTGCAGCCCACAGTGACAGGAAACACCAAAACTCTGTACAAAAACCTTTGGAGCAAAGACAACACAATACTGTACAACATCCAGTAGAGGGAGTCTCACTCTGTGTAACTTCAACATGTGATGACACAGTCTGGATTCTTTGTAGTGGTGATAAAAACAAGAGAAAATGAAGCACTGAAGACAAAACAAACTGAGATCTAAAAGAGCAAATAATAAACATTGTTGGTCAATTCTCCATCACACTCACTTATGTTCTCAACAGTCTAAATCTGAAACTATTTTAATAGCAAAAGTATATTTGCGTAAAATATTTGACAACAGAGAAATGTTCTGATCATATGTAATAGTGTGTCAATATATTTACTGTTATTTTTAAATCCACTATTGACAGATGACACAATTTCAATAAAGTATCTCATAAACTGGTTGTCATCACAGACTCAGATTTTGACTGATTTTGTTCTTTTCTTTATAAAAGCAGTTTCTCTTTTGTTCTGTCAGGGTGTGAAATCTTGTGGTGTCCACAGGGTTCAATCATAGGTCCTCTCATTTTATATTTACATGTTGTCTTTGGATCAAATTATGTTCAAACACAACATCAGCTTCCATTGTGTTGCTGATTTGATGAAAGAGTGTTGGGAATTCACCACGTGGTTGGAACAAAGGGAGTTGGGCCTACAGGGTAGTCAACAGCCTGATTTGGGTTAAGATCAAACCAAACCCCACGAGACGTTAAATCTCACCTGGGTGTGATTCTTTGTCCAAACTCAACACTGTGGGCTCATTGGACGATGGCCACAGGCACCACAGGGGGCTCCCTGTGATGCAGCCCTGCTGTCCCTGAGAGTATAAAACTCTGCGTTACCTCCAGCTCTGTGCCATCCCGTCTGACTCGATTTGGATGAAAGGAGGCACAAACAACATTGTTGCTTTTAAGAAAACCTAGGAATAGTTCTACATTCGCTGGACGAACAATAGACCTCCTGAAAAAGAGAAGGAAGAAGGAAGAAAATGTATTCTTCAGAGGAAGAGAAGGACAGATTCTTATTCCAATCAAGTCAACATTTGCCGGACGTGAGGATGAGAATTCCCTTAACTTCTGAGGAATCCCCGCTGCCATATGGAGGACTTATCACCGCGCAGCTTGAAGCTCCGGATCCTGAGTTAAACCAAGAAACTCGAAGAACCACATTTACCACTATGAAGTCCTCAGACAGTAAGAGGCTTGTGTCTGGGCAGAGAATAGGTCATAGTGTGTTTTTTACCTGTTGTTTCGTTTTGTTTTGTTTAAGTTACTGTATTGTTAACGTGTCGTTGTGTATGTTTACGGACCACCGACTTCCATTAGTGTCATGTAGAAATTACTTTTGTATTCCAAGCTACTGTAGTAGTGTTGTGTGTAAATCAGTCACTGCGAGTGAGGTTAGGAACTGTTACTATCAGCTAAAACACCAGAACCATAGAATTGAATATGAGTTTGCCAGTCAGGTCTCTGTGTGATAGAGAAACAGTTTCTGTATTTTACTGTGGCGGTGAGCATCTGCCTTTGACTAACCCGCACACACACTCACACACAAATATAGGTTTTGCTGTTCACTATGAATGTGGAACAGTACCTTGACTATCGACATTGTGAGTGAACACTAATTATGAGACTTAATTTATAGTTTGCTTTTGGTCCCTGATCTCAGGGTGGTGCCCCGTTATTAACAAATGTTAAAATTCTTATGAATATTAATAATTTTATTACGTCAATAATTTAGTTTTATACTTGCTGATAACCAAACACGCTCCTGCCAAATCCCAACGACTCCAATAAAATCCAGTAATTATTGAAGCTGGTTTGTTACATGTGAAGTGCTGTGTGAGATTCAGGGAGGAGCTAAGATGTTCCTGAACTATAGAAGAGAGAGGAACTTCTATATTCAACAGAGTTCAACACACAAACCATCAACATTACCTTCATTCAACATGCTGTCATCACTGATGTTTCTACTTGTTCTAAAAGGTTTGTTTGATTCTGCATTAAGGAAATGTTTCATTCCATTATTTCCTGAATGTTTTAGTAAATGAGTTTTGTAAAATGGTTTAACAGAGTTATCTCTTCCTTTAGGTGTCAGCTGTGAAGAACTCACTCCAGTCAAGAAAGAAGAGTACAGTTTAGAAAACACAACTGTTACTCTGTCCTACAACTACTCCAAAATGTCATCTAGCAATTATTTCTTCTGGTATCGACAACATCCAGGAAACCCACCAGAGTTCATCATCTCTCACTCTGCTTCAGGAAAAGTAGGAAATGAAGAAATCCCTGGACTGACGATTAAAGTGGATCAAAACCTAATCCATATGAACATCTCCTCTGCTGCAGTGACAGACTCTGCTGTGTACTACTGTGCTCTGCAGCCCACAGTGACAGGAAACACCAAAACTCTGTACAAAAACCTTTGGAGCAAAGACAACACAATACTGTACAACATCCAGTAGAGGGAGTCTCACTCTGTGTAACTTCAACATGTGATGACACAGTCTGGATTCTTTGTAGTGGTGATAAAAACAAGAGAAAATGAAGCACTGAAGACAAAACAGACTGAGATCTAAAAGAGCAAATAATAAACATTGTTGGTCAATTCTCCATCACACTCACTTATGTTCTCAACAGTCTAAATCTGAAACTATTTTAATAGCAAAAGTATATTTGCGTAAAATATTTGACAACAGAGAAATGTTCTGATCATATGTAATAGTGTGTCAATATATTTACTGTTATTTTTAAATCCACTATTGACAGATGACACAATTTCAATAAAGTATCTCATAAACTGGTTGTCATCACAGACTCAGGCTGTGACTGATTTTGTTCTTTTCTTTATAAAAGCAGTTTCTCTTTTGTTCTGTCAGGGTGTGAAATCTTGTGGTGTTCACAGGGTTCAATCATAGGTCCTCTCATTTTATATTTACATGTTGTCTTTGGATCAAATTATGTTCAAACACAACATCAGTTTCCATTGTGTTGCTGATTTGATGAAAGAGTGTTGGGAATTCACCACGTGGTTGGAACAAAGGGAGTTGGGCCTACAGGGTAGTCAACAGCCTGATTTGGGTTAAGATCAAACCAAACCCCACGAGACGTTAAATCTCACCTGGGTGTGATTCTTTGTCCAAACTCAACACTGTGGGCTCATTGGACGATGGCCACAGGCACCACAGGGGGCTCCCTGTGATGCAGCCCTGCTGTCCCTGAGAGTATAAAACTCTGCGTTACCTCCAGCTCTGTGCCATCCCGTCCGACTCAATTTGGATGAAAGGAGGCACAAACAACATTGTTGCTTTTAAGAAAACCTAGGAATAGTTCTACATTCGCTGGACGAACAATAGACCTCCTGAAAAAGAGAAGGAAGAAGGAAGAAAATGTATTCTTCAGAGGAAGAGAAGGACAGATTCTTATTCCAATCAAGTCAACATTTGCCGGACGTGAGGATGAGAATTCCCTTAACTTCTGAGGAATCCCCGCTGCCATATGGAGGACTTATCACCGCACAGCTTGAAGCTCCGGATCCTGAGTTAAACCAAGAAACTCGAAGAACCACATTTACCACTATGAAGTCCTCAGACAGTAAGAGGCTTGTGTCTGGGCAGAGAATAGGTCATAGTGTGTTTTTTACCTGTTTCGTTTTGTTTTGTTTAAGTTACTGTATTGTTAACGTGTCGTTGTGTATGTTTACGGACCACCGACTTCCATTAGTGTCATGTAGAAATTACTTTTGTATTCCAAGCTACTGTAGTAGTGTTGTGTGTAAATCAGTCACTGCGAGTGAGGTTAGGAACTGTTACTATCAGCTAAAACACCAGAACCATAGAATTGAATATGAGTTTGCCAGTCAGGTCTCTGTGTGATAGAGAAACAGTTTCTGTATTTTACTGTGGCGGTGAGCATCTGCCTTTGACTAACCCGCACACACACTCACACACAAATATAGGTTTTGCTGTTCACTATGAATGTGGATCAGTACCTTGACTATCAACATTGTGAGTGAACACTAATTATGAGACTTAATTTATAGTTTGCTTTTGGTCCCTGATCTCAGGGTGGTGCCCCGTTATTAACAAATGTTAAAATTCTTATGAATATTAATAATTTTATTACGTCAATAATTTAGTTTTATACTTGCTGATAACCAAACACGCTCCTGCCAAATCCCAACGACTCCAATAAAATCCAGTAATTATTGAAGCTGGTTTGTTACATGTGAAGTGCTGTGTGAGATTCAGGGAGGAGCTAAGATGTTCCTGAACTATAGAAGAGAGAGGAACTTCTATATTCAACAGAGTTCAACACACAAACCATCAACATTACCTTCATTCAACATGCTGTCATCACTGATGTTTCTACTTGTTCTAAAAGGTTTGTTTGATTCTGCATTAAGGAAATGTTTCATTCCATTATTTCCTGAATGTTTTAGTAAATGAGTTTTATAAAATGGTTTAACAGAGTTATCTCTTCCTTTAGGTGTCAGCTGTGAAGAACTCACTCCAGTCAAGAAAGAAGAGTACAGTTTAGAAAACACAACTGTTACTCTGTCCTACAATTACTCCAAAATGTCATCTAGTGATTATTTCTTCTGGTATCGACAACATCCAGGAAACCCACCAGAGTTCATCATCTCTCACTCTGCTTCAGGAAAAGTAGGAAATGAAGAAATCCCTGGACTGACGATTAAAGTGGATCAAAACCTAATCCACATGAACATCTCCTCTGCTGCAGTGACAGACTCTGCTGTGTACTACTGTGCTGTGAGGCCCACAGTGACAGGAAACACCAAAACTCTGTACAAAAACCTTTGGAGCAAAGACAACACAATACTGTACAACATCCACTAGAGGGAGTCTCACTCTGTGTAACTTCAACAGTATGTGATGACACAGTCTGGATTCTTTGTAGTGGTGATAAAAACAAGAGAAAATGAAGCACTGAAGACAAAACAGACTGAAGGAACTGATGATAATGAGGTGATGTGGTATATTATTGATATGAACAATAGTTTATCATGATCAAGTTTCAATGAAAATCCTCTGACATCTAATAGAGCTGAAATTAAAGTCTGTTAGTCAGTTGTTTTTAAAATCATAACTGCCTGAATGCGAAACCATTTTAATAATACAAACTATACATATGTTTGGGCAAAATATTCAATTTCCAAACCACAATGTGATTATATGGAAGAATGTGTCAATTTATTTACTGTTATATTTAACTCTACTATTGACCAATACCGCATTTTTAAGAACTTTTTTTCATAAACTGGTTGTCATCAAAGACTCATGTTTAGATTGATTTTGTTCTTTTCTTTATAAAGAAGTTTCTCTGATTGGTCACGATGTGATTTCTTGTGGTGTTCCACAGGGTTCAATCATAGGTCCTCTAATTATACTTTTACGCTGATAATTATGCTGATACTATGTGAATATAGATTTCGTTAAATTACACTAATTGTGGAAGCTTGTTTATTACATGTAAAGTGTTCCAGACCTTCCTACAATTAAGTGAGTCTAGAGCAGAGATCTCAACTTGCTCCTATAATTCTGTAAACTATATGAAAATACATCTTGCTCAAGTATTTACTTACTGCTCATAGTCTGTAGATATTGATAATTTATAATCATCAGCGGTTTCTACTTTAGGAGTATGAATTAAATCTTTCTGGTGTTTGCAAATCCTGAAAAGATAATCCATTTTTGACAGCTACCTTTTTGTTACTCCTGTTATTAAGTAAACAGGGAAAAAAATTAAGAAAAATAAAAAGTTTGTACCTTTGGAAAATACAAAATGCTGCTATGAGTCTGAGGAGGAAGAGTAACAGAGAAGTGAAGATACAGATCTAAGAGGAGACGGAGAGATTCAGGGAGGAGCTAAGATGTTACTGGAACTTGTTGAACATCAGCTAGTGTCTCCTGTTGATTTAAACCTTGTTGTAGAGATGGAACATTGGCTGTGGATTATTCTTGCTGCTCTGTTCTCTGGTAAGATAGAAAGAACAACATGTTCCTCTCTCAACACTTTTCACCAGAAACTCAGCTGTGAGTGTTGTTAATGTTCATTATAGAGAAAAGCAAAAGAGAACTTCTGTTGGTATCTAGCAGCTTCTAAAGAACTCGTTATATGGTTCAATCTGACATCAGACAGCAGTCAGTGAAACCCAGACTATTGTAAATGTCTGTGTGTCTGACTCTCTGGCTAGGTAGCTCTTTAACCCGACTGATAGTTCTGCTTTAATCAATCATCTTCATTGATTCATCTCTTCTTCTGCATGTTCTCTTCTTCCTCAGAGTGTAAAGGAGAAGACAGAGTGTTCCAGTCAACAGAAGATGTCATCGCTACTGCAGGACAGACCGTTACACTTGACTGTACATTTGAGACAACTGACACATTTCCCTATTTGTTCTGGTACAAACAAGAAGTCAATGATTTCCCAAAGTACATGCTGAAAAGTTTCTCAAACAATGTAGAAAAAGCTCCAGAGTTCCAGAAAGACAGATTTGATGCTACAATCAACAAGACATCAGTTCCTCTGAAGATCCAGAAGCTTCTTCAGTCAGACTCTGCTGTGTACTACTGTGCTCTGAGGCCCACAGTGACAGGAAACACCAAAACTCTGTACAAAAACCTTTGGAGCAAAGACAACACAATACTGTACAACATCCAGTAGAGGGAGTCTCACTCTGTGTAACTTCAACAGTATGTGATGACACAGTCTGGATTCTTTGTAGTGGTGATAAAAACAAGAGAAAATGAAGCACTGAAGACAACTCCAGGTTTCTTCATTGTTTCCCACATGAGAGTTGAAGTCCCCCAGCCCAACTATATTAAGTTTGTAGCGCTCCATCTCCCGTGCAAGCTCCGGTTCCTTTCCTACCAGAGAGCTGACATTCTATGTCCCTGGAGCTAGTCTGCGATGACAGTGGTCAGATTGCCTTGGTCCTCGTCCTCGTCTGCTGCCCAGCTCACATTGCACCTGACCCCAATGCCTCGTGGTAAGTGGTGTGAGATTCAGGGAGGAGCTAAGATGTTCCTGAACTATAGAAGAGAGAGGAACTTCTATATTCAACAGAGTTCAACACACAAGCCATCAACATTACCTTCATTCAACATGCTGTCACTGCATCATTGTCTGTTTTCTCTAATGTTTCTATCCACACTAACAGGTAAGTTCAATTATGCAGCAAGAAAAAGCTTAACTCCAATAACATCTGAATGTAAATGATCTATTTAGTCTTTTACGCCATGAAATAACAGAGTTATCTCTTCCTTCAGGTGTCAGCTGTGAAGAACTCACTCCAGTCAAGAAAGAAGAGTACAGTTTAGAAAACACAACTGTTACTCTGTCCTACAATTACTCTAAATCTGCTACTTATTCTGATTATTTCTTCTGGTATCGACAACATCCAGGAAAACCACCAGAGTTCCTCATCTTTCACTTGGGAACACAAAATGCAACAAACTCTGGACTGTCTGTTAAAGTGAGTGATGACAAAACCAGAATGGATCTGCAGATCTCCTCTGCTGCAGTGACAGACTCTGCTGTGTACTACTGTGCTGTGAAGCCCACAGTGACAGGAAACACCAAAACTCTGTACAAAAACAAGCTGACACACTGACAAGCTGCTGGAAGTCTTTTTTCCACTCTGTTGGACTGAACTTTCTACCTCCACTAGAGGGTGACATCATCAAGTAGGCGGTGCACTACTTCTGCTCTGTGTTCAACCATTCAGTGAATAATAAGTGCTGCTGTGAAGAGAACAATTCTCAGACTGGATGTTGAGCATCAGCTAGTTTCTCCTGTTGATTAAACCTTGTTGTAGAGATGGAACATTGGCTGTGGATTATTCTTGCTGCTCTGTTCTCTGGTAGGACAGAAAGAACATGTTTTTAATATTTTCTAAAGATTGATATAAACTAGAGTTCTGTCTTCATTTTCCACTGTCTTCTCCTCTCAGCCTCATGAACAATGTTCATCTAACAGCTTCATCTTCTCTACTTTTTACAGGACTAACAGCTGGAGACACAATCTCTCCTGAAGAAGATGAAGTGAGTAAAAGAGAAGGAGAATCTGTCTCACTCAGATGTGACTATGAGACAACATCAGACTATGTTGACCTGTATTGGTACAAACATTCTGACCTTCAGGCTCCTCAGTTTATTCTCCGGAAAGGAGCAAGAAAGCGAACAAACCAATATATTCCTGATGAACGATATGAATCTCAAACAAGTAGAAACTCAGCTGAACTGATCATAAGGAGACTGACCCTGACAGACACAGCTCTCTACTACTGTGCTCTAGAAACACAGTGATCCAAAGTGTACAAGAGGCTGTACAAAAACCTGAACACACATATCTGACTACTCTTCAAAGAGGAGGGAAGTGGTATTCAAACCACAGCTTCATATCAGATGGATTCTGAGGATTCCTGTTTGATCAGAGTCTCTGTGGTTACAGCTGCTAATGAAACACTGTGGGAGGATCCACATGAGCAGCAGATCCACATCCAACAAACCACCTGTATGATGGTTCAGACACAAGACACCATGACCACAAAGAAATGGACACTGACTTACTGACTGAATCCGCATTAGAACACAATGAGGTGGGAGATTGACCATCTGGTGACCTGGTGCGGTCTGAACAACCTGGCGCTCAACGCTCTAAAGACAGTGGAGATGGTTGTGGATTTCAGGAAGAAATTCCCGCCAGCCCCTATCACCCTGTGTGAGTCCCCCCTCGAAGCTGTGGAGTCCTTCCGCTTCCTGGGCTCCATCATATCCCAGGACCTCAAGTGGGAGCTTAACATCAGCTCCATCACCAAGAAGGCTCAGCAGAGGATGTACTTCCTGAGGCAGCTGAAGAAATTCATCCCGCCAAAGACAATGATGGTGCACTTCTACACAGCCATCATTGAGTCCATCCTCTGCTCCTCCATCACGGTCTGGTACGCTGCAGCCACTGCCAAGGGCAAGGGCAGGCTGCAGCGCATCATTCGCTCTGCTGAGAGGGTGATTGGCTGCAATCTGCCGTCCCTCCAGGACTTGTTCACTTCAAGGACCCTGAAGCGAGCAAGAAAGATTGTAGCCGACCCCTCTCACCCTGGACACAAACTGTTCGAGCCCCTTCCATCTTTCAGGAGTCTGCGGTCCATCAGGACCAAGACCTCACAACACATGAACAGTTTTTTACCCATCTGCAGTTGGGTTCATCAACAAAGTCCGGGACCCCCTCTGACTCTGTCATCCCCAGGACAATTTATTACCGGTCACTCCCCCGCACATCCCTTCATATTTAAATACACTTGACACTTTTACATTACACTTGTTTAAAGTACTGTTATCTCTTTGTCGGTGCACTTTATTTGATATTTTATTGTAAATGTTACTATGTTTCTATTTTTTGCACTGTGTTGACTGTTTAATGATATGCACTATCCACCATGTAAAATTCCTTGTATGTGCAACACAAAATAAACGGTTCTGATTCTGATGAGCTCCTTCCATTGTTCACTATTCTCTGATATCTGGAGAGACTGACCACAGACACTGAAACACGAACCATCACAACTCTAAGATAAATAGTAATGTATATCTGTAGAAAGGAAATAAAATAAACTCAGAATCACATTTTAACTGCTAAAATGTTTTACCAAGTAAAGATTTGTCTGATTCATTCACGAATGCAGAGGACAAAAACATACCAAAGTGTCTGTTTACATTGAAGAGAACAAACATTCTGAAAAGAGCATAACAATTTGTTCAAATGTTTGTTTACTTTCAATCTTTCTGATCAGAAATATGAATATCCATTTGTTATGGTATAAAGGAGTAAAGTCATCAGTAGAGGAACAACACAGGGCTGTGAATGAGCCCCGTCACTGTGATCAGGTTCCTCCTTCTAATCCACCAACTTGGTGTTGATGAAGACTAAACAGAGAGATCACTGCCTTCTTTATACCTGCTGGAGTTCTCAGATACTCAGCACTGCAGACATGACGCCTCTGTTCATCTCAGTGCTGCTGGCTGCTGTGAGCCTTGGTATGAACACAACTTTGTGTCCTTGATATCGATCCAACACTGAGATGATTCTTGAACACACTAATACTGTTTGTTTCTATTTCACAGAATGCAGAGCACAAAAAGATAATGTGCTGCAGCCAAAAGGAGATGTGACGGCTACTGAAGGAGAGGCAGTAACACTTGGCTGTCAATACAACAGCACTTCATCAAATCATTATCTCTTCTGGTACAAACAGGATGGAAACAACAGACCCAAATTCATCCTGAGCCGATTTAAGATTGGTTCGGGGAAAACAGAGGACGAGGAGAGATTTTCATCTACACTGAATTCCACCTTAAGATCAGTTCCTCTGAAGATCCAGAAGCTTCTTCAGTCAGACTCTGCTGTGTACTACTGTGCTCTGCAGCCCACAGTGACAGGAAACACCAAAACTCTGTACAAAAACCTTTGGAGCAAAGACAACACAATACTGTACAACATCCACTAGAGGGAGTCTCACTCTGTTTAACTTCAACAGTATGTGATGACACAGTCTGGATTCTTTGTAGTGGTGATAAAAACAAGAGAAAATGAAGCACTGAAGACAAAACAGACTGAGAACTAAAAGAGCAAATAATAAACATTGTTGATCAATTCTCTGTCACACTCACTTATGTTCTCAACAGTCTAAATCTGAAACTATTTTAATAGCAAAAGTATATTTGCGTAAAATATTTGACAACAGAAAAATGTTCTGATCATATGTAATAGTGTGTCAATATATTTACTGTTATTTCCAAATCCACTATTGACAGATGACACAATTTCAATAAAGTATCTCATAAACTGGTTGTCATCACAGACTCAGGCTTTGACTGATGTTGTTCTTTTCTTTATAAAAGCAGTTTCTCTTTTGTTCTGTTAGGGTGTGAAATCTTGTGGTGTTCACAGGGTTCAATCATAGGTCCTCTCATTTTATATTTACATGTTGTCTTTGGATCAAATTATGTTCAAACACAACATCAGTTTCCATTGTGTTGCTGATTTGATGAAAGAGTGTTGGGAATTCACCACGTGGTTGGAACAAAGGGAGTTGGGCCTACAGGGTAGTCAACAGCCTGATTTGGGTTAAGATCAAACCAAACCCCACGAGACGTTAAATCTCACCTGGGTGTGATTCTTTGTCCAAACTCAACACTGTGGGCTCATTGGACGATGGCCACAGGCACCACAGGAGGCTCCCTGTGATGCAGCCCTGCTGTCCCTGAGACTATAAAACTCTGCGTTACCTCCAGCTCTGTGCCATCCCGTCTGACTCGATTTGGATGAAAGGAGGCACAAACAACATTGTTGCTTTTAAGAAAACCTAGGAATAGTTCTACATTCACTGGATGAACAATAGACCTCCTGAAGAAGAGAAGTGGACAACTTGCCTGCAGAAGGAAGAAAATGTATTCTTCAGAGGAAGAGAAGGACAGATTCTTATTCCAATCAAGTCAACATTTGCTGGTCGAAAGGACGAGAATTCCCTTAACTTCTGAGGAATCCCCGCTGCCATATGGAGGACTTATCACCGCGCAGCTTGAACCTCCGGATCCCGAGTTTCACCAAAAAACTCAAAGAACCACATCGACCTCTACGAAGTCCTCAGACAGTAAGAGGCTTGTGTCTGGGCAGAGAATAGGTCATAGTGTGTTTATTACCTGTTGTTTCGTTATGTTGAAGTTTACTGTATTGTTAACGTGTTGTTGTGTACGTTTACGGACCGCCGACTTCCGTTTGTGCCGTGTAGCAATTACTGTTGTATTCCAAGCTACTGTAGTAGTGTTGTGTGTAAATCAGTCACTGCGAGTGAGGTTAGGAACTGTAACTATCAGCTAAAACACCAGAACCATGGAATTGAATATGAGTTTGCCAGTCAGGTCTCTGTGTGATAGAGAAACAGTTCCTGTATTTTACTGTGGCGGTGGGGATCTGCCTTTGACTGACCCGCACACACACACTCACACACAAATATAGGTTTTGCTGTTCACTATGAATGTGGATCAGTACCTTGACTATCGACATTGTGAGTGAATACTAATTATGAGACTTAATTTATAATTTTCCTTTGGTCCCTGATCTCAGGGTGGTGCCCCGTTGTTATTAACATTTGATACAATTCTTATGGATATTAATAATTTTATTAAGGTCAATAATTTAGTTTTATACTTGCTGATAACCAAACATGCTCCTGCCAAATCCCAACGAGTCCAATAAAATCCAGTAATTATTGAAGCTGGTTTGTTACATGTGAAGTGCTGTGTGAGATTCAGGGAGGAGCTAAGATGTTCCTGAACTATAGAAGAGAGAGGAACTTCTATATTCAACAGAGTTCAACACACAAACCATCAACATTACCTTCATTCAACATGCTGTCATCACTGATGTTTCTACTTGTTCTAAAAGGTTTGTTAGATTCTGCATTAAGGAAATGTTTCATTCCATTATTTCCTGAATGTTTTAACAGAGTTATCTCTTCCTTTAGGTGTCAGCTGTGAAGAACTCACTCCAGTCAAGAAAGAAGAGTACAGTTTAGAAAACACAACTGTTACTCTGTCCTACAATTACTCCAAACAACCAACTGGGGGTGATGAGTTTTACTGGTATCGACAGTACACAGGAAAACCACCAGAGTTCATCATCTCCCATTTAGGATCAGGAAGCATCTTGAATAGTCCCATCCCTGGACTGAAGGTCAAAGTGGATCAAAACCTAATCCATATGAACATCTCCTCTGCTGCAGTGACAGACTCTGCTGTGTACTACTGTGCTCTGAGGCCCACAGTGACAGGAAACACCAAAACTCTGTACAAAAACCTTTGGAGCAAAGACAACACAATACTGTACAACATCCACTAGAGGGAGTCTCACTCTGTTTAACTTCAACAGTATGTGATGTCACAGTCTGGATTCTTTGTAGTGGTGATAAAAACAAGAGAAAATTAAGCACTGAAGACAAAACAGACTGAAGGAACTGATGATAATAAGGTGATGTGGTATATTATTGATATGAACTATAGTTCATCACAATGAAGTAACAATGAAAATCCTCTGACATCTAATGGAGCTGAAATTGAACTGTTTTCGTCAGGAACTCACAATTATAAACCATTTCAACAATGCAAATAATACATGTGTTTGAGCATATTATTTAATATCTGAAACACATGGTGATCATATGTAACTATGTGTCAATACATTTACTGCTATATGTAAATCCACTCAAGAAACATCACACAACTTTATTAAAGGATGTGATTTCTTATGGTGTTCCACAGGGTTCAATCATAGGTCCTCTCACTTTATATTTGCATGTTGTCTTTAGATCAAATTATGTTCAAACACAACATCAGTCTACATTATGTTGCTGATAATATGTTTTCATGGAGTCAATTAAATTGCAGTAATCTTGGCAGCTGGTTTATTACATGGAAAGCGCTGGTTTTCCAGACTTTCTACAGTTCAGTGAGTCTAGAACTGAGATTCTTTTACACGCCCTTATAGTTCTGTAAACCTGGTGAAATTAAACCTTGCTAAGCTGTCTGTTGATGGTAAGTTTATCATTCACGGTCTGGAGATGATATTTCAATAAGGAAAGACTTCATTAGAATTTAACAAATATGTATTATACATGCATACAATTTTAATATTGCAAAGTCTTTGGTGATTGGACTCCCTCCTGAAATACGATAACCGAGGGTAGGGATGCTGAGGTTAGATAAAGCCTAATCCCCCCAAAAGAGATTTATTTTATACGACTAAATAAAATGAATACCTTACCTACTGCCGCAGAGAATTCCTAAGCAAAATAGAGGATTAGTCATGAGAGAAGGTTTAAGAGAAAACTTGTTCGGGTGAGCTTGCATGAGTTGATGTTAATCTTGAACCCTAACCCTATTTTTTAGGCCTCTGCTCGAAAATTCCTCGAAAATTACATACCCATACTAAAAAGAGTATATCTCTGCAACTACAAGGTCTATTTGAATAATTTTGTTGTTATCATAAAGGGAACACTTGTGAGATTTGTTCAAATGTGTAAATATCAGTGTATATGTTACTGGTTCAAAGTAAATGAAGATGGCACACAGCACAAATTGAAAAGTTTCAGGTTTGTCTGGAAAAAAAAGCACTTTCAGGATGATTATCTCTTTTGAATGATGCGGCTGGAAGTTTAAACGTCTCCTAAATCATAGCACAATATGTGAACAGTCTCTCTGCAAAGTCTGACTTTGATAAAGTGAAGCAGAACAAAATTAGAGAGGTTTTAGTACAGAGAGGTCAGGCGAGGTCTCCAAAATGGTCATTTTGGCACAATGTGTGCCAATTGAATTTTCTCAGGTACCAAACTATATATTTCACTTGTGGATCACTAATGGTGTCCAATACATCCAAATACAGCAGTTTGGCTTCATTTGGAAGGCCAGAATACTTTAAGTCCTCTCTGTGCTTCTCTGCCTCAGGAGTTTTTCTTCTGAATCCAGACACTGCCCCAATTCGCGGAACTGTATTTCAGCCAATCAGTGGTTGATTTCAGAGATTCAAACCTCTTTCGACGCGTCAGAGGCTAGAGAATTGAGCTACACCCACGTGGAAAAGACTGACAGCACTGTTAGCAAGTCAGAATCAACAAGGCGCTGTCTGACCTGAAGCTTATAATCTGATTCGCTGAAAGTCAAATCCCCCTCCCTGCTCAGAACGGCCCCCCCTAAACGGTCAGAATGATTTTAGTGTAACACAGGAAATGGGTCAAACGGATGTCAGTCTAGAATGACCGGAAAAAGGAATATATCGATGAATATCAGCAATAGTAAGATCAATTTTACAATTATCGTTTGATGACGCGATGTATGTTGTTGGTGTTCTTTGGCTCATATCTCGCTGATGCTTTGTTGTAGCTGGCTTTGATAAGTGTGCAATCTGTGACCTGTCTGCTTTCTTTTGATATATCATGTGTGCGTATTGCATAAAATACCTCAGCGATAGAGCCAGAAATGTGGCCAGTGGGTTGCCTAGGTGGCGCTATATGGATTTTGATATTTGATAATTAATTTAGTTGGTGGTTGAGTTGTGTTTGGAACATGTACAAACGGCTTAAATATTCTTGTAGCCCAGGTTCTGAAGTTTTATTTGGTATGAGACATCATTATATTCCTTTCGTGACGAGTGTATTTCTTCGATGGTATATGGTAAACTGTAAACTGTTGGTATCGAGTTAAGAGGTCAAGTTAACCAAAGCAAAGGATAGAGTAGAGTTTTGATGGACTGCAGAACAGGATAGTGTGGGTCTAGATAGACCACAATAAAGTATAGGGGGATTTGAACAGATCCAGGAAATGATAGACGGGGTCTCGACAGACCACAGACAAGGATAGGTTGGGGTCAAGTTAGACCGCAGAAGAAAATAGTCGGGGTCAAGTGGTTCCATCTCATATTTAAAAAACAAAAACATGAACTGCACTGGTACATAGGTTAAGTGTGTCTTTAGAAGGTAAATTAATTAACTTTGACAGACTGTTAATTGGAAAATCAAATGGTGCAATATTTATTTAACTTCATACAGTCACAATTACCAACTATTACGGTATAAAATGATGCTATTCATCAGCTCTGAGATGATGTCTGTTATAGATGATTACAAGTTCATTGTGTTCCCTTTTGTTGAGCTGTCAGTTGTGGTAGAAACTAAACTGACTATAATCTTCAGCGGTCTCTATTCTAGGAATACAAATTAGTCTTTCTGGTGTTTGCAAATCCTGAAAAGATAATACATTTTTGATAGCTACCTTTTTGTAACTCCTGTTATGAAGTAAACATCAGAAAAAGAAAGAGTTTCTACCTCCAGAAAGTACAAAATGCTGCTACGAGTCTGTTAACCAGGAGGAAGAGTAACTGAGTTAGTGAAGATACAGATCTAAGAGGAGACGGAGAGATTCAGGGAGGAGCTAAGATGTTCCTGAACTATAGAAGAGAGAGGAACTTCTATATTCAACAGAGTTCAACACACAAACCATCAACATTACCTTCATTCAACATGCTGTCACTGCATCATTGTCTGTTTTCTCTAATGTTTCTATCCACACTAACAGGTAAGTTCAATTATGCAGCAAGAAAAAGCTTAATTCCAATAACATCTGAAAGTAAATGATTAATTTAGTCTTTTACGCCATGAAATAACAGAGTTATCTCTTCCTTTAGGTGTCAGCTGTGAAGAACTCACTCCAGTCAATAAAGAAGAGTACAGTTTAGAAAACACAACTGTTACTCTGTCCTACAACTACTCCAAACTGTCATCTAGTGATTATTTCTTCTGGTATCGACAATATCCAGGAAAACCACCAGAGTTCATCATCTCCCATTTAGGATCAGGAAGCATCTTGAATAGTCCCATCCCTGGACTGAAGATCAAAGTGGATCAAAACCTAATCCATATGAACATCTCCTCTGCTGCAGTGACAGACTCTGCTGTGTACTACTGTGCTCTGAGGCCCACAGTGACAGGAAACACCAAAACTCTGTACAAAAACCTTTGGAGCAAAGACAACACAATACTGTACAACATCCAGTAGAGGGAGTCTCACTCTGTGTAACTTTGAGACGGTAACACAACTAATGTTCAACCAACATCAGAGTCGTCCACTCAAGGTGTTTAATCCTTAAAGGTGAAACGCTTTGATCCAGAGACATAATACTCGACATAATGAACCCTAATTACTTTGATGGACACACAATGTGCTGTTGTGTAAGTTGACTGTTTCTCATTCATTATTCATATGCAATAAATTATGCTCATACGTAATCACTTAACCTACGGTATAATAAAATGATTCAGTGTGGACAGAATTCATGATGGAGCAGTATATAGATCATCAGTTTTTAAGAAACAAAGGTGTTCTGGATGAATCATTTCAGTGACTTCAATGCTCCATCTACTCTCTTCATCTTATCCAGGGCCGGGTTGAGGGGGCAGCCGGTCTAGCAGATTATTCCAGACATCCCTCTCAAAAAGCAACATTTTCAGATCAACCTGAGGAACCCAGAGGTGTTCTCAGGCTGCACGAGATGTATAATCTCTCCAGTGAGGTCTAGTCTACCCCGATGTCTCCTAGCAGAAACTATCCAAAGGGACACATCCAGGAGGATCCTGATCAGATGATGAACCACCTCAGCTGGCCCTGTTCAACGTGAAGGAGCAGCATTGAAGGTTCAAAATCAGCTAAAGCTAATTCTCTGGCCACACCCACTGACATTTAACTCAACCAATGAGAACAGTTCTGTCTCCAGAGCAGAAATGTTTGAGGAACTAAAATGACAATCAGCTTGATGTTGAGCAGAAGGGCTGTGCAGCAGAGAGACTGTTTACTTGTTTCATTCTACTGCAGTGGAAGAACTTTGCTCATCTGCTGACTGTTTGGCTTTAACAACTCCAAAGACATGTTGCTTTACTTCTTCTTACCTTTCTTTCACGTTATAGGTGAGTGTTAGAACAGAGATCACAGTAACTGTTGCATTAACCAGATATAAGTTGATCTGTGGAAGGTAACTATTGAGATTAGGAAAGGAAAGTCAAGAACCTGTGTTGAGTCTCTCCATGTTAGAATCTCTTGCAGACTAACTGACATGAATAACACTCATTTTGCAGCCCTGGGTTCCATGAACAGCATAACACCAGAAAGAACTGAAGAACATGTTGCAGAGGGCAGAAGCATCAACATGACCTGTAAATATGAGGGTGCTATCAACAATATCCAGTGGTACCAACAATACCAGAGATCCAGACCAGAGTTCCTGCTCTACATCACAGAGAGCGGATTGATTCATCCAACGACTTCTAATTTCTCAATTCACATCAACAAAGAAGAGAAACGTGTTGATCTGGAGATCTCCTCTGCTGCAGTGACAGACTCTGCTGTGTACTACTGTGCTCTGCAGCCCACAGTGACAGGAAACACCAAAACTCTGTACAAAAACCTTTGGAGCAAAGACAACACAATACTGTACAACATCCACTAGAGGGAGTCTCACTCTGTGTAACTTCAACATGTGATGACACAGTCTGGATTCTTTGTAGCGGTGATAAAAACAAGAGAAAATGAAGCACTGAAGACAAAACAGACTGAGATCTAAAAGAGCAAATAATAAACATTGTTGATCAATTCTCTGTCACACTCACTTATGTTCTCAACAGTCTAAATCTGAAACTATTTTAATAGCAAAAGTTTCTCTATATTTGAGTAAAATATTTAACAGAGAAATGTTCTGATCATATGTAATAGTGTGTCAATATATTTACTGTTATTTTTAAATCCACTATTGACAGATGACACAATTTCAATAAAGTATCTCATAAACTGGTTGTCATCACAGACTCAGATTTTGACTGATTTTGTTCTTTTCTTTATAAAAGCAGTTTCTCTTTTGTTCTGTCAGGGTGTGAAATCTTGTGGTGTTCACAGGGTTCAATCATAGGTCCTCTCATTTTATATTTACATGTTGTCTTTGGATCAAATTATGTTCAAACACAACATCAGCTTCCATTGTGTTGCTGATTTGATGAAAGAGTGTTGGGAATTCACCACGTGGTTGGAACAAAGGGAGTTGGGCCTACAGGGTAGTCAACAGCCTGATTTGGGTTAAGATCAAACCAAACCCCACGAGACGTTAAATCTCACCTGGGTGTGATTCTTTGTCCAAACTCAACACTGTGGGCTCATTGGACGATGGCCACAGGCACCACAGGGGGCTCCCTGTGATGCAGCCCTGCTGTCCCTGAGACTATAAAACTCTGCGTTACCTCCAGCTCTGTGCCATCCCGTCTGACTCGATTTGGATGAAAGGAGGCACAAACAACTTTGGTGCTTTTAAGAAAACCTAGGAATAGTTCTACATTCGCTGGACGAACAATAGACCTCCTGAAGAAGAGAAGTGGACAACTTGCCTGCAGAAGGAAGAAAATGTATTCTTCAGAGGAAGAGAAGGACAGATTCTTATTCCAATCAAGTCAACATTTGCCGGTCGAAAGGACGAGAATTCCCTTAACTTCTGAAGAATCCCCGCTACCATATGGAGGACTTATCACAGCGCAGCTTGAAGCTCCGGATCCGAAGTTAAACCAAAAAACTCGAAGAACCACATCGACCACTACGAAGTCCTCAGACAGTAAGAGGCTTGTGTCTGGGCAGAGAATAGGTCATAGTGTGTTTATTACCTGTTGTTTCGTTTTGTTTTGTTTAAGTTACTGTATTGTTAACATGTCGTTGTATATGTTTACGGACCGCCGACTTCCGTTTGTGTCATGTAGAAATTACTGTTGTATTCCAAGCTACTGTAGTAGTGTTGTTTGTAAATCAGTCACTGCGAGTGAGGTTAGGAACTGTAACTATCAGCTAAAACACCAGAACCACGGAATTGAATCTGAGTTTGCCAGTCAGGTCTCTGTGTGATAGAGAAACAGTTTCTGTATTTTACTGTGGCGGTGAGCATCTGCCTTTGACTGACCCGCACACACACTCACACACAAATATAGGTTTTGCTGTTCACTATGAATGTGGATCAGTACCTTGACTATCGACATTGTGAGTGAACACTAATTATGAGACTTAATTTATAGATTGTTTTTGTTCCCTGATCTCAGGGTGGTGCCCCGTTGTTATTAATATTTGTTAATAATCTTATGGATATTAATAATTTTATTAACGTCAATAATTTAGTTTTATACTTGCTGATAACCAAACACGCTCCTGCCAAATCCCAACGAGTCCAATAAAATCCAGTAATTATTGAAGCTGGTTCGTTACATGTGAAGTGCTGTGTGAGATTCAGGGAGGAGCTAAGATGTTCCTGAACTATAGAAGAGAGAGGAACTTCTATATTCAACAGAGTTCAACACACAAACCATCAACATTACCTTCATTCAACATGCTGTCACTGCATCATTGTCTGTTTTCTCTAATGTTTCTATCCACACTAACAGGTAAGTTCAATTATGCAGCAAGAAAAAGCTTAATTCCAATAACATCTGAATGTAAATGATTTATTTCATCTTTCACGCCATGAAATAACAGAGTTATCTCTTCCTTTAGGTGTCAGCTGTGAAGAACTCACTCCAGTCAATAAAGAAGAGTACAGTTTAGAAGACACAACTGTTACTCTGTCCTACAATTACTCTAAACAAGCTGATGGCAATGATTATTTCTTCTGGTATCGACAACATCCAGGAAAACCACCAGAGTTCATCATGTTCATCTCAGGGCTTAACATTAGAAAAAAAACAGAATCTTTGAAATCGGACACAAGGTTCTTTACTGAACTGTCAGAAGATAAGCATCGTGTGGATCTGCAGATCTCCTCTGCTGCAGTGACAGACTCTGCTGTGTACTACTGTGCTGTGAGGCCCACAGTGACAGGAAACACCAAAACTCTGTACAAAAACACAAGCTGACACACTGACAAGCTGCTGGAAGCCTTTTTTCCACTCTGTTGGACTGAACTTTCTACCTCCACTAGAGGGTGACATCATCAAGTAGGCGGTGCACTACTTCTGCTCTGTGTTCAACCATTCAGTGAATAATAAGTGCTGCTGTGAAGAGAACAATTCTCAGACTGGATGTTGAGCATCAGCTAGTTTCTCCTGTTGATTAAACCTTGTTGTAGAGATGGAACATTGGCTGTGGATTATTCTTGCTGCTCTGTTCTCTGGTAGGACAGAAAGAACATGTTTTTAATATTTTCTAAAGATTGATATAAACTAGAGTTCTGTCTTCATTTTCCACTGTCTTCTCCTCTCAGCCTCATGAACAATGTTCATCTAAGCTTCATCTTCTCTACTTTTTACAGGACTAACAGCTGGAGACACAATCTCTCCTGAAGAAGATGAAGTGAGTAAAAGAGAAGGAGAATCTGTCTCACTCAGATGTGACTATGAGACAACATCAGACTATGTTTACCTGTATTGGTACAAACATTCTGACCTTCAGGCTCCTCAGTTTATTCTCTGGAAAGGAGCAAGAAAGCGAACAAACCAATATATTCCTGATGAACGATATGAATCTCAAACAAGTACAAACTCAGCTGAACTGACCATAAGGAGACTGACCCTGACAGACACAGCTCTCTACTACTGTGCTCTAGAAACACAGTGATCCAAAGTGTACAAGAGGCTGTACAAAAACCTGAACACACATATCTGACTACTCTTCAAAGAGGAGGGAAGTGGTATTCAAACCACAGCTTCATATCAGATGGATTCTGAGGATTCCTGTTTGATCAGAGTCTCTGTGGTTACAGCTGCTAATGAAACACTGTGGGAGGATCCACATGAGCAGCAGATCCACATCCAACAAACCACCTGTATGATGGTTCAGACACAAGACACCATGACCACAAAGAAATGGACACTGACTTACTGACTGAATCCTCATTAGAACACAGTGAGCTCCTTCCATTGTTCACTATTCTCTGATATCTGGAGATACTGTCCACACAGACACTGAAACACGAACCATCACAACTCTAAAAGTGAACTTCAATGACAAACCACCTGTATGATAGTAAACACAAGACCATTTTACAGACTTGACCATTGAGGTTCAATCACTAACATGTTGTCAGGAGGAGTCGTGCTTCAATCACATGGTTCCATCCGTTCAGTTAGAATCTCTAGAAAGTTGTTTCTCTGCAGATTAACTTCTCTGCAGATTCCTCCTTCAGTGTGACCTTCTTGGATGATGATGATGATGATGATGAGTGCAGCATCACTGTCATTTCTAAAAGTTCCATCATTCTGAATGTGAACAGACCACAGTAGGAGGAGGAGCTGAGGTTTCATGTTGGAACTGAAGAGCTGCTGTGTTCTCTCTATTGTTCATTCAGAACAAGTGAAGATAATGCAGCTCTTTTTAGTTTGGTTGATGACGTTCATGTTTCAAACTGGTAAGTCAACTTTAACAAGAGATCTTGGACCTGATTCATAAAACATGTCAGAAATCAAGAACCCTTTTTCTACCATTGAACTCAGTTTAAAGAAACACGAATGGTGAAATGTATCTTTGTTCTTTTCAGGGTCCTCTGAGGATTCAGTGAAACCATTTAAAGATGTAGTGGTGGCTTTGAAAGGAGACAATGTGACTCTCTCCTGCAACTATACAGGATCTGTACAAAACCTCTACTGGTATCAACAGAAGTCCAGTTCATCTCCACAGCTTCTCATCATGGAATATTCAGAGAAAATAGCAGGGTTGTCTCTTACACATGACAAAAAATCTAAAGAGTTTCATCTGGAGATCTCCTCTGCTGCAGTGACAGACTCTGCTGTGTACTACTGTGCTCTGAGGCCCACAGTGACAGGAAACACCAAAACTCTGTACAAAAACCTTTGGAGCAAAGACAACACAATACTGTACAACATCCAGTAGAGGGAGTCTCACTCTGTGTAACTTTGAGACGGTAACACAACTAATGTTCAACCAACATCAGAGTCGTCCACTCAAGGTGTTCTCTGCTGTTTAATCCTTAAAGGTGAAACGCTTTGATCCAGAGACATAATACTCGACATAATGAACCCTAATTACTTTGATGGACACACAATGTGCTGTTGTGTAAGTTGACTGTTTCTCATTCATTATTCATATGCAATAAATTATGCTCATACGTAATCACTTAACCTACGGTATAATAAAATGATTCAGTGTGGACAGAATTCATGATGGAGCAGTATATAGATCATCAGTTTTTAAGAAACAAAGGTGTTCTGGATGAATCATTTCAGTGACTTCAATGCTCCATCTACTCTCTTCATCTTATCCAGGGCCGGGTTGAGGGGGCAGCCGGTCTAGCAGATTATTCCAGACATCCCTCTCAAAAAGCAACATTTTCAGATCAGCCTGAGGAACCCAGAGGTGTTCTCAGGCTGCACGAGATGTATAATCTCTCCAGTGAGGTCTAGTCTACCCCGATGTCTCCTAGCAGAAACTATCTAAAGGGACACATCCAGGAGGATCCTGATCAGATGATGAACCACCTCAGCTGGCCCTGTTCAACGTGAAGGAGCAGCATTGAAGGTTCAAAATCAGCTAAAGCTGATTCTCTGGCCACACCCACTGACATTTAACTCAACCAATGAGAACAGTTCTGTCTCCAGAGCAGAAATGTTTGAGGAACTAAAATGACAATCAGCTTGATGTTGAGCAGAAGGGCTGTGCAGCAGAGAGACTGTTTACTTGTTTCATTCTACTGCAGTGGAAGAACTTTGCTCATCTGCTGACTGTTTGGCTTTAACAACTCCAAAGACATGTTGCTTTACTTCTTCTTACCTTTCTTTCACGTTATAGGTGAGTGTTAGAACAGAGATCACAGTAACTGTTGCATTAACCAGATATAAGTTGATCTGTGGAAGGTAACTATTGAGATTAGGAAAGGAAAGTCAAGAACCTGTGTTGAGTCTCTCCATGTTAGAATCTCTTGCAGACTAACTGACATGAATAACACTCATTTTGCAGCCCTGGGTTCCATGAACAGCATAACACCAGAAAGAACTGAAGAACATGTTGCAGAGGGCAGAAGCATCAACCTGACCTGTAAATATGAGGGTGCTATCAACAATATCCAGTGGTACCAACAATACCAGAGATCCAGACCAGAGTTCCTGCTCTACATCACAGAGAGAGGATTGATTCATTCAACGACTTCTAATTTCTCAATTCACATCAACAAAGAAGAGAAACGTGTTGATCTGCAGATCTCCTCTGCTGCAGTGACAGACTCTGCTGTGTACTACTGTGCTCTGCAGCCCACAGTGACAGGAAACACCAAAACTCTGTACAAAAACCTTTGGAGCAAAGACAACACAATACTGTACAACATCCAGTAGAGGGAGTCTCACTCTGTTTAACTTCAACATGTGATGACACAGTCTGGATTCTTTCACTCCTGAGACACAGTTGCCATGAAGAACTATAGAAATGACACTAACTTGACATGAGTCTCCTCCTACTGACTGCAGAGGTGGCTTCATGGCAGAGAACTCTTTGATTCCAGCTGTGAGCATCAGACCAAACACAACTCACAACACTTCACCTCTGTGAACATGGAAAAACTTGCTGCAGTTCTGTTCTTTTCAACCCTCGTAGGTACGTATGTTTTTGACAACAAACCTGAAATATAACTTCAGAAGTTAACATTTTAAGGACACAAATCTAGATGTCATCACTTCATCACTAATAACTGATTAATACATAGTTAACAGAATCATTTGTTTTCACTAAAACATTGTCATAGATTGATGGTTTTCAAATGAAGGCTCTCTCACTTTGGAACAGATCTCTAAATATAACATGTGGTCTTCCTCACTAGGTAACTCCTTGGAAGATGATATTACTGCCAGCAGTGCTGAAGTGTTTTCATCAGAGGGCTTTAGTGTTACTCTGTCCTGTAACTATTCAGTTAAAGCTGATAATCTCCAGTGGTATCGACAGGATCCTGGATCAGCTCCTCAGTTCCTTCTCCTGATCACTGATACTAAACTGCCTTCAGTGGTGGAAGCAAAACCTCCAAACCCTCGACTGACTGCTAAACTGAATGAGGAGAGAAAACAAGTCCATCTGGAGATCTCCTCTGCTGCAGTGACAGACTCTGCTGTGTACTACTGTGCTGTGAGGCCCACAGTGACAGGAAACACCAAAACTCTGTACAAAAACCTTTGGAGCAAAGACAACACAATACTGTACAACATCCACTAGAGGGAGTCTCACTCTGTGTAACTTCAACAGTATGTGATGACACAGTCTGGATTCTTTGTAGTGGTGATAAAAACAAGAGAAAATGAAGCACTGAAGACAAAACAGACTGAAGGAACTGATGATAATGAGGTGATGTGGTATATTATTGATATGAACAATAGTTCATCACAATGAAGTATCAATGAAAATCCTCTGACATCTAATAGAGCTGAAATTAAAGTCTGTTAGTCAGTTGTTTTTGTGAGGAACTCAATAATAAACCATTTCAACAATGCAAATAATACATATGTTTGAGCATATTGTTTAATATCTGAACTCCTGTTACAGAGTAAACAACAAACAGGAAAGAGTCCTTACCTCCAGCTAGTACAAAAAGATATTCCTGAACTATAGAAGAGAGGAACTTCTGCTCCTGGAGTAATCTGAACTTTCATTGGCATCTGTTATTGTTCTTTCTCATGATTCTGGATGGCCACTAGATGACATTGTGACTGCTGTAAATCCTAACTGACAACAGGAGTCCTGACTGATGGATCAACATACAGGAGAATCAGATGAAGAATTTAACCTTTAAGGTGGTTCATATATAAAACTAGAGAGACATTTATCCTAAGATTACTGACAGTAACCTCTTACATTTAATCTAGAAGAAAACTTCTTATACAGTAGAAGTTGGCTGACTGAACTGTCAAAATGTGTGAGATAATGTCGAATGAAAAGTTTTTCTGTGGTACTTTGAAATTATTTGGATGCAAATATGCTACATGCATTTTATTTAAGTAAGGGGAAAAATAGTTACGGTGTCAAAAACAAAGACAATGATACCGATGCTGCAGTCACCATCGTATTAAATATATTTCAGAATCAAAAGTAGAGGAAGAGTAACAGAGAAGTGAAGATACAGATCTAAGAGGAGACGGAGAGATTCAGGGAGGAGCTAAGATGTTACTGGAACTTGTTGAACATCAGCTAGTGTCTCCTGTTGATTTAAACCTTGTTGTAGAGATGGAACATTGGCTGTGGATTATTCTTGCTGCTCTGTTCTCTGGTAAGATAGAAAGAACAACATGTTCCTCTCTCAACACTTTTCACCAGAAACTCAGCTGTGAGTGTTGTTAATGTTCATTATAGAGAAAAGCAAAAGAGAACTTCTGTTGGTATCTAGCAGCTTCTAAAGAACTCGTTATATGGTTCAATCTGACATCAGACAGCAGTCAGTGAAACCCAGACTATTGTAAATGTCTGTGTGTCTGACTCTCTGGCTAGGTAGCTCTTTAACCCGACTGATAGTTGTGCTTTAATCAATCATCTTCATTGATTCATCTCTTCTTCTGCATGTTCTCTTCTTCCTCAGAGTGTAAAGGAGAAGACAGAGTGTTCCAGTCAACAGAAGATGTCATCGCTACTGCAGGACAGACCGTTACACTTGACTGTACATTTGAAACAACTGACAAATTTCCATATTTGTTCTGGTACAAACAAGAAGTCAATGATTTCCCAAAGTACATGCTGAAAAGTTTCTCAAACAATGTAGAAAAAGCTCCAGAGTTCCAGAAAGACAGATTTGATGCTACAATCAACAAGACATCAGTTCCTCTGAAGATCCAGAAGCTTCTTCAGTCAGACTCTGCTGTGTACTACTGTGCTCTGAAGCCCACAATGACAGGAAACACCAAAACTCTGTACAAAAACCTTTGGAGCAAAGACAACACAATACTGTACAACATCCACTAGAGGGAGTCTCACTCTGTGTAACTTCAACAGTATGTGATGACACAGTCTGGATTCTTTGTAGTGGTGATAAAAACAAGAGAAAATGAAGCACTGAAGACAAAACAGACTGAGATCTAAAAGAGCAAATAATAAACATTGTTGGTCAATTCTCTGTCACACTCACTTATGTTCTCAACAGCCTAAATCTGAAAAAAATTTAATAAAAGCAAAAGTATATTTGAGTAAAATATTTGACAACAGAGAAATGTTCTGATCATATGTAATAGTGTGTCAATATATTTACTGTTATTTTCAAATCCAAAATTCGGGGGGCTAGAGGGTGCAAGAAGTTAACCTCTGAGGAATCCCCGCTGCCATATGGAGGACTTCTCGTCGCGCAGCTTGAAGCTCCGGATCCTGAGTTTAACCAAGAAACTTGAAGAACCACATCGACCACTACGAAGTCCTCAGACAGTAAGAGGCTTGTGTCTGGGCAGAGAATAGGTCATAGTGTGTTTATTACCTGTTCTTTCGTTATGTTTTGTTGAAGTTTACTGTATTGTTAACGTGTTGTTGTGTATGTTTACGGACAGCCGACTTCCATTAGTGTCATGTATAAATTACTGTTGTATTCCAAGCTACTGTAGTAGTGTTGTGTGTAAATCAGTCACTGCGAGTGAGGTTAGGAACTGTAACTATCAGTTAAAAAACAGAACCGTAGAATTGAATATGAGTTTGCCAGTCAGGTCTCTGTGTGATAGAGAAACAGTTTCTGTATTTTACTGTGGCGGTGAGCATCTGCCTTTGACTAACCCGCACACACACTCACACACAAATATAGGTTTTGCTGTTCACTATGAATGTGGATCAGTACCTTGACTATCGACATTGTGAGTGAACACTAATTATGAGACTTAATTTATAGTTTGCTTTTGGTCCCTGATCTCAGGGTGGTGCCCCGTTGTTATTAATATTTGTTAATAATCTTATGGATATTAATAATTTTATTAACGTCAATAATTTAGTTTTATACTTGCTGATAACCAAACACGCTCCTGCCGAATCCCAACAAGAGTCCAATAAAATCCAGTAATTATTGAAGCTGGTTTGTTACATGTGAAGTGCTGTGTGAGATTCAGGGAGGAGCTAAGATGTTCCTGAACTATAGAAGAGAGAGGAACTTCTATATTCAACAGAGTTCAACACACAAGCCATCAACATTACCTTCATTCAACATGCTGTCACTGCATCATTGTCTGTTTTCTCTGTTTCTATCCACACTAACAGGTAAGTTCAATTATGCAGCAAGAAAAAGCTTAATTCCAATAACATCTGAATGTAAATGATTTATTTGGTCTTTTACGCCATGAAATAACAGAGTTATCTCTTCCTTTAGGTGTCAGCTGTGAAGAACTCACTCCAGTCAAGAAAGAAGAGTACAGTTTAAAAAACACAACTGTTACTCTGTCCTACAATTACTCCAAAATGTCATCTAGCAATTATTTCTTCTGGTATCGACAACATCCAGGAAACCCACCAGAGTTCATCATCTCACACTCTGCTTCAGGAAAAATAGGAACTGAACAAATCCCTGGACTGACGATTAAAGTGGATCAAAACCTAATCCATATGAACATCTCCTCTGCTGCAGTGACAGACTCTGCTGTGTACTACTGTGCTCTGAGGCCCACAGTGACAGGAAACACCAAAACTCTGTACAAAAACCTTTGGAGCAAAGACAATAATGGTATAAAAGGAGTAAAGTCATCAGTAGAGGAACAACACAGGGCTGTGAATGAGCCCCGTCACTGTGATCAGGTTCCTCCTTCTAATCCACCAACTTGGTGTTGATGAAGACTAAACAGAGAGATCACTGCCTTCTTTATACCTGCTGGAGTTCTCAGATACTCAGCACTGCAGACATGACGCCTCTGTTCATCTCGGTGCTTCTGGCTGCTGTGAGCCTTGGTATGAACACAACTTTGTGTCCTTGATATCGATCCAACACTGAGATGATTCTTGAACACACTAATACTGTTTGTTTCTATTTCACAGAATGCAGAGCACAAAAAGATAATGTGCTGCAGCCAAAAGGAGATGTGACGGCTACTGAAGGAGAGGCAGTAACACTTGGCTGTCAATACAACAGCACTTCATCAAATTATTATCTCTTCTGGTACAAACAGGATGGAAACAACAGACCCAAATTCATCCTGAGCCGCTTTAAGATTGGTTCGGGGAAAACAGAGGACGAGGAGAGATTTTCATCTACACTGAATTCCACCTTAAGATCAGTTCCTCTGAAGATCCAGAAGCTTCTTCAGTCAGACTCTGCTGTGTACTACTGTGCTCTGAAGCCCACAGTGACAGGAAACACCAAAACTCTGTACAAAAACCTTTGGAGCAAAGACAACACAATACTGTACAACATCCAGTAGAGGGAGTCTCACTCTGTTTAACTTCAACAGTATGTGATGACACAGTCTGGATTCTTTGTAGTGGTGATAAAAACAACAGGAAATGAAGCACTGAAGACAAAACAGACTGAGATCTAAAAGAGCAAATAATAAACATTGTTGGTCAATTCTGTCACACTCACTTATGTTCTCAACAGTCTAAATCTGAAACTATTTTAATAAAAGCAAAAGTATATTTGAGTAAAATATTTGACAACAGAAACATGTTCTGATCATATGTAATAGTGTGTCAATATATTTACTGTTATTTACAAATCCACTATTGACAGATGACACAATTTCAATAGAGTATCTCATAAACTGGTTGTCATCACAGACTCAGGCTGTGATTGATTTTGTTCTTTTCTTTATAAAAGCAGTTTCTCTTTTGTTCTGTCAGGGTGTGAAATCTTGTGGTGTTCACAGGGTTCAATCATAGGTCCTCTCATTTTATATTTACATGTTGTCTTTGGATCAAATTATGTTGAAACACAACATCAGCTTCCAATGTGTTGCTGATTTGATGAAAGAGTGTTGGGAATTCACCATGTGGTTGGAACAAAGGGAGTTGGGCCTACAGGGTAGTCAACAGCCTGATTTGGGTTAAGATCAAACCAAACCCCACGAGACGTTAAATCTCACCTGGGTGTGATTCTTTGTCCAAACTCAACACTGTGGGCTCATTGGACGATGGCCACAGGCATCACAGGGGGCTCCCTGTGATGCAGCCCTGCTGTCCCTGAGACTATAAAACTCTGCGTTACCTCCAGCTCTGTGCCATCCCGTCTGACTCGACTTGGATGAAAGGAGGCACAAACAACTTTGGTGCTTTTAAGAAAACCTAGGAATAGTTCTACATTCGCTGGACGAACAATAGACCTGAAGAAGAGAAGTGGACAACTTGCCTGCAGAAGGAAGAAAATGTATTCTTCAGAGGAAGAGAAGGACATTTTCTTATTCCAATCAAGTCAACATTTGCTGGTCGTGAGGACGAGAATTCCCTTAACTTCCGAGGAATCCCCGCTGACATATGGAGGACTTATCACCGCGCAGCTTGAAGCTCCGGATCCTGAGTTAAACCAAAAAACTCAAAGAACCACATCGACCACTACGAAGTCCTCAGACAGTAAGAGGCTTGTGTCTGGGCAGAGAATAGGCCATAGTGTGTTTATTACCTGTTGTTTTGTTTTGTTTTGTTTAAGTTACTGTATTGTTAACATGTCGTTGTATATGTTTACGGACCGCCGACTTCCGTTTGTGCCGTGTTGCAATTACTGTTGTATTCCAAGCTACTGTAGTAGTGTTGTGTGTAAATCAGTCACCGCAAGTGACGTTAGGAACTGTAACTATCAGTTAAAAAAACAGAACCGTAGAATTGAATATGAGTTTGCCAGTCAGGTCTCTGTGTGATAGAGAAACAGTTTCTGTGTTTTACTGTGGCGGTGAGCATCTGCCTTTGAATGACCCGCACACACACACTCACACACAAATATAGGTTTTGCTATTCACTATGAATGTGGAACAGTACCTTGACTATCGACATTGTGAGTGAACACTAATTCTGAGACTTAATTTATAGATTGTTTTTGTTCCCTGATCTCAGGGTGGTGCCCCGTTGTTATTAACAAATATTAAAATTCTTATGGATATTAATAATTTTATTAAGGTCAATAATTTAGTTTTATACTTGCTGATAACCAAACACGCTCCTGCCAAATCCCAACAAGAGTCCAATAAAATCCAGTAATTATTGAAGCTGGTTCGTTACATGTGAAGTGCTGTGTGAGATTCAGGGAGGAGCTAAGATGTTCCTGAACTATAGAAGAGAGAGGAACTTCTATATTCAACAGAGTTCAACACACAAGCCATCAACATTACCTTCATTCAACATGCTGTCACTGCATCATTGTCTGTTTTCTCTGTTTCTATCCACACTAACAGGTAAGTTCAATTATGCAGCAGGAAAAAGCTTAATTCCAATAACATCTGAATGTAAATGATTTATTTGGTCTTTTACGCCATGAAATAACAGAGTTATCTCTTCCTTTAGGTGTCAGCTGTGAAGAACTCACTCCAATCAATAAAGAAGAGTACAGTTTAGAAAACACAACTGTTACTCTGTCCTACAATTACTCTAAACAAGCTGCTGGCAATGATTATTTCTTCTGGTATCGACAACATCCAGGAAAACCACCAGAGTTCATCATGTTCATCTCAGGGCTTAACATTAGAAAAAAAACAGAATCTTTGAAATCGGACACAAGGTTCTTTACTGAACTGTCAGAAGATAAGCATCGTGTGGATCTGCAGATCTCCTCTGCTGCAGTGACAGACTCTGCTGTGTACTACTGTGCTCAGAGGCCCACAGTGACAGGAAACACCAAAACTCTGTACAAAAACACAAGCTGACACACTGACAAGCTGCTGGAAGTCTTTTTTCCACTCTGTTGGACTGAACTTTCTACCTCCACTAGAGGGTGACATCATCAAGTAGGCGGTGCACTACTTCTGCTCTGTGTTCAACCATTCAGTGAATAATAAGTGCTGCTGTGAAGAGAACAATTCTCAGACTGGATGTTGAGCATCAGCTAGTTTCTCCTGTTGATTAAACCTTGTTGTAGAGATGGAACATTGGCTGTGGATTATTCTTGCTGCTCTGTTCTCTGGTAGGACAGAAAGAACATGTTTTTAATATTTTCTAAAGATTGATATAAACTAGAGTTCTGTCTTCATTTTCCACTGTCTTCTCCTCTCAGCCTCATGAACAATGTTCATCTAACAGCTTCATCTTCTCTACTTTTTACAGGACTAACAGCTGGAGACACAATCTCTCCTGAAGAAGATGAAGTGAGTAAAAGAGAAGGAGAATCTGTCTCACTCAGATGTGACTATGAGACAACATCAGACTATGTTTACCTGTATTGGTACAAACATTCTGACCTTCAGGCTCCTCAGTTTATTCTCTGGAAAGGAGCAAGAAAGCGAACAAACCAATATATTCCTGATGAACGATATGAATCTCAAACAAGTACAAACTCAGCTGAACTGACCATAAGGAGACTGACCCTGACAGACACAGCTCTCTACTACTGTGCTCTAGAAACACAGTGATCCAAAGTGTACAAGAGGCTGTACAAAAACCTGAACACACATATCTGACTACTCTTCAAAGAGGAGGGAAGTGGTATTCAAACCACAGCTTCATATCAGATGGATTCTGAGGATTCCTGTTTGGTCAGAGTCTCTGTGGTTACAGCTGCTAATGAAACACTGTGGGAGGATCCACATGAGCAGCAGATCCACATCCAACAAACCACCTGTATGATGGTTCAGACACAAGACACCATGACCACAAAGAAATGGACACTGACTTACTGACTGAATCCTCATTAGAACACAGTGAGCTCCTTCCATTGTTCACTATTCTCTGATATCTGGAGATACTGTCCACACAGACACTGAAACACGAACCATCACAACTCTAAAAGTGAACTTCAATGACAAACCACCTGTATGATAGTAAACACAAGACCATTTTACAGACTTGACCATTGAGGTTCAATCACTAACATGTTGTCAGGAAGAGTCGTGCTTCAATCACATGGTTCCATCCGTTCAGTTAGAATCTCTAGAAAGTTGTTTCTCTGCAGATTAACTTCTCTGCAGATTCCTCCTTCAGTGTGACCTTCTTGGATGATGATGATGATGATGATGATGATGATGATGATGATGATGATGAGTGCAGCATCACTGTCATTTCTAAAAGTTCCATCATTCTGAATGTGAACAGACCACAGTAGGAGGAGGAGCTGAGGTTTCATGTTGGAACTGAAGAGCTGCTGTGTTCTCTCTATTGTTCATTCAGAACAAGTGAAGATAATGCAGCTCTTTTTAGTTTGGTTGATGACGTTCATGTTTCAAACTGGTAAGTCAACTTTAACAAGAGATCTTGGACCTGATTCATGAAATATGTCAGAAATCAAGAACCCTTTTTCTACCATTGAACTCAGTTTAAAGAAACACGAATGGTGAAATGTATCTTTGTTCTTTTCAGGGTCCTCTGAGAATTCAGTGAAACCATTTAAAGATGTAGTGGTGGCTTTGAAAGGAGACAATGTGACTCTCTCCTGCAACTATACAGGATCTGTACAAAACCTCTACTGGTATCAACAGAAGTCCAGTTCATCTCCACAGCTTCTCATCATGGAATATTCAGAGAAAATAGCAGGGTTGTCTCTTACACATGACAAAAAATCTAAAGAGTTTCATCTGGAGATCTCCTCTGCTGCAGTGACAGACTCTGCTGTGTACTACTGTGCTCTGAGGCCCACAGTGACAGGAAACACCAAAACTCTGTACAAAAACCTTTGGAGCAAAGACAACACAATACTGTACAACATCCACTAGAGGGAGTCTCACTCTGTGTAACTTCAACAGTATGTGATGACACAGTCTGGATTCTTTGTAGTGGTGATAAAAACAAGAGAAAATGAAGCACTGAAGACAAAACAGACTGAGATCTAAAAGAGCAAATAATAAACATTGTTGGTCAATTCTCCATCACACTCACTTATGTTCTCAACAGTCTAAATCTGAAACAATTTTAATAGCAAAAGTATATTTGAGTAAAATATTTGACAACAGAGAAATGTTCTGATCATATGTAATAGTGTGTCAATATATTTACTGTTATTTCCAAATCCACTATTGACAGATGACACAATTTCAATAAAGTATCTCATAAACTGGTTGTCATCACAGACTCAGGCTTTGATTGATTTTGTTCTTTTCTTTATAAAAGCAGTTTCTCTTTTGTTCTGTCAGGGTGTGAAATCTTGTGGTGTTCACAGGGTTCAATCATAGGTCCTCTCATTTTATATTTACATGTTGTCTTTGGATCAAATTATGTTCAAACACAACATCAGCTTCCATTGTGTTGCTGATTTGATGAAAGAGTGTTGGGAATTCACCACGTGGTTGGAACAAAGGGAGTTGGGCCTACAGGGTAGTCAACAGCCTGATTTGGGTTAAGATCAAACCAAACCCCACGAGACGTTAAATCTCACCTGGGTGTGATTCTTTGTCCAAACTCAACACTGTGGGCTCATTGGACGATGGCCACAGGCACCACAGGAGGCTCCCTGTGATGCAGCCCTGCTGTCCCTGAGACCATAAAACTCTGCGTTACCTCCAGCTCTGTGCCATCCCGTCTGAATCGATTTGGATGAAAGGAGGCACAAACAACATTGTTGCTTTTAAGAAAACCTAGGAATAGTTCTACATTCACTGGATGAACAATAGACCTCCTGAAGAAGAGAAGTGGACAACTTGCCTGCAGAAGGAAGAAAATGTATTCTTCAGAGGAAGAGAAGGACAGATTCTTATTCCAATCAAGTCAACATTTGCTGGTCGAAAGGACGAGAATTCCCTTAACTTCCGAGGAATCCCCGCTGCCATATGGAGGACTTATCACCGCGCAGCTTGAACCTCCGGATCCCGAGTTTCACCAAAAAACTCAAAGAACCATATCGACCACTACGAAGTCCTCGGACAGTAAGAGGCTTGTGTCTGGGCAGAGAATAGGTCATAGTGTGTTTATTACCTGTTGTTTCGTTTTGTTTAAGTTACTGTATTGTTAACGTGTTGTTGTATATGTTTACGGACCGCCGACTTCCGTTTGTGCCGTGTAGCAATTACTGTTGTATTCCAAGCTACTGTAGTAGTGTTGTGTGTAAATCAGTCACTGCGAGTGAGGTTAGGAACTGTAACTATCAGTTAAAAAACAGAACCGTAGAATTGAATATGAGTTTGCCAGTCAGGTCTCTGTGTGATAGAGAAACAGTTTCTGTATTTTACTGTGGTGGTGAGCATCTGCCTTTGACTGACCCGCACACACACTCACACACAAATATAGGTTTTGCTGTTCACTATGAATGTGGAACAGTACCTTGACTGTCGACATTGTGAGTGAACACTAATTATGAGACTTCATTTATAGTTTGCTTTTGGTCCCTGATCTCAAGGTGGTGCCCCGTTATTAACATTTGTTAATAATCTTATGGATATTAATAATTGTATTAAGGTCAATCATTTTGTTTTAAACTTGCTGATAACCAAACACGCTCCTGCCAAATCCCAACAAGAGTCCAATAAAATCCAGTAATTATTGAAGCTGGTTCGTTACATGTGAAGTGCTGTGTGAGATTCAGGGAGGAGCTAAGATGTTCCTGAACTATAGAAGAGAGAGGAACTTCTATATTCAACAGAGTTCAACACACAAACCATCAACATTACCTTCATTCAATATGCTGTCACTGCATCATTGTCTGTTTTCTCTAATGTTTCTATCCACACTAACAGGTAAGTTCAATTATGCAGCAAGAAAAAGCTTAATTCCAATAACATCTGAAAGTAAATGATCTATTTCGTCCTTTCACGCCATGAAATAACAGAGTTATCTCTTCCTTTAGGTGTCAGCTGTGAAGAACTCACTCCAGTCAAGAAAGAAGAGTACAGTTTAGAAGACACAACTGTTACTCTGTCCTACAATTACTCCAAAATGTCATCTAGTGATTATTTTTTCTGGTATCGACAACATCCAGGAAAACCACCAGAGTTCATCATCTCCCACTCTGCTTCAGGAAGTGTAATTCATTTTAAAATCACTGGACTGAAGATCAAAGTGGATCAAAACCTAATCCATATGAACATCTCCTCTGCTGCAGTGACAGACTCTGCTGTGTACTACTGTGCTCTGCAGCCCACAGTGACAGGAAACACCAAAACTCTGTACAAAAACCTTTGGAGCAAAGACAACACAATACTGTACAACATCCAGTAGAGGGAGTCTCACTCTGTGTAACTTCAACATGTGATGACACAGTCTGGATTCTTTCACTCCTGAGACACAGTTGCCATGAAGAACTATAGAAATGACACTAACTTGACATGAGTCTCCTCCTACTGACTGCAGAGGTGGCTTCATGGCAGAGAACTCTTTGATTCCAGCTGTGAGCATCAGACCAAACACAACTCACAACACTTCACCTCTGTGAACATGGAAAAACTTGCTGCAGTTCTGTTCTTTTCAACCCTCGTAGGTACGTATGTTTTTGACAACAAACCTGAAATATAACTTCAGAAGTCAACATTTTAAGGACACAAATCTAGATGTCATCACTTCATCACTAATAACTGATTAATACATAGTTAACAGAATCATTTGTTTTCACTAAAACATTGTCATAGATTGATGGTTTTCAAATGAAGACTCTCTCACTTTGGAACAGATCTCTAAATATAACATGTGGTCTTCCTCACTAGGTAACTCCTTGGAAGATGATATTACTGCCAGCAGTGCTGAAGTGTTTTCATCAGAGGGCTTTAGTGTTACTCTGTCCTGTAACTATTCAGTTAAAGCTGAGAATCTCCAGTGGTATCGACAGGATCCTGGATCAGCTCCTCAGTTCCTTCTCCTGATCACTGATACTAAACTGCCTTCAGTGGTGGAAGCAAAACCTCCAAACCCTCGACTGACTGCTAAACTGAATGAGGAGAGAAAACAAGTCCATCTGGAGATCTCCTCTGCTGCAGTGACAGACTCTGCTGTGTACTACTGTGCTCTGAGGCCCACAGTGACAGGAAACACCAAAACTCTGTACAAAAACCTTTGGAGCAAAGACAACACAATACTGTACAACATCCAGTAGAGGGAGTCTCACTCTGTTTAACTTCAATATGTGATGACACAGTCTGGATTCTTTGTAGTGGTGATAAAAACAAGAGAAAATGAAGCACTGAAGACAAAACAGACTGAGAACTAAAAGAGCAAATAACGAACATTGTTGGTCAATTCTCTGTCACACTCACTTATGTTCTCAACAGTCTAAATCTGAAACTATTTTAATAGCAAAAGTATATTTGAGTAAAATATTTGACAACAGAGAAATGTTCTGATCATATGTAATAGTGTGTCAATATATTTACTGTTATTTACAAATCCACTATTGACAGATGACACAATTTCAATAGAGTATCTCATAAACTGGTTGTCATCACAGACTCAGGCTGTGATTGATTTTGTTCTTTTCTTTATAAAAGCAGTTTCTCTTTTGTTCTGTCAGGGTGTGAAATCTTGTGGTGTCCACAGGGTTCAATCATAGGTCCTCTCATTTTATATTTACATGTTGTCTTTGGATCAAATTATGTTCAAACACAACATCAGCTTCCATTGTGTTGCTGATTTGATGAAAGAGTGTTGGGAATTCACCACGTGGTTGGAACAAAGGGAGTTGGGCCTACAGGGTAGTCAACAGCCTGATTTGGGTTAAGATCAAACCAAACCCCACGAGACGTTAAATCTCACCTGGGTGTGATTCTTTGTCCAAACTCAACACTGTGGGCTCATTGGACGATGGCCACAGGCACCACAGGGGGCTCCCTGTGATGCAGCCCTGCTGTCCCTGAGACCATAAAACTCTGTGTTACCTCCAGCTCTGTGCCATCCCGTCTGACTCGATTTGGATGAAAGGAGGCACAAACAACTTTGGTGCTTTTAAGAAAACCTAGGAATAGTTCTACATTCACTGGATGAACAATAGACCTCCTGAAGAAGAGAAGTGGACAACTTTCCTGCAGAAGGAAGAAAATGTATTCTTCAGAGGAAGAGAAGGACAGATTCTTATTCCAATCAAGTCGACATTTGCTGGTCGAAAGGATGAGAATTCCCTTAACTTCTGAGGAATCCCCGCTGCCATATGGAGGACTTATCACCGCACAGCTTGAAGCTCCGGATCCTGAGTTAAACCAAAAAACTCGAAGAACCACATCGACCAATACGAAGTCCTCAGACAGTAAGAGGCTTGTGTCTGGGCAGAGAATAGGTCATAGTGTGTTTATTACCTGTTGTTTCGTTTTGTTTAAGTTACTGTATTGTTAACATGTCGTTGTATATGTTTACGGACCGCCGACTTCCGTTTGTGCCGTGTAGCAATTACTGTTGTATTCTAAGCTACTGTAGTAGTGTTGTGTGTAAATCAGTCACTGCGAGTGAGGTTAGGAACTGTAACTATCAGCTAAAACACCAGAACCATGGAATTGAATATGAGTTTGCCAGTCAGGTCTCTGTGTGATAGAGAAACAGTTTCTGTATTTTACTGTGGCGGTGAGCATCTGCCTTTGACTAACCCGCACACACACTCACACACAAATATAGGTTTCGCTGTTCACTATGAATGTGGAACAGTACCTTGACTATCGACATTGTGAGTGAACACTAATTATGAGACTTAATTTATAGTTTGCTTTTGGTCCCTGATCTCAGGGTGGTGCCCCGTTGTTATTAACAAATATTAAAATTCTTATGGATATTAATAATTTTATTAACGTCAATAATTTAGTTTTATACTTGCTGATAACCAAACACGCTCCTGCCAAATCCCAACAAGAGTCCAATAAAATCCAGTAATTATTGAAGCTGGTTCGTTACATGTGAAGTGCTGTGTGAGATTCAGGGAGGAGCTAAGATGTTCCTGAACTATAGAAGAGAGAGGAACTTCTATATTCAACAGAGTTCAACACACAAGCCATCAACATTACCTTCATTCAACATGCTGTCACTGCATCAGTGTCTGTTTTCTCTAATGTTTCTATCCACACTAACAGGTAAGTTCAATTATGCAGCAGGAAAAAGCTTAATTCCAATAACATCTGAATGTAAATGATCTATTTAGTCTTTTACGCCATGAAATAACAGAGTTATCTCTTCCTTTAGGTGTCAGCTGTGAAGAACTCACTCCAGTCAAGAAAGAAGAGTACAGTTTAAAAAACACAACTGTTACTCTGTCCTACAATTACTCTAAACAAGCTGATGGCAATGATTATTTCTTCTGGTATCGACAACATCCAGGAAAACCACCAGAGTTCATCATGTTCATCTCAGGGCTTAACATTACAAAAAAAACAGAATCTTTGAAATCGGACACAAGGTTCTTTACTGAACTGTCAGAAGATAAGCATCGTGTGGATCTGCAGATCTCCTCTGCTGCAGTGACAGACTCTGCTGTGTACTACTGTGCTGTGAGGCCCACAGTGACAGGAAACACCAAAACTCTGTACAAAAACACAAGCTGACACACTGACAAGCTGCTGGAAGCCTTTTTTCCACTCTGTTGGACTGAACTTTCTACCTCCACTAGAGGGTGACATCATCAAGTAGGCGGTGCACTACTTCTGCTCTGTGTTCAACCATTCAGTGAATAATAAGTGCTGCTGTGAAGAGAACAATTCTCAGACTGGATGTTGAGCATCAGCTAGTTTCTCCTGTTGATTAAACCTTGTTGTAGAGATGGAACATTGGCTGTGGATTATTCTTGCTGCTCTGTTCTCTGGTAGGACAGAAAGAACATGTTTTTAATATTTTCTAAAGATTGATATAAACTAGAGTTCTGTCTTCATTTTCCACTGTCTTCTCCTCTCAGCCTCATGAACAATGTTCATCTAACAGCTTCATCTTCTCTACTTTTTACAGGACTAACAGCTGGAGACACAATCTCTCCTGAAGAAGATGAAGTGAGTAAAAGAGAAGGAGAATCTGTCTCACTCAGATGTGACTATGAGACAACATCAGACTATGTTGACCTGTATTGGTACAAACATTCTGACCTTCAGGCTCCTCAGTTTATTCTCTGGAAAGGAGCAAGAACGCGAACAAACCAATATATTCCTGATGAACGATATGAATCTCAAACAAGTAGAAACTCAGCTGAACTGATCATAAGGAGACTGACCCTGACAGACACAGCTCTCTACTACTGTGCTCTAGAAACACAGTGATCCAAAGTGTACAAGAGGCTGTACAAAAACCTGAACACACATATCTGACTACTCTTCAAAGAGGAGGGAAGTGGTATTCAAACCACAGCTTCATATCAGATGGATTCTGAGGATTCCTGTTTGGTCAGAGTCTCTGTGGTTACAGCTGCTAATGAAACACTGTGGGAGGATCCACATGAGCAGCAGATCCACATCCAACAAACCACCTGTATGATGGTTCAGACACAAGACACCATGACCACAAAGAAATGGACACTGACTTACTGACTGAATCCTCATTAGAACACAGTGAGCTCCTTCCATTGTTCACTATTCTCTGATATCTGGAGATACTGTCCACACAGACACTGAAACACGAACCATCACAACTCTAAAAGTGAACTTCAATGACAAACCACCTGTATGATAGTAAACACAAGACCATTTTACAGACTTGACCATTGAGGTTCAATCACTAACATGTTGTCAGGAAGAGTCGTGCTTCAATCACATGGTTCCATCCGTTCAGTTAGAATCTCTAGAAAGTTGTTTCTCTGCAGATTAACTTCTCTGCAGATTCCTCCTTCAGTGTGACCTTCTTGGATGATGATGATGATGATGATGATGATGATGATGATGATGATGATGATGATGATGATGATGATGATGATGATGAGTGCAGCATCACTGTCATTTCTAAAAGTTCCATCATTCTGAATGTGAACAGACCACAGTAGGAGGAGGAGCTGAGGTTTCATGTTGGAACTGAAGAGCTGCTGTGTTCTCTCTATTGTTCATTCAGAACAAGTGAAGATAATGCAGCTCTTTTTAGTTTGGTTGATGACGTTCATGTTTCAAACTGGTAAGTCAACTTTAACAAGAGATCTTGGACCTGATTCATGAAATATGTCAGAAATCAAGAACCCTTTTTCTACCATTGAACTCAGTTTAAAGAAACACGAATGGTGAAATGTATCTTTGTTCTTTTCAGGGTCCTCTGAGGATTTAGTGAAACCATTTAAAGATGTAGTGGTGGCTTTGAAAGGAGACAATGTGACTCTCTCCTGCAACTATACAGGATCTGTACAATACATCTACTGGTATCAACAGAAGTCCAGTTCATCTCCACAGCTTCTCATCATGGAATATTCAGAGAAAATAGCAGGGTTGTCTCTTACACATGACAAAAAATCTAAAGAGTTTCATCTGGAGATGTCCTCTGCTGCAGTGACAGACTCTGCTGTGTACTACTGTGCTCTGAGGCCCACAGTGACAGGAAACACCAAAACTCTGTACAAAAACCTTTGGAGCAAAGACAACACAATACTGTACAACATCCAGTAGAGGGAGTCTCATTCTGTGTAACTTTGAGACGGTAACACAACTAATGTTCAACCAACATCAGAGTCGTCCACTCAAGGTGTTTAATCCTTAAAGGTGAAACGCTTTGATCCAGAGACATAATACTCGACATAATGAACCCTAATTACTTTGATGGACACACAATGTGCTGTTGTGTAAGTTGACTGTTTCTCATTCATTATTCATATGCAATAAATTATGCTCATACGTAATCACTTAACCTACGGTATAATAAAATGATTCAGTGTGGACAGAATTCATGATGGAGCAGTATATAGATCATCAGTTTTTAAGAAACAAAGGTGTTCTGGATGAATCATTTCAGTGACTTCAATGCTCCATCTACTCTCTTCATCTTATCCAGGGCCGGGTTGAGGGGGCAGCCGGTCTAGCAGATTATTCCAGACATCCCTCTCAAAAAGCAACATTTTCAGATCAACCTGAGGAACCCAGAGGTGTTCTCAGGCTGCACGAGATGTATAATCTCTCCAGTGAGGTCTAGTCTACCCCGATGTCTCCTAGCAGAAACTATCTAAAGGGACACATCCAGGAGGATCCTGATCAGATGATGAACCACCTCAGCTGGCCCTGTTCAACGTGAAGGAGCAGCATTGAAGGTTCAAAATCAGCTAAAGCTGATTCTCTGGCCACACCCACTGACATTTAACTCAACCAATGAGAACAGTTCTGTCTCCAGAGCAGAAATGTTTGAGGAACTAAAATGACAATCAGCTTGATGTTGAGCAGAAGGGCTGTGCAGCAGAGAGACTGTTTACTTGTTTCATTCTACTGCAGTGGAAGAACTTTGCTCATCTGCTGACTGTTTGGCTTTAACAACTCCAAAGACATGTTGCTTTACTTCTTCTTACCTTTCTTTCACGTTATAGGTGAGTGTTAGAACAGAGATCACAGTAACTGTTGCATTAACCAGATATAAGTTGGTCTGTGGAAGGTAACTATTGAGATTAGGAAAGGAAAGTCAAGAACCTGTGTTGAGTCTCTCCATGTTAGAATCTCTTGCAGACTAACTGACATGAATAACACTCATTTTGCAGCCCTGGGTTCCATGAACAGCATAACACCAGAAAGAACTGAAGAACATGTTGCAGAGGGCAGAAGCATCAACCTGACCTGTAAATATGAGGGTACTATCAACAATATCCAGTGGTACCAACAATACCAGAGATCCAGACCAGAGTTCCTGCTCTACATCACAGAGAGAGGATTGATTCATTCAACGACTTCTAATTTCTCAATTCACATCAACAAAGAAGAGAAACGTGTTGATCTGGAGATCTCCTCTGCTGCAGTGACAGACTCTGCTGTGTACTACTGTGCTCTGCAGCCCACAGTGACAGGAAACACCAAAACTCTGTACAAAAACCTTTGGAGCAAAGACAACACAATACTGTACAACATCCACTAGAGGGAGTCTCACTCTGTGTAACTTCAACATGTGATGACACAGTCTGGATTCTTTATAGTGGTGATAAAAACAAGAGAAAATGAAGCACTGAAGACAAAACAGACTGAGATCTAAAAGAGCAAATAATAAACATTGTTGGTCAATTCTCCGTCACACTCACTTATGTTCTCAACAGTCTAAATCTGAAACTATTTTAATAGCAAAAGTATATTTGTGTAAAATATTTGACAACAGAGAAATGTTCTGATCATATGTAATAGTGTGTCAATATATTTACTGTTATTCTTAAATCCAATTTTGACAGGTGACACAATTTCAATAACGTATCTCATAAACTGGTTGTCATCACAGACTCAGGTTTTGATTGATTTTGTTCTTTTCTTTATAAAAGCAGTTTCTCTGTTTTTCTGTCAGGGTGTGAAATCTTGTGGTGTTCACAGGGTTCAATCATAGGTCCTCTCAGTAGTTGTTAGTTTTAGATATTATTTGACTTGATCAATATTATTAGAATTTAATAAACTCTGTTATACTTTAAAGAGCAGCTTTCTGTGATTACTTTGTTCATGTGTATTGTGATTATAGCAGGATATGTGGCCTGTGCTCGAACTCAAACCTTCACTTTGAATGTCAATAGTACTTTGACTATTGACATTGTGAGTGAATACTAATTATGAGACTTAATTAATGCTTTGGTTATTGGTCCCTGATCTTAAGGTGGTGTCCCGTTATTAACATTTGTTAAAATTCTTATGGATATTAATACTTTTTTTAAGGTCAATAATTTAGTTTTATACTTGCTGATAACCAAACACGCTCCTGCCAAATCCCAACAAGAGTCCAATGAAATCCAGTAATTATTGAAGCTGGTTTGTTATATGTGAAGTGCTGTGTGAGATTCAGGGAGGAGCTAAGATGTTCCTGAACTATAGAAGAGAGAGGAACTTCTATATTCAACAGAGTTCAACACACAAACCATCAACATTACCTTCATTCAACATGCTGTCATCACTGATGTTTCTACTTATTCTAAAAGGTTTGTTAGATTCTGCATTAAGGAAATGTTTCATTCCATTATTTTCTGAATGTTTTAGTAAAATGGTTTAACAGAGTTATCTCTTCCTTTAGGTGTCAGCTGTGAAGAACTCACTCCAGTCAAGAAAGAAGAGTACAGTTTAGAAAACACAACTGTTACTCTGTCCTACAATTACTCCAAACAAGCAACTGGGGGTGATCAGTTTTACTGGTATCGACAACATCCAGGAAAACCACCAGAGTTCATCATCTCCCATTTAGGATCAGGAGGAATATTGAAGAGTCAAATCTCTGGACTGACGATTAAAGTGGATCAAAACCTAATCCATATGAACATCTCCTCTGCTGCAGTGACAGACTCTGCTGTGTACTACTGTGCTGTGAGGCCCACAGTGACAGGAAACACCAAAACTCTGTACAAAAACCTTTGGAGCAAAGACAACACAATACTGTACAACATCCACTAGAGGGAGTCTCATTCTGTGTAACTTCAACAGTATGTGATGACACAGTCTGGATTCTTTGTAGTGGTGATAAAAACAAGAGAAAATGAAGCACTGAAGACAAAACAGACTGAAGGAACTGATGATAATGAGGTGATGTGGTATATTATTGATATGAACAATAGTTCATCACAATGAAGTATCAATGAAAATCCTCTGACATCTAATAGAGCTGAAATTAAAGTCTGTTAGTCAGTTGTTTTTGTGAGGAACTCAATAATAAACCATTTCAACAATGCAAATAATACATATGTTTGAGCATATTGTTTAATATCTGAACTCCTGTTACAGAGTAAACAACAAACAGGAAAGAGTCCTTACCTCCAGCTAGTACAAAAAGATATTCCTGAACTATAGAAGAGAGGAACTTCTGCTCCTGGAGTAATCTGAACTTTCATTGGCATCTGTTATTGTTCTTTCTCATGATTCTGGATGGCCACTAGATGACATTGTGACTGCTGTAAATCCTAACTGACAACAGGAGTCCTGACTGATGGATCAACATACAGGAGAATCAGATGAAGAATTTAACCTTTAAGGTGGTTCATATATAAAACTAGAGAGACATTTATCCTAAGATTACTGACAGTAACCTCTTACATTTAATCTAGAAGAAAACTTCTTATACAGTAGAAGTTGGCTGACTGAACTGTCAAAATGTGTGAGATAATGTCGAATGAAAAGTTTTTCTGTGGTACTTTGAAATTATTTGGATGCAAATATGCTACATGCATTTTATTTAAGTAAGGGGAAAAATAGTTACGGTGTCAAAAACAAAGACAATGATACCGATGCTGCAGTCACCATCGTATTAAATATATTTCAGAATCAAAAGTAGAGGAAGAGTAACAGAGAAGTGAAGATACAGATCTAAGAGGAGACGGAGAGATTCAGGGAGGAGCTAAGATGTTACTGGAACTTGTTGAACATCAGCTAGTGTCTCCTGTTGATTTAAACCTTGTTGTAGAGATGGAACATTGGCTGTGGATTATTCTTGCTGCTCTGTTCTCTGGTAAGATAGAAAGAACAACATGTTCCTCTCTCAACACTTTTCACCAGAAACTCAGCTGTGAGTGTTGTTAATGTTCATTATAGATAAAAGCAAAAGAGAACTTCTGTTGGTATCTAGCAGCTTCTACAGAACTCGTTATATGGTTCAATCTGACATCAGACAGCAGTCAGTGAAACCCAGACTATTGTAAATGTCTGTGTGTCTGACTCTCTGGCTAGGTAGCTCTTTAACCCGACTGATAGTTGTGCTTTAATCAATCATCTTCATTGATTCATCTCTTCTTCTGCATGTTCTCTTCTTCCTCAGAGTGTAAAGGAGAAGACAGAGTGTTCCAGTCAACAGAAGATGTCATCGCTACTGCAGGACAGACCGTTACACTTGACTGTACATTTGAGACAACTGATACAGTTCACTATTTGTTCTGGTACAAACAAGAAGTCAATTACTTTCCTACGTACATTTTACGACGTGATAGTTTTAAAACAGAAGATAATGCTCCAGAGTCCCAGAAAGACAGATTTGATGCTACAATCAACAAGACATCAGTTCCTCTGAAGATCCAGAAGCTTCTTCAGTCAGACTCTGCTGTGTACTACTGTGCTCTGAGGCCCACAATGACAGGAAACACCAAAACTCTGTACAAAAACCTTTGGAGCAAAGACAACACAATACTGTACAACATCCAGTAGAGGGAGTCTCACTCTGTGTAACTTCAACAGTATGTGATGACACAGTCTGGATTCACTTTACTGACAGGATTTAGATGTAGAACAAGATGTGGCAGTCTGTTGCTCCAAATCACCCAACTCCAGGTTTCTTCATTGTTTCTTCATTGTTTCCCACATGAGAGTTCAAGTCCCCCAGTCGGCCCGAGTCAAGACCCTCTCCAGGAGTTTGGTTGCAGAACCAGTTCTATGCATGGAGGTGAGCCCAACTATATTAAGTTTGTAGCGCTCCATCTCCCGTACAAGCTCCGGTTCCTTTCCTACCAGACAGCTGACATTCTATGTCCCTGGAGCTAGTCTGCGATGACAGTGGTCAGATTGCCTTGGTCCTCGTCCTCGCCTGCTGCCCAGCTCACATTGCACCTGACCCCAATGCCTATCGTGGTAAGTGGTGGGAGATTCAGGGAGGAGCTAAGATGTTCCTGAACTATAGAAGAGAGAGGAACTTCTCTATCGACAACATCCAGGAAAACCACCAGAGTTCCTCATCTCACACTCTGCTTCAGGAAGAGTAGGAACACCTCGCTGAAGATTTACACACATCAGCTGCTTCTCTTATTGAACAACAGCACCATCAAGTGGACTTGAACATCTCCAGCAGTGTGAACATTTTTATTCTGGTAAATGTAATACCTGACATTTCAATGCACTAAATCACATCAGTACAAAAATGAAAACTCTTCATTGTAACAAATTAGTCCAACACTGCCCAAGAGTAACTAAAATTATTAAATGGAGAAACGCGGCATAAACGCTGCAGCAAATGCTCAAACTTCTCCTGGTATACATTCTATATGTTCCTATGTTATACATTTAAACAATGCATAAATAATGTACTATATTTTCACTTTATCAACAGCCTAGATGTTACAACAAAGACAGAGATATTGTGAATAAAAGCAGAATGACGCTGTCTGTGTGTCGTTAAAGAATTCAACTGATCATGATTAAAGAATCTGAATCAGTCAGTAAGCATGATGCTCTTACCTGCTCTTACCTGTAACGAACGTGACCCAAAGCACAAGAGTGATAAATAATGGTGTTCTATATACACTTGACTAAAAAAAATAGCTCCCGTGAGGTGAAATCGAGCTGAAATGTGAAATTGTAACAAAGATGAAAATGTCCAAATCCTGTTGGCAGAACAAAAAGAAAATCGAGTTTATGACTTCACTTTGTACATTTGACCGTAAAAGATAACAAACAGTAAAATTGGGCTGTTATTTAGGTCATCACGTACGAGTGTTTTTCATAGTTTGACAGGAAGAAACTACAACATGAAGAATAACATTTAAGTATAATTCAGGTGATGTTCTATGTTTTCCTTATTATCAATACGTTCCAACCAGCTGGCAAGTATAGTGTGAGTCTGACAGCCTGATACCTCCTTCAAAAACACATCAATGATCCTTTATCACCATCAATAGTTTATTTTAAAACAAATACTCACTAGAGCGCCAAATGTGGATTCATTTAGAAGATGAATCATGTATTTGTAAAAACGTTTTACAAAGATACCAGGTTTCTGAGCTAAATCTATTTTACTTTCACTTTACAGGAGAACACACAGTATTTAAAACAAGTTGAATTCTACTCACCTTACAGTTGATATTGATCAGTGACAAATGTTTACAGCAGCAAAAAATAAATCAAACTCGACTCCTCCAAGGTGAAATCCAGAAGTTAAACCCTCGTGTTTACGTTGAGCAGTAACTGACATTTATCGAACCCGACCAGAATAAAATGATCGACTTTCTTCCTCACAAACCTCGTACAGCGTCTCTGCTCCTGATCCAGGTGACACTATGAGAATAGACATCTTCGACTCTATAATATCATCTTCATCATCTTCATCATCATGCCAGTAACAGCTTTAGTGGTACCATTACATGCCAGGTCTAAATGCTTCAATGACAGCTAATAATAAACTGTTAATTAATAATTAATTAGGAGTGAACTTTCCAGATGTTCGCTGCTCTACTATTTCTACAGTGAATAAAACGTTTGACAGTAAATTCCACTTACCTTACCGTCGATGATGAGACGATATGTTAGCATAACATTATTATAATGTATATAATATATATTATATAATTATATATAATGTTAGCTTAGACGCATTTCATTTGGCAGCAAATCTCCAAACAGAAATGAGTTGAAATATTGAAATGTGTAACGCCAAAGAACTGTCTAACTCCTCCTCTGATGTATGTGAGCAGAAAACAAACAATATCTGTAAAATGATCAGGTTTATATAATTATTCTTTAAATATCCAAAACTAACGTAATATATTCTTTAATATAAAACTTTGCTGAGTAAGTAAGTAAACTGCAGATTTAATTATTGAATTATGATTCTAATTTTCCACGATTTACAACTTTAAAAGTTCATTAAAAAAATGATGATAAATGTTAATAACATATTTCTTTCTCTCTACTTTCTTTACTTTTATTTGTGCTCTGTACAAACATGGACTTATGTGTAAAATGTGACTTTGATATTCTGTGATGTCGAGAGCAACACGTACAGCACGAAGCAGCGCTCAGATCACCTTCGTCTTCTGACATTTGGGGACAAATCAAAGACTGAATCCTTTAATTCTGATCTCTACATTTACTCACCTTGTTGTCGCCTTGAACTTGTATCCTCAGTGATGAAGCAGTCCATCATCATCATCATCCTCATCCTCATCTGGCTCAGTCTGGTTTACCTGTAACACAGACGCAGTAACGTTATGATAATAATAATAACTTTATTGATACAGCACCTTCTAAAAGCAGAGTTTACGAAGTGCTTTGACAGACAACCCAGCAAAAGCAAGACAAAAATAACAACAGAAAGAGACTCATTAAGATACAAAATAAACTAAGACATTTAAAAAATGTAATAAAAAATCAAATAATTAAAAAGAATTAGTAAAATAATTTAGTAATATCAACAAATAAAAATAAAACAGAAAAGCGACGAGATTATCTTTTTTTTAAATCTCATTTAGTATCAAATATTATAACTTTTGTTGCATAAGACCTTTTAAAAAATTAACTATTTTTTTATTATTAGTATTATTTCTGGTGAGCAGCTAAATCAACTGTAAAAACATAAACTTCTTAAAAGTTTCAATTTACGAACAAAACAACACCAACAGCGCAGTAACATTGGTATTATTTACAAATACAACAGTTTATTTTTCTTAACTTGTCTTCAGTGAAGATGTCAATCATGAGTTAATGTTAGCTAGCATCTCGTTAGCGCAGTCTGGGTTAGCATATCGTTAGTTATGGTAATTAGCTAGCATCTCGTTAGCGCAGTCTGGGTTAGCATATCGTTAGTTATGGTAACTAGCTAGCATCTCGTTAGCGCAGTCTGGGTTAGCATATCGTTAGTTATGGTAACTAGCTAGCATCTCGTTAGCGCAGTATGAGTTAGCATATCATTAGTTATGGTAACTAGCTACCAACGGTTAACTAGCTAGCTGCGTCTCCTCTTGGCGGTAAAACAACATTAAACTCTCTCGAGACCAAACAGCTCTGAAATGTTTAAATGAAGAAGCCCAAACGGTCCAGATCTGCGTTTCCGGTCCGCAGTAAAAGCGCCAATTTAACCGTAAACGTGCCTACAGTCGTCTGTGACGTCATCGAGCAGTTTTCTCACGCGTGCCGGAACATTTCTGTGATTCTACGTTCCTCATCTCCTGCCTCGCGCATCTCCTGCCTCGGCTCAACCTTTACGGTGACGTTGTTGTTGACAGTTGACTCTCGCGACGTATTCTGCTCTCGTGGTTGAATCAGCCAATCACATCACGGCCTTCACGTAAAGTTAGAAAAACGGCGATTTTACGTCAGTATTATTTACTTTTTTACATTTAATTTGTTTATTTGATGATTTCTATTTCTTACTCAGTGATATTATATCGTACTTTTACATCTTCTGCATCCTAAAAGGGAAAAAAACAAAGAGCCCAATAACCATGAAGGAGAGACCTGCTTCACTCAAAGAGGATTTAATAATGCAAGGAGCCAAGGAACCAAGGAGTCAAGGATCAATTATTGTCATTATTCATTACATCAATAAGTGCACATCTTTGTCTGGTTTTAGCTCATATTTATAAACACATGAAAAACATATATATATATATATTAATGTATGTATTAATGCTCATCCAGAGTCAGTTCTGTTTAAAGGGTTTGATTTCTTCATTCAGGACTCTTTGGTTTGAAGGGAACAGTTCCTGAGAACAGTCAGAAGATGGAGCCGTCGTCACACCAGGGAGCCAACGGAGAGGCTTCAGTACGCCCCCTACAGGAACCAGGACTCTCCTGACAGACCTGGACCTGGACCTGGAGAGCCAACCCAGAACAGAGCTCCACCATGAGATCAAAGTCTCATCTGAAGAGAGAAAAGAATGAACTACTCACATTTAAAACTATAAACTTGTCAAAACTGGGCGAGTTGTGGAGGAGAAGAGTAAAAGTCACTCAGCAGCCATGAGAATAAAACAGGAAGGAGCACAAAGAATATAAATAATAATAAGTCACATGACTGAAGGTCCAACAGGATAAAATACAGGATTTCACTTCTGTGTTCTTCAGATGAGTTTAGACTTGAAGTCCGGTTGTTCTCCTCTGTCCACGACTAATCTTCCTCAGTTCATTCATTCATTCTTTAGGAAACAGGAGTCACTTTAAAGACACTTCAGGGTCCCTGTACACAGAGGGAGACCAGGTCCTCACCTCCGGCCTCTGACATCCTGAGGTAAGGACCTGAGAGAGACCACGAACCAGTTCTACCAGTGAACAACCAATTAAATACTCACATTGTGCTCAGTGTGTGATACGTTCACCGACCAGTATGAACGACCAGTATGCGGTGCGTTCACCGACCAGTATGCGGTGCGTTCACCGACCAGTATGCGGTGCGTTCACTGACCAGTATGTGGTGCGTTCACTGACCAGTATGCGGTGCGTTCACCGACCAGTATGTGGTGCGTTCACTGACTAGTATGCGGTGCGTTCACTGCATTGCATCTCTTCAGGATAAAAACTGTTAATATGATTTTTATATATAGATTTTATATAAATATAGTATAATATATATACATATATATAATATATATATGATTTATATATTTCTATGTTTGGGTAATTTTATTTCAGGTTCCTGAAGGTTTAAAAACAGCTGCAGCATGTTTCCACCACACGTGATGGAAACATGCTGCGGTTTTTTCTTCTTCTTCTGCTGACGGATGTTCGTCACATCGTGACCTCGAAGCTTCACGCTGCCACAACCTCGTTTCTTCTTCTTCTTCTTCTTCTTCACCTCATGCACATCCTGCTGCTGACTTCCTGTCGGAGGCGAAGCTGCAGAAAAACAAAAAAACAACCAAATGATTGTTCCATCACCGGTAAAGTTTCCACAGAGTCACGAGGTCACAGCAGGTCACACTACCTTCATCACCACCATCATCATCATCATCATTCTTACATCTTTATAAACATTTTTGTCACATGGTTACATTTTACTAAATAAAGTTTTATCAAACTAACAGAATAGCAGAATATATTTATGTAAATGTACACACAGACACAACTCTCATATTCACATATTAAAATCATAAATATACGTAGAATTGTACTCTCTTACTGTTGATACTTTAACTCTGCTGATGATGCTGTTGTACTTTTACTCAAGTGAAAGTACAAATTATATATAAACAAACCTCGTTAAGATGCGTTAGTGCTCGTCCTCTGATGAACGTGTGATTCAAATCAAATTATTAAAAAGATTAAATAACTTAATGACATGTTATTGAGGATGCGTTTCCTCCCATTAATTATAAGTATTCTTATTGTTATTGTTGTTATTATTAGTATTGTTATTATTAGTATTGTTGTTATTATTAGTGTTGTTATTATTAGTATTGTTATTATTAGTATCGTTGTTGTTATTGTTAGTGTTGTTATTATTAGTATCGTTGTTGTTATTAGTATTGTTTATTAATAATTTTTCATCATCACTATATTTTGTATTTTAACTTCCTTCTTTTTAAAAATATTACACAAAGACACGGAGACAATGAGCAGAACATTTGCCTCCTGAGTGATAATGAATAATAATAATAATAAAGAACTTTATCTGATCTTTTAATATCTTCTTATTTTATTTTTTTATTTCTTTGTCATTTAAAGAACTCATCTGGTCTCATAAGAGTGGAAGAAGAATATGAAAAATATATTATTATGTTCATGAATACAGACAGAAAATGAACAGAGGAGCCTGAATATAATATTAATATAATCAATATAAGATTAATATAAGATTAACATAAAATTAACATAAGATTAATATAAGATTAATATAAGATTAACATAAAATTAACATAAGATTAATATAAGATTAATATAATTAATATAAAGACGATTCAAATATAAAGAATAAAATACAAAGTCAAGTGCACAAAAGCTTTGAGTCCCTGCTTGTAAAAATAATAATAATATTAATAAAAGATGATGAAGTAAATCTATAAAGCACACTTTAACTATAATGAGATCTCAGAGCAGCTGTTTGTTTGTGACATATTTATCTGATATGGTTTATATTTAGGAGTCAGATCTGTTTCCTCACCTGATGAAGAGTCTTCACCTCAACACCCACACACACACACACTCACACACTCACACACTCACACACACACACACACACACACACACACACACACTCACACACTCACACACACACACACACACCCACACACACACACACACACTTCCTGTCCCAGCAGCCTTTGAGGCAGAAACCGCCGCCGCCTCCGTCTGTGACGCTCGGAGCAGCTCGTCCTCAGCGAACGACCACATCCTGTGGAAACAGCTTCCAGCAGCAGCAGCCAATCAGATCGCAGATACAAACGCCTCCACAAGATGACAGAGAGAGACATAACTCTTATTAATATGTTTCTATTCTTTTTCTTTATGATTTTACATTTATTTCATCTCATTTATTCACTGAAGTGTTTCTCTCAGCTTTATTGTTTGAAACATCTAAACCTGGTAATAAATATAAATATAATAAATATATAAAGATATAAATGTGTGACCATGATTTGTAATAAAGAATAAACAGTGTGTCTCAGAGACTCAAACACATGACTGAATGTTCCTTCATGTTTCCTGATCATTCACGTGTTTCAGTGAACAGCGTCGCTGAAATTAGACACGACATCATCAAACTACATCAAATATGAATATGACTATAAATGAGTTCATCTATGAATGTTTAATGACGAGTGAACTTCCTCTACGTGACGACGGCACACGGAGACAACAACAAGAGATCAACAACAACAACTGATCTCATCACTCACACATATATACACATATACATATACATATATATATATACATATATATACATATATATGACTTAAATAACTTCATGAGTCCAGACCCAGTGTCCCCCCTGACCCCTGACCCCTGACCCCTCAGGGACTCACTGGCGGATCCTGTTCACTGAGGGAGTGAAATGGTGTAAATACAACGTATCACGTTACCGTGACGACGTCATACCATGTTGTGTACAATTGTGGGTATTTATTATTTATTATTTATTTTATAGAGATATTTGTCAGATAATCTATTTACTTATTTTTGACAAAACAGCTTTAATAACTAAACTAAATGTTCGATGAATAAATCTGTGTAATGTGTATATATATATACATCTATATATATATATACATTTATAGATATAGATATATAGATATCTATATCTATAAATGTATATAATAGTCTCGGCTTCCGTTCCTGTGATTTCATGTGTTTATGTTCCATCTTTAATCTTTAATCTTTAATTCTCTGACCTCACACGTTTAATCCTCTTTCTTTACATTGTTTTTACGTGGGTAAAATGGAAGCGTTCTTGTCTTTGAGTATCAGGTACCACAAGTTCAGGTAGAAGTACTCAAACCATTTACTAAAGTAGAAATACTGCAGTATAAAATACTCACTACTTCACTGAGTACAGAAGTATTAGCAACAACATGTACTTGGTAGTATCAAAAGTAAAAGTACTCATAATGCAGAGTGGCTACTGTTGTACTTCTGTAGTACTGGATCATTAGTATTGATGTATTGATATTCATGTGGTACTTTAATGTTCAACAATAAATAAACTGATCAGATCTTTTGTTTGTAAAATCTTCATTTGAAAAGTAACTGAAGCTCCAAAATAAATGTAGAGAAGAAGAAAGAAGAATATTTCCCTCTGAGATGTGAAGTAGAAGTATAAAGTACCTCTAAACTCTACTAATATTTAAATACCAGAAGAAGTCATTTACTTCACAACATATTTTAAAACATCTATATGTATATATATATATATACACTGTATATATATATATACACTGTATATATATATATATATACACACTGTATATATATATATATATACAGTGTGTATATATATATATATATACACTGTATATACAGTATATATAAATGAACACACTCCAGTGGAACACACACACACACACACAGCTGTGAGTGACACTCTGGTTTTCATGTTTCCATTCAGTCTGGTGGTTTAACCTGAAAGTGATGAAGATGATGATGATGAAGATGATGATGATGATGATGATGATAACATACTTCAGCCATCAAACGAGTTCATGATTCATTTTTCACATCGTTTGTACGTTTAAGTTTCAGAGGAAAAGATTCAGTTCCAATCTTTTCATCACTCGTCTCATGAAGTGTGTCTGTGATCAGAGATCAGTGTTCGTGTATTAACTCACACATATAATAACTGATACCAGCTTATTACTTTATGACGTGACACACATGAAGACAGGGAGTTTGGGTGTAAAGCATTTTCTGTTGACAATATGGCAACAGCTGAGCCAGCGGCTAGCAGCTAATGGTGCTAACCGTGCTAACAACAGCTAGCAGAGCTAACAGAGCTAGCAGAGCTAGCAGAGTTCACCTGAGGGGGAACCAGAGGTTTGGTGCTATGTTTCCACTACGACGCTGTCGGTCTGGATGGAGGTTATTTATTGGTGTATTGTATACGGGACAGTGCACATTCATAAAAACATTTATGAGTTAGCTCAGAGGCTATTTTTCATCTGTTCAGCTGTAACGTCCTTATGAGAGCAGAGCGATGGGCTAACCAGTGGGGCACGCTCACATGCACTAACATGACCTAAAAGATACGCTCACATGCACTAACATGCACTAAAAGATACGCTCACATGCACTAACATGCCCTAAAAGATACGCTCACATGCACTAACATGCCCTAAAAGATACGCTCACATGCACTAACATGCCCTAAAAGATACGCTCACATGCACTAACATGCACTAAAAGATACGCTCACATGCACTAACATGCCCTAAAAGATACGCTCACATGCACTAACATGCACTAAAAGATACGCTCACATGCACTAACATGCACTAAAAGATACGCTCACATGCACTAACATGCACTAAAAGATACGCTCATATGCACTCACATGCACTAAAAGGCCCCTCACATGCACTAACATGCACTCACATGCTAGCATGCACTAAAAGGTACGCTCACATGCACTAACGTGCACTAAAAGGTATGCTCACATGCACTAACGTGACCTAAAAGGTACACTCAAATGCATTACGTGCACTAAAAGGTACGCTCACATGCACTAACGTGCACTAAAAGATATCTTCACATGCACTAACGTGCAATGAAAGATATGCTCACATGCACTAACGTGAGCTAAAAGGTACGCTCACATGCACTAACGTGCAATGAAAGATATGCTCACATGCACTAACGTGAGCTAAAAGGTACGCTCACATGCACTAACGTGCACTAAAAGATATGTTCACATGCACTAACGTGCAATGAAAGATATGCTCACATGCACTAACGTGAGCTAAAAGGTACGCTCACATGCACTAACGTGCAATGAAAGATATGCTCACATGCACTAACGTGAGCTAAAAGGTACGCTCACATGCACTAACGTGCAATGAAAGATATGCTCACATGCACTAACGTGAGCTAAAAGGTACGCTCACATGCACTGGTACGCAGCCAGCTCTGTGACCAGAGAGGAGAAGCTCTGATGTCATCACACTGAGACTTGGTTCTCTGATCAGCTTACATCACTGCTCTAGATGATAGTTATTGATCAGTAATGATCTGGATGTTAAATATAGAACCTTTAGAAATAACACAGACACAAAAAACAAGAACTTGACCTGAAAGAGAAACTAGAAGTTTGTTTAAAGAACTCAAACTAATCAAACTAATGTTGGCTGACTGTCATTCATTCATTCATTCATTCTCCTGTAAACGATTCAGGTGAAGTTAGTCACCACAACCTCATGAGGAAACCTACCTCTCACCATTCCAGCCCTGTGAACATAGAAGCAGTCTACAGTGTGGACAAGAACCTGACTGTACTGACCTGTCATGTGTTTATCAATTCAATATCTTCATTTACTGTTCAGGTTAAACTGTCCTCTTTCTCTCACACACACGCACACACACTCACACACACACACACGCACACACACTCACACACACACACACACACACGCACACACACTCACACACACACACACGCACACACACACACACACACACACACACACACACACACACACCTCACTGTGCATTGCTGCTGTTTTTGTGCTGCAGAACAAACAGGAAACCACATGAGAACATGAGAGTCTCTGCTGCTCCTCTGCTTCCTGTTGCATTGACATTTATATGTCACGTCTACAGAACCAACATGTACTGAAGCTCCATCTTCAAAACTCTTCATCACCAACAAGCATCTTACACTGAATCTCAGCTCCAAAACTCAGTAAAACTCTGGCAACATGTGTCACTCAGAAAGGAACTTTAATCTGTGAACTTTGAATGACTTTTCATACAATAACAGAAATAATGTTTCTTAAGTAAATATCTGGGTCATTTCATTGTAAATATTCTGCTCAGATGTTTCACATATATCAATAGAGCTACTGCAGAAATGTATGAAATGTGTCATCATTGTGTTTCTAACAATTTAGAAAACATTTAAAAATGTGCTGCAGATATAAAGAGTTGTTTTCAGGCTGGTGGAGAACAAGAATAAAGTTTATGGATTTTACAAACAGACGAAGACGTTCAGTCTCATAAAGAGACTCAGTTATTTATATAAAGAGACTCAGTTATTTATATGGAGACTCAGTTATTTATATAGAGGCTCAGTTATTTATATAGAGGCTCAGTTATTTATATAAAGAGACTCAGTTATTTATATAAAGAGACTCAGTTATTTCTATAAAGAGACTCAGTTATTCCTATAAAGAGACTCAGTTATTTATATGGAGACTCAGTTATTTATATAGAGGCTCAGTTATTTATATAGAGGCTCAGTTATTTATATAAAGAGACTCAGTTATTTATATAAAGAGACTCAGTTATTCCTATAAAGAGACTCAGTTATTCCTATAAAGAGACTCAGTTATTTATATGGAGACTCAGTTATTTATATAAAGAGGCTCAGTTATTTATATAAAGAGACTCAGTTATTTATATAAAGAGACTCAGTTATTTATATAAAGAGACTCAGTTATTCCTATAAAGAGACTCAGTTATTCCTATAAAGAGACTCAGTTATTTATATGGAGACTCAGTTATTTATATAGAGGCTCAGTTATTTATATAAAGAGACTCAGTTATTTATATGGAGACTCAGTTATTTATATAGAGGCTCAGTTATTTATATAAAGAGACTCAGTTATTTATATGGAGACTCCGTTATTTATATAGAGGCTCAGTTATTTATATAAAGAGACTCAGTTATTTATATAGAGGCTCAGTTATTTATATAGAGGCTCAGTTATTTATATAAAGAGGCTCAGTTATTTATATAGAGGCTCAGTTATTTATATAAAGAGACTCAGTTATTTATATAAAGAGACTCAGTTATTTATATAAAGAGGCTCAGTTATTTATATAGAGGCTCAGTTATTTATATAGAGACTCAGTTATTTATATAGAGACTCAGTTATTTATATAAAGAGACTCAGTTATTTATATAGAGACTCAGTTATTTATATAAAGAGACTCAGTTATTTATATAGAGGCTCAGTTATTTATATAGAGGCTCAGTTATTTATATAGAGACTCAGTTATTTATATAAAGAGACTCAGTTATTTATATAAAGAGACTCAGTTATTTATATAAAGAGACTCAGTTATTTCTATAAAGAGACTCAGTTATTCCTATAAAGAGACTCAGTTATTTATATGGAGACTCAGTTATTTATATAGAGGCTCAGTTATTTATATAGAGGCTCAGTTATTTATATAAAGAGACTCAGTTATTTATATAGAGGCTCAGTTATTTATATAAAGAGACTCAGTTATTTATATAAAGAGGCTCAGTTATTTATATAGAGGCTCAGTTATTTATATAAAGAGACTCAGTTATTTATATAAAGAGGCTCAGTTATTTATATAGAGGCTCAGTTATTCCTATAAAGAGACTCAGTTATTCCTATAAAGAGACTCAGTTATTTATATGGAGACTCAGTTATTTATATAGAGGCTCAGTTATTTATATAAAGAGACTCAGTTATTTATATGGAGACTCAGTTATTTATATAGAGGCTCAGTTATTTATATAGAGACTCAGTTATTTATATAAAGAGACTCAGTTATTTATATAAAGAGGCTCAGTTATTTATATAGAGGCTCAGTTATTTATATAAAGAGACTCAGTTATTTATATAAAGAGGCTCAGTTATTTATATAGAGGCTCAGTTATTTATATAGAGGCTCAGTTATTTATATAAAGAGACTCAGTTATTTATATAAAGAGACTCAGTTATTTATAAAGAGACTCAGTTATTTATATAGAGGCTCAGTTATTTATAAAGAGACTCAGTTATTTATATAAAGAGGCTCAGTTATTTATATAGAGGCTCAGTTATTTATATAAAGAGACTCAGTTATTTATATAGAGACTCAGTTATTTATATGAATGAAGAGTTCATTTACAGACAATCAGATCTACAGCAACAATTATTATAATACCATAATATCATATATATTATTCTACACTTGTACTTTTGGTACTTAAAAAACAAAAAATATTTGTTTAATTTTGCAAGTATTATCATTATTTGTTATTGTTGCTGTTCTTATAATTATATTAATTGTTTGCTTATAATAACAGTTATTATTATTATTATTATTATTATTATTACACATACACAACAATCATTCAGTCTGATGATGTTTACCTTTTTATTTGACAGTTTTTATTTTACAGTTTTTAAACATTATTATCGAATGTATCAAAAGTATTAAATGTAACAAATGAATATCAATGTAACTGATATTTACATCAGCAGGACAGAAAGAGTCAAAGCAACAAGATTCCATGTGTTATAAACTCATGAACACATGAATTCATATGATATTAATATTTAGACATAAACACGTGAACACATGAATTCATATGATATTAATATTTAGACATAAACACGTGAACACATGAATTCATATGATATTAATATTTAGACATAAACACGTGAACACATGAATTCATATGATATTAATATTTAGACATAAACAGAAGAAATGAAGCGGAGTCGATCCGATCGTCTTCTGCTGAAGTTCTGCAGAGTTTCTATAAAATAAAACATGAAACAATAATTAATAACGTTAATATGCAGATCTATAATTCAACATGAACAAATCATAACATATCATAAACGTTGGACAGAAAATGTGAATCAGTGAGTTTCTGTTTGAAGACGTTCACAGAAAAACATATTAATATTTATATATTATAATTACATGAACCTTTTTAGCATTTTATAAATGTCAGAAACATTTTCACTTTATATTTAAATTAGAATAACGTCTCTACTCTTTTATTTAATATTCATCTTCTGAGTCTACATTGTAATTGTTCAGGGTTCAGATGAATTATGATTCATAATTATTTATGGTATTTACAAACATTTACTCTGGATGACAACAGAAGTCGGAGTGATGGACGGAGCTTTAAGAACATCACAACTTAAACTTATGTTTCATCTCAGACCCGAAACTAAACGCCTCAAACTATTCAACTCATGAAGTCAAAGTGAGGTTTGAGCAGTCGTCTGACACGATGCTCTCTTTATGATTATTATTATTAACTACAAACAAAAGGCAAGTTTAAAAACACACATTGTATTTTACTTTTTTAAACCGTTGAGCTTTTGGCAACAAAGATTTCACAGTAAAAGCCAACGAGGAGCTGCTGGGAGGCTTTTATTCTGAAAAATATGTGCAGGAACTTTTGAGTTTTATTGACGGACGCTTAACGGTGATCAAAAAAGGGGCAATTTGGGAATTATATATTAATAATTTGGTTTCTGAAACACCAGAGAAGAGAGTAAAACGTCCAGGACACTCGGTCACTAAGAAGAAGAAGAAAAGGAGCAAAGTCCCATCGAATGTTTGGTTAGAAATAGTTGCTGATTATGTTTCTGTTAAATCAACTTATTGTTGCAGCTCTGAAGTTTATTACTGCTGAACAGTAAACGTGTTTTTGTTGTCTGTTACGTGTTCTATATATTTCTATATATTCATATTTCTATATTTCATACTCACACTGACTGATCCACAGCCGCAGCGTCATCAGCACGTTGAAGACGACGGTCTTGAAGAAGAGCAGCCGGAGGCCGAGGATGGTCAGAGACATCATGTTCACCTTTGGATCTGTAAACATCATCATCATCATCATCATCATCATCATCATCATCATCATCATCATCGTCATCATCATCATCATCATCGTCACCATCATCGTGAAGATTAACACACAGTGACAGCTGTTCGGTTGGATTTAATATTTAATACTAACCTGGTTGCAAAGCTTCTTCACACACGTCAGAATTCGCTGCAGCTGAAGAACATGGAGACACAACAAGTGAATATTAGTTATGACAGCAATCAATATTAGTCTCATGAAAAACATACAAAACACACTTTTGGGTTTAAACTTTTCTATTTTCTTTATTTTCTGCTGGAAGTTAAATCTTTCAACATAGAGTTGAACCCATAAATCCATCCGGCTCTTTGAATAAGAATAGTTTCCAGATATTTATTGTTTGCTCTTTTCATGATTTCATTGACTCAGCTTATTGTATTTAAGTTTAAACATTCTATCGTATTCATCACTTCTTTATTTTATTTAAATTCTATCATTTAAATTGTGTTGTATTCATCTATGTTTCACTAGTTCTTGTTATTGAAGCTTCTACTTGATGACTTTGTGATCGTGATGAAGCTCTCTGAACTGAACTGAACATACAAATAAAGTGTCATTGCTTTTTAATTCCATTTTCCTTGATATCGTTTGTCTGTTTGATATCAGACTTGGTTTTTAATTTTGAATGAATTTGACGGTTTCATCAGCATCAGGCTGAAATAGAATCATAGAACGTCAAACCTGACGAGACTCACCGAGGTCACATGCGTCCCTCTCCTCTGGAGTCGATAACAGAACCAGCTGGCTGTACAGCGAGTCCTTCATCTGGACCGCGGCGGTTTTATTGAACAGTGAGATTACATTCTCTGCTGCTTTGTTCCTGCTGAAGTCGGTGGCCAGACAAGCGGAGATGTTCCCGCCTGACAGCTTGTAGAAGGACGGCGGGTCATCCACGCCTGAAAAACACAAAAGAACAACTCATCAATACACAGGAACAATGTTCAAACACTATTATTATTATGATTATTAATATTAATAATCCCATACTGTGCACCACGTTCACACAGAGTTTCTGTGTTCGATGAAGAAACAAACAGACACACTGTGATTGAAACTCACTCTGAAACACCCGAGTCAGCCGACAACTTTTAAAACTGAATATTAATAATTCAGAACAAATAATCCCAAATCACACGACTGCAGAAAAAGATCTCTGACTTCTTTTAGACATTTGATCTTTTAGAATATTTGATGAGCTGAAACGATTCAGAACTGAACAAGTTTCTTCACTTTGATTCTCAACTCAAGTTTGTATGTTTATACATTTACAATATTTTGTTAAAAAGTACATTTTTATACATTTTATGCAAATACTCATGAGGTTTGGTACTTTCCTCAGTTGCTGTGTAGTTTTGTCTTTTACAGTATTTAGTGCACATGTACAATATCCTTATAGTTTCTGTAATTTGTAAATTTCGATTTAAGCTGAAGTTTGAAACAAATGTAATAAAAGTTACAAAGCACATGTGCACACAAACATCATTTAGTTTTGTATATTCTCATTATATTTGTACTAGTACACTAATAATATTACTAGAAGTATAGTTTAAGTAAAGGCATATGTGCTCTTCTGATATTGTTATTCATCATTTCATACATTTGACCACAAATTAGCTACAATGTTTATTATTAAAGTATATTAATCATTCATTTGCCTTGAGAAGATATATTAGGGTGAACTTTTCACATCTGAGATATTCAGCTAAAGATGCTAATGCTAATATGAATGGTATTTCCGTTCAAATTTAATATTTGATAATCCATTTTTCAACATTGCAAATATGAATTTGCAGATTCCGTCTCGTGACATCGTCAGTTCGTAGAAATATTTTCTTAGATTCTTACGTTTCAGGATGAATAACGAGAATCTGAATAGTTTATCTTGATCAGATCAAAGTTACAATAAATGTACAACATGGACTATTTGTTCCGAATGCATTTTGAAATATTACATGATGGTATTAATATTATCTGTGAGTTACAGCTACAACAGTCTCACACGTACTCGTGATAATAAGTTTAACACCAGAGAACTGAGAGGAGCAGCTGAAACATATTTCATTCTGACATCAATGTTTCTTTCATCAATAATAATAATCATAATAATAATAAGAAGCTGAATGTGTCGTTTTGTCTGCACGGATTCTAAACGTTAAACGTTAAACGGAAGTTAAACTGTCGGACAAATTGAAATGACTATTTCAGACCTTTAGCTGCTTCTTCTGAACAACAGGCTCACTTTGATATCGACGACATTTAAAGTGTTTGTATAAAGAAATATGTAACGCTGAGTCGTCGCGTTGTGAAGTGAAAGTTAAAGTTACAAAGTGTTGACAAGTCAAAGTCAACTCATCACTAAAGGATCGAGCACACAAAGAAACCGTAATGCTAATTATCAATAATGATCATTCTGACTTTATAACAATCATAAATGTTATAAAATGCACTCACGTGTCGATACGATAACTTTGATTCCAGATCCAAACATCACTTTGTTATTGTTAATATTCACACAGCAAGTTAGCATCATTCAAAAACTACAGAACGTCTTCATTATGCTGCTTCCTGTTTGTATTCTGATTCATATCAAGATTCATATTTATTGTTTCCATGTACAAGACTGAGGTTTTTACCTTTAGTGTTTGTCGTTATGTTCAGTATCTTTTAATTAAAATGATCTGGTAGTTTATTATGTTAATAACACAAACAGCAGCTGTGTGTGTGTGTGTGTTGTTCTTCACTCTGCTTGTTGATTTCTTTTGATGATTTACAGATTTTTGAAGAGAAAAGTTGTTTACAAACATCATTTTAAAATGAAACGGTTTGAAATACGGATTAGTTTGTTTCTCACTGAAAGATAAAAGTAGCAAATATTCACATTGCAGAAGTTAAATATACAATATTATTACATTAATGTTTGGCTGTTTATAAATGAATTCATATATTTAATTATCAATAATGTCAGTTCTCTTCCTCTTGATTCGTCTTCATCATTAGAACATTTCAGTCTGATTCTTCACTCTGAACGTTAGTTCTGAGCGTTTATCAGGAACTCGTATTCACGAGTTTGACGTTCTCATGACTCACTGGTTTGTACGATTAAATGAAGAAGATTTGAAAGCAGCATTCACATTATTATTCACTTATTACTGAACCACGTGCTACAATCCATAAAGTTATACGAGGGACACTTTTAAGGAGAGGGGATTTTTGGGACTTCCTGTTTAACAATTTACTCATTTTCTTAATAAGGAAATGTGATATTTAGTGAAACACATGTTTAATCTTTAGTCACTTATGGAAATGAAGCGCAGTGATATCTATAGTAATTACAGAATTTGGAAGCTTATACTATTTATAAACAATATTTACATATAGACATGTGGTTTTCAGATATTTTATAAATTCACTTATTGTGACATTTCAAATATTGCAGGTAAAAACAACAAGACCACATGTTATATCACCATGAAACATTTAGAGTTTTTGTTTGGTTATAAGGTTTGTTAATTTATATATTTGACACAATACATAAGAAATATAATGAACTAAATGACAAATCTAAGAATCATTTCATTCCCAGTTTGTGATTTTCAGTCAGTCATGTTTTAAGTAACTTTATGTGACAAAACAAAGATCTGTTGTTTTGAATCCATTCATTCTGATTGGTTTTTATAATTACACTAATTAAACCTTCATGACTGCTGTTAGATGATTATTTCAAAGATGATGAACAACTTACGAGCCTGGACGTGCAGTTTGATCCCAATACCAAACGTGAGCTTGTATCCCACATTCACACATTCACGGAGTCCAGAACAAAAACATCACACATGCTGATCCAAACACGATGATCCAAACACGCTGATCCAAACACAATGATCCAAACACGATGATCCAAACACGATGATCCAAACACGATGATCCAAACACGATGATCCAAACACGATGATCCAAACACGCCGATCCAAACACGACGATCCAAACACGATGATCCAAACACGATCCAAACACGATGATCCAAACACGATGATCCAAACACGCTGATCCAAACACGATGATCCAAACACGATGATCCAAACACGATGATCCAAACACGTTGATCCAAACACGTTGATCCAAACACGATGATCCAAACACGATGATCCAAACACGATCCAAACACAATGATCCAAACACGTTGATCCAAACACAATGATCCAAACACGATGATCCAAACACGATGATCCAAACACGATGATCCAAACACGATCCAAACACGTTGATCCAAACACGTTGATCCAAACACGTTGATCCAAACACGATGATCCAAACACGATGATCCAAACACGCTGATCCAAACACGATAATCCAAACACGATGATCCAAACACGATCCAAACACAATGATCCAAACACGATGATCCAAACACGCTGATCCAAACACGCTGATCCAAACACGTTGATCCAAACACGATCCAAACACGATCCAAACACAATGATCCAAACACGCTGATCCAAACACGCTGATCCAAACACGCTGATCCAAACACAATGATCCAAACACAATGATCCAAACACGATCCAAACACGATCCAAACACAATGATCCAAACACGCTGATCCAAACACGCTGATCCAAACACGATGATCCAAACACAATGATCCAAACACGATCCAAACACGATGATCCAAACACGAGGATCCAAACACGATGATCCAAACACGATCCAAACACGATGATCCAAACACGATGATCCAAACACGATCCAAACACGCTGATCCAAACACGCTGATCCAAACACGCTGATCCAAACACAATGATCCAAACACGATCCAAACACGATGATCCAAACACAATGATCCAAACACGATCCAAACACGATGATCCAAACACGAGGATCCAAACACGATGATCCAAACACGATCCAAACACGATGATCCAAACACGATGATCCAAACACGATCCAAACACGCTGATCCAAACACGCTGATCCAAACACGATGATCCAAACACAATGATCCAAACACGTTGATCCAAACACGTTGATCCAAACACGATGATCCAAACACGATGTAGAGAAGATATCGATTAAATGCAACGTTTAGTCACAATGACGGACAGATGACCTTTTGACTGAATGGAGAACAACCAGGTCGTGTCTGTATTATTACTTATGTTTCTGTCAGTTTGCTCAACGAGCCTTTGAGTTGAGAGGGAACATACCAGTATAATCAGAATATTGCAGAATATTTGCATTTGTTACGTATTTTGCTGTATTTTGTGTCAGATCAGAAGTGTAGATGGTAACTGAGGAAATAGAAATATGTATAACCTTAATTGGAACTTTTAAGAAATATTTCATTGAACAGCACTTTTCCATAATGGTGTAGAACACCAGATCAGAATATGAACATTGGTTGTTGTTCGTCCAGAGTTAATAAGTCAAAGTAACAACTACATTTAAATTGCTTTTGATAAAACATTCTACTCACATGTTTGAATTTTCAGTTGAATTCCTGAACCAAAAATGATTTTCCTGTTGTTACTATTCACACTGTGCATGAAAGCTCAACAATAAACTCAACACTAACAGCTGACGACAAGTAGCAGAAATGATGCTCAATTATAATCTGAACTCATATTGAAGTGAACTCAAAGGTGTTCTGTATTAAGAGAGTATTGTAATATACTACTATTATATATTACACCATGAGGTGAGAGGTTCAATGACTTGTATTAACTATTAATGACTTTTATACTTTGTATTAAACATTTGTATCAGTTTGTATTATATATCCATAATCTATAAATGAGTTAACTTCTCTCTGCAATGACAGAAACATGCATTAATTACTAGAGATCATTTCTGGGTATTTCGTTATACATTTATATTAATGTATGTTTTGTTTGTGGTTGCATCTCAATCACATTATGTTTAAATTCACCAGGATGACTTGGTCGGTTCAAAGTTTGTCACGAAACAACATTTTAATTGGTAGAATTAAGAACTGACACGGTTTAGTTCTTACGTTAACACTCTGGATTGTTGTTATGTGATCAATAAACATTCACATTTAGACTCCATCCATATATTCACATAAATGATTATGAATTCAACAGAATTAATTGAGATAAACTTGTTAATTAAAACAGAAACCTTTAACTTAATGACTGACTGTCCATCATGTGATTTTAATAGTTTTATCATCCGATAAACCTTTTTTAGTAGTTTTATTTTCATAGCTGATCGTTGGTAACCAATAATCAATCATCTGAACAATACGTCAATAATTCATCACAGAAATATTTACAATAAAAAGGCAGCTGTTGTCATAAAATATCATGCGCCATATCAATAATGTTGTTTCTGACATTTGTAAATGATTCATGAGCATGTAATCACTTATTGATTTGGTTATTTTCTGTTTCATGAACACAACGTTTTTACCGTTTTGTATTTTCAGCTCAGTTCCTCGTCCAAACGTCAGCCTTCGTGTCCCGTCATTCTCACTCTGAGACGCTTCATCACTCAAACTCACCGACCGGCTTCATGTTGTTTACACCTTAAATATGAAGTGAGCTGTAGATGTAGAGTCAAAGCTGATAATCTATGGCTTTTATTTTATTTTAACAGTTTAACTTAATGTTAAATCATGGTTTGTGTTCACAGAAGGAAACTTTGGATGTTGTGAGAACACGTTGTAACATCACAACATCCTAAATGATCTTCAATCAACAGTTAAAGGAAATTATCCTGGTTTGACTCAAATTGGGAATTTTGAGATTGTAATTATTTCACAAGGAGTTTAAACTGTCGATGATCCGACCTTTGAAAGCAAACAGCTTGTTTTAAATGCTTTGACTTGATTTCTGTTTGAATAAAGTAAAAACTGTTTTACTTGATTTCTGCCACTTTTTTAAGCTTATTTAGTTCTGCAGTTTGATCTATTTTATGATTCTCTGTAAAGCACTGAGTAGCTTTCTTTATTAAATGACTTCATTAAACTAAGTTATTCTCACGCATAAAACCCATAATAATCTTTTTGTTTGATTCTTACTGGATTGTACGAAGAGTTGAGTTCCTTTCCCAAAGATGAGTTTGCGTGTAGCGTCGTTCACACCGTGCGGGTTGCTGGTTTAAAAACCTCTGAGCCCTGAAACTAACGAATATGAAATATAATGAACTATAAAACACTACGACTGTCAACGCTGTCTCACGCTCTGTTTGTTTCCTTCTTATGTAACAAATAGTCAAAACGTTTAAAGTGGAAGAAGTGAAATTATGATGTAATTGTTCAAATTCAACAATAAAGCAGTCTTTACATCTATAGGAAACGTTCTGGGTTGATTTTACTTTAAGGAATGAAATGCAAATGAATTTGACAATTATGATCATTTAAACTTGTAAAACAGGAATACTATGTGGATAACGTATATACTAACAAATATAACTGTGATAATAACCACAGTTACTACTTTAACATATTAGTTTAGAATGTTTTAGTGGCTGAAGAGACTCACTGGTGTGAACAGCTGTAATCTCTTAAATTGAACCTTATTATTATTATTATTATTATCAGACCAAAATCAAGCATTAAATACTTTTTCCAGTTTGCTTTTGCTTTCAAGCTAATTGTTGAAAGTTTAAAATCTTGACCGACTCATTCTCTCAGATGAAATAAGAGACAGAGTTGTTTTTAACTTCATGTATAAAAGTCCAGATGCTTAATCCAAGTTGTGAATAACTCACTGAAGCAATGAGACGAACTAGACGGAACACAACAGGAATAATGACGGTAGTATAACACCGTATGCTGACGATGTGATTTTATACATCAATGTACGTGTGAATGTAAAAGTGTTATGAAGTCTCATACTGACTCATGAGCTTCCTTTAGTGAGATTGTTTCTGTTACTTTTGTCTGTTTCCACTATATTAAACTGTATTATCTCATCATATGCATGTTCTGTATGTGTTTCAATGTTCACATTAAACTGTTATTTCTTCTCTTTTCTTCATCAGGCGATGAATCTTTTCTGTACGTTGGAGTAGATTTATGACTAACAGCTTAGTTAGTTATTAGTTTATAATCGCTGCATGTTTGTTCATCGTTATGATTCAGTTTTTATAAAGAGTTTAAACTCACCGTCGTGGACGAAGAGTTTAACTCCAGATCCAAACTGGAGTTTCTGGAAACCGCCAGTGTTCACACAGTTCAGGACGTCTGAGCGATAACTCACAACCTCCTTTATATAAGTCATAACTACATGTTTTTTATTAATTTATTATCTTTTTTACATTTGTGGTTTTGTTTAAGTAGTATCTGATGAATCCATATAATTGTATCCACAATAAGAAATCAAGTTAATGAGAACCACTTGATCTTTTGTTCTCAGAAGTTGTGAAATGATTGAATGGTCAGTTTAAAGATGTAATATCTTCATATTTACTACACGTTGGTTTATTCTGCTAATAAACATATTTAATAAGTGTTAATCTGTTTACAGGCAGAGGGTTTTGATCTTATTTTAGTTTGACTTTGATACAGAACTCACAATATATATTTGAATAACATCAATCTGATGCAAAATATGATCATAAACAACCAAAATAAGTTAAGTGGGAAACGAGCAAAGTGATGAGCTTATAAACTGTAAATTGAATCTGATTAACATAATTGAATTTGACCGATACTGTACGTTTACTATAATATTAAATATACTGACTAAAAAATGATATTGCAAATCTAAAAAAGTGTTGATGTTTGAGAATGTAATGAGAACAATATAAGAAAACTGCCCACAAGAGGAATGTGATGTTGTTAGAAACCATAAAGATACATAAATGAGATTTGACTCACTGGCTTCAGTTCATAATCTGGTTTCTTAATCCAGACTCACTCAGAACTCAGCTTCAACCCAAACACAGCAGAGCTTCGTCTTCTGTTTGAAAGATTATCAGATGTGGAATTCTAATCTCAAGACGTTTGATTCTTTTCTTTTGTGTGAAAAATATGCAAACTTTGAAGTCTATTTTGATATGAAACAAAGAATGATTTGGTTCTTGAGACAAAACATCTAGTGAAGACAAGTCGAAGTAGACTGACACGACTATTCTCTTAAAGAACGTTAAAGAACGGAACGTTTCTTACTGGTTTGGACAAACAGAGTCGTTCCGCTGCTGAAGAGAAGTTTTCTTCCTCCGAGATTCACACAACGACAACAGGATGAACAAAATCTGACTTCAACTCTTTGCTCCTTTAAAAGCTACAACTGATAGAAACCTGAATTTACTGCTGATGAAGAAGTTCTCTTAGAGGAATTAACCAGTTTACACCTTTATACTTCAATCTAATTTCTCCTTTGACCTAAAGGTCACCTAAAGGTCTTTAAGTTACTAATGATGGAGGATAAATAAATCCTGTTTCACAACAACCCCTCAAGCATTAACAATTAAACAAGCTGCTATTAAAGCTACTTTAATCTCTACATCCCGTATTTGAAGTTTAAAGTATTTAAGTTGAAATACGACATTAATAATTGAACTTTTTGAAGTTTGATGACCAAAACAAAAAACAGATTTTCTAGCTCAAGCAAAACAAGAAGAATGTGACTAAGAAATGAAATCACATCGTCTGCAAATAGCTTCACTTTCACTGACTTCTGTTGAACATTCATCTTAACAAAGACAACAGCATCATTTGGATAATTGATCGTCTCACAGCAATAATCCAGCAATAATCCATCAATAATCCATCAATAATCCATCAATAATCCAGCAATAATCCAGCAATAATCCAGCAATAATCCAGCAATAATCCAGCAATAATCCAGCAATAATCCATCAATAATCCAGCAATAATCCAGCAATAATCCAGCAATAATCCAGCAATAATTCTCTTAAACAAAACTCAAATAACGACTCATACGGTTTATAATAGATATATAATCTTGCGAAGTCATTTAAGTGGAACATTAGCATGTTTCTCTTTAGAGAGCTGACATGTTGACAGAAACATAGAAACTAAGTGAGACTTAAAGTGCAGAATTAGAGTTGATCAACCAGCAGCTGATCAAATGAATAAAAACAAACTTACTGGATTCTACAGTCAGTTTAGTGCCGGAACCAAAGAAGATCTTATAACCTCCAGATCCAGTCACACCGTGACGACAACAACTACACAAACTACACAAACACCAAACTCACTTCAGCTCCGACACTTACTGCTACACACTGAAATATAGAGATATATACAGTATGTATAATAAAATACATATATATATATATACAGTATGTATAATAAAATAAATATATATATATACAGTATGTATAATAAAATACATATATATATACAGTATGTATAATAAAATACATATATATATATATACAGTATGTATAATAAAATACATATAGATATATACAGTATGTATAATAAAATAAATATATATATATACAGTATGTATAATAAAATACATATATATATACAGTATGTATAATAAAATAAATATATATATATATACAGTATGCATAATAAAATACATATATATATATACAGTATGTATAATAAAATACATATATATATATATACAGTATGTATAATAAAATACATATATATATACAGTATGTATAATAAAATACATATATATATATACAGTATGTATAATAAAATACATATAGATATATACAGTATGTATAATAAAATAAATATATATATATATACAGTATGTATAATAAAATAAATATATATATATATACAGTATGTATAATACAATAAATATATATATATATACAGTATGTATAATACAATAAATATATATATATATACAGTATGTATAATAAAATACATATAGATATATACAGTATGTATAATACAATAAATATATATATATATACAGTATGTATAATAAAATACATATATATATATACAGTATGTATAATAAAATACATATATATATATATACAGTATGTATAATCTAAAACTGTTCACCACTACAAACTGAAATATAATAAAATCTATATAGAGATTTATCATTTGAAACTCTTAAACAGAACTACCTTCACTGGAAACAATAACACTATTTGTTTTGTTTTCATTGAGAATGTGACAAAAATGTCTTTAAGAAAGAAAAAGGGAAAAACACATGTTCCTTCCAGTCTAATAAAGATTCAGCATCAACTCACTGGCCTCAACAATTCATCTGTTTGCTTTCACAGAAAGTCATTTCTTGCTTCAAAGAGTTTCTACATTTCTTCCCGTAACAATCTGTGATGAAGGAGATTTAGATTCAAATTCCTTTTTCAAAACAAAATCATTTTAAGAAGAAACGTTTCGAGCAGTTTCAGTCTTTGTGTTCTGCCTGTTTAACCTTTAGTGACCTCAGTGTAACAGACACGTATGATAACGTTCATCTGTTTAACTATCAGTGAAACATTTCTTTTCTCTTACTTGCTTCTACGTGTAGAGTTGTTCCAGTGCTGAAGAGGAGCCTCGCTGCTCCAGCATTCACACACTGAAAACACACTCAACCAAAACAAGTGCAACTTCTGGAGAACTGTAACCAGTGTACACCTGGTGTAAAGTCGATTATATAAAGCAACACAAAAGAGGAATAAACCAGTGTACACCTGGTGTAAAGTCGATTATATAAAGTAATACAATCAAGAAACCACCACAGATGGTGAAGTTGTCTGAGGTCGGTTTAGAAACGCAACTAAAAATAACATGTTTGAAGCATGTCAGGTTCTAGTTTATGAAACATTACAAGTATTGTGAATTAACAAATAAGATAAAAGTTATTAATGTGAAAATGAGCTGTTTAGTAAAACAAAGATAGAGAACATACTAAACTTAGAATACGTATCTACTTACAACATTTCACTCCATTCTTTCACTAAATTCAAGTGTCTGTGCGACACACACTCATTATTCATGTGTTTGTGTTACGCATGAATTAATAACTCAGTTTTGTTCCGAGTTAGAAACTCAAACATATGAAACACTGACGCCACTGAAACAAGAGCTGATCTGTATAAAGTTCAGTGAATTTGAACATTTTAAAGCTAGAACGACACTTTACATTATGAACGTTAATATAAGATTAATATGTGGTTTTACTACGGAACATGTTTCTGTTGTTGATCTACTGGATTCATTTCTTACTCAACAAATAAACAAATCTATATCATATCATATCCAAAGGTGATTGATATTTTGGTAAATGAATATTTATGATCTACTCTCAGCTAGAGGGTTAATGAATCATCCATTCATTATGAACTGACCTCATGGCAGTAATACATAACTAATTACTCAACTTAAACTGAAATATGGCTGTTTGATAGCTGTGATTAGTTCATACATTAAGAACATAAATCCATCTATCATATGATAACAATGTCTCTCACTAAGTTAAAGATCAAACTGTCATTTATTTATTGAATATCTGAATTCTACTCACTGTTCTCTACAATCAGTTTGGTTCCTTCTCCAAAAATAATCCTCCAGCTAGATCCTGAAGTCACACAGTGAACCAGATCAGTTCAATAACTACGTGTTTCCTCGAGTAGTGAACCAGATCGATCAAAGAACAGAATCTCAAGTTTAAAAACAACGATGGATTAAATCACATCTGCATGTAAAGACTGGATAATATATATTTATAGTAATTCTGCATTTCCTACTGAATAAATCATATGTTTAGGTGATTTCCATTGAGTTGTGATTTTATCAAATTAATTTACAATGTTAGTTTTTCATGGCGACTAATTCTTTTCTCGTAAACAAAAGCAAACTGTGTCAGACTGAGTGAAAACTAACTCTGAGTTGATGAGGATTCATTTAAATGTACAAAGAGCTTTGAAATGGTTTTAGTCTCAGAAGTCAGACAAGCTGATGAACAATTGTCTCATTGTCAAAATATATCATTAGAACTCTGATGATAGTAAAACGTTATTTTCTTTTCATTGCTCTCTACTGTTAGTTTGGTCCCACAGTAGATCTGCTCTAAATATATATAATATATAATATAACAAGCTCCTCAAGAAGACTGGATTTGAGATTCACTACCTACGACTGAATATTGTATATCTAGCAGAAAGTTCTGTCCAGATGATGTAATACTTCAGAAATGAAATGATTACAGAAGCGAACGGGAGTTTAAAACGCTTTTGTTCAAAATAAAGGTTCATCGAGTGTTTTTATTTATTTACGAGCTGCTGGTGAACGTGTGCAAACGTTCAGTTCTTACACATGAATTATGAAATGAAGTAACTCACCTGATTCCACTATAAGTTTGATACCAGAACCAAAGATGAGCTTTGTATTCGAAGTGCCAGTCACACAATAAGAAATGCAACGACGTAAACCCCAAGATCAATGATGTGTACATCTATATATTAATATGTATATATATATATATATATATATATATATATATACACACACATGTACATGTAGCTGTAAATCATAGAATAACTCAAATAACTTACTTTAGCCAACTCTTAGTTTTGTCTCTGAACCAAAGACTCATTTTGAGTTTCCACACAGACAATTAGAAAAGTAAACCAGAGGTCACTGACATGAACAAGCTCCTCATGAAGCTTCTCTGTTCATATTTAAAAGGAAAATATTCACAGTAAACTCTTATTCAGCTTAAATGGACTTTTGAACAGTTGCATGTGGCTCAAGACATGTAAATTCTACATAAATGTTAATACAGTTAAAGATGTTTTATAATAACGGGAGAGTTTAAAGCCCTGTTTCTGTCCAACTAAAGGTCACTTTAAAGAATACAAGTTGCTGGTGTAGAACCTCTAAATGACATTAGATCATTGTTCCTTAGAGAAGAATAACGTGACTTACTTGATTCAACTTTTAGTTTTGTGCCAGAACCAAAGATGATCTTGTTCCCAAAAGTATTCACACAGCAAGAAACCCAAAGACATGAACCCAAAGACATGAACCCCAAAGACATGAACCTCAAATACATGAACCCAAAGACATGAACCCAAAGACATGAACCCAAAGACATGAACCCAAAGACATGAACCCCAAAGACATGAACCCCAAAGACATGAACCCAAAGACATGAACCCAAAGACATGAACCCAAAGACATGAACCCCAAAGACATGAACCCAAAGACATGAACCCAAAGACATGAACCCAAAGACATGAAACCCAAAGACATGAACCCAAAGACATGAACCCAAAGACATGAACCCAAAGACATGAACCCAAAGACATGAACCCAAAGACATGAACCCCAAAGACATGAACCCAAAGACATGAACCCAAAGACATGAACCCCAAAGACATGAACCCAAAGACATGAACCCAAAGACATGAACCCAAAGACATGAACCCCAAAGACATGAACCCAAAGACATGAACCCAAAGACATGAACCCCAAAGACATGAACCCAAAGACATGAACCCAAAGACATGAACCCCAAAGACATGAACCCCAAAGACATGAACCCAAAGACATGAACCCAAAGACATGAACCCCAAAGACATGAACCCAAAGACATGAACCCAAAGACATGAACCCAAAGACATGAACCCAAAGACATGAACCACAAAGACATGAACCCAAAGACATGAACCACAAAGACATGAACCCAAAGACATGAACCCAAAGACATGAACCCCAAAGACATGAACCCAAAGACATGAACCCAAAGACATGAACCCAAAGACATGAACCCAAAGACATGAACCCAAAGACATGAACCCAAAGACATGAACCCAAAGACATGAACCCAAAGACATGAACCCCAAAGACATGAACCCAAAGACATGAACCCAAAGACATGAACCCAAAGACATGAACCCAAAGACATGAACCCAAAGACATGAACCCAAAGACATGAACCCAAAGACATGAACCCAAAGACATGAAACCCAAAGACATGAACCCAAAGACATGAACCACAAAGACATGAACCCAAAGACATGAACCCAAAGACATGAACCCAAAGACATGAACCCAAAGACATGAACCACAAAGACATGAACCCAAAGACATGAACCCAAAGACATGAACCCAAAGACATGAACCCCAAAGACATGAACCCAAAGACATGAACCCAAAGACATGAACCCAAAGACATGAAACCCAAAGACATGAACCCAAAGACATGAACCCAAAGACATGAACCCAAAGACATGAAACCCAAAGACATGAACCCAAAGACATGAACCACAAAGACATGAACCCAAAGACATGAACCCAAAGACATGAACCACAAAGACATGAACCCAAAGACATGAACCCAAAGACATGAACCCAAAGACATGAACCCCAAAGACATGAACCCAAAGACATGAACCACAAAGACATGAACCCAAAGACATGAACCCAAAGACATGAACCACAAAGACATGAACCCAAAGACATGAACCCAAAGACATGAACCCAAAGACATGAACCACAAAGACATGAACCCAAAGACATGAACCCAAAGATATGAACCCAAAGACATGAACCACAAAGACATGAACCCAAAGACATGAACCCAAAGACATGAAACCCAAAGACATGAACCCAAAGACATGAACCCAAAGACATGAACCCAAAGACATGAACCCAAAGACATGAACCACAAAGAGATCAGCTGAACTCAACCTGAGTTTATGAGGCATCGCAACTAAAACGGGCCAACAAACCCCTCAGCTTCAGAGCATAAATACATTGTTTCTAAACTACTATTTTATTGTATGTAATTTAGTCAGTTTTCAGTCAGAGTGGGTTTGAAAAAAGTCATGTAAAAATATTGTGACTTCATTTTATTTCACAGTAATATTAATTGGCTCTTTTTGAATGATTGATAAACTGGAGATAATTTGACACAATAATTATTGAACTTACTGTCCTCCACGATCAGTTTGATACCCTCCACAAAAAGGATTACCAGCTACCAGTCACACAGTTTGCTCATAAATGACGTCACATCGTCTGCAAACAGCTGCACTTTATCTGACAGACTATCGATAACTAACCTTAATACATATTGTGAATTCTTTTGAGTTAATGTTGAATTTCATTTTTTCCATAGTCACATCAATTATGAATAGAGCTTTGGTGAGTAATGGTAGAAATATTAAAGCAACCTAACAGATATGTCAATAATATGTCGTCTTACTCACTGCGTTCGACTGTTAGTTTGGAACCTTTTCCAAAAACCAGCCTCGCGTTTCCTCCAGCAGTCACACAGTGGATCTGATCTGATCAATAACTACAAGCTAGAAAAATAACTCACTTAAAGTGATCAGAGAATATTAAATCATTACACCAAATAACATCATTTAATTGAATCGTCTTTCTAGCAGAAATTTGTACACAAAAGACTTACGACTAAATACATTTAATGGGCTGAATGGTTTTTTATTTTTGTTATTTTTGTTTGTGTCTAATCATAATTATATATTTCTCCTGACTAAGTTAAACCTGCTGGTTTTAGCCGGACATCAGCGCCACTCCAGATGTAAAGTTGTGACTAAAATCGCCAAAAATAAGGATTCATATAATATTTATTTCACTTACTGGAGACGACTGTCAGTTTAATGGCCGATCCAAAGAGGAGTTTAGACGCTCCAGAGAGAGTCACACTGTGACGAACCCGACCACGCAAACAGGGAGGAGAACCTTTAAACTCTTTTAATACATCTAACAATACAACTCATGTCAGGTACAAATCAAGGGTTATGCTGGCAACTTAAACATTTTTATAAAGTTTATTACTTTTAAAGCCATTTATGGGAAATTTGTGATTTTCGCCTAAAAATATAAAATGTAATATATTTGACTTGACTTGTAGCCATCATGATATTCATAACATAACGGTTTTTTATTTGACTTGTGTCTATATCACACAGTTAAATACTTTTTATAATCTTTAATTGATTAATTGATGATTGAAACAATTACTGCACGGACAGTTTCATTATCAAGCTATGCTGTTTTTTTACCTTTGCTAAAAAATAAATCTACATAAAAATATGTATTCTTTTAACTGCAATAATGCAGAATACCATGTTACATGCTCTTGTCAGGAGAGAGCTTTGTATCGGCAAATGTCACTGTTGTTAGCTGGATGTTAATGCATTTGTAATATTGTTCTATTATTATCTAAAGGGTTAAAATAAACAGATTATCACTTCACCTTCCACTGCACTGGGAACTAAGAACAACTGTAGATATTAGACTTTGCTGACATCATCGACTGTCTATTGAATTTATTAGTTAGTTTGTTCATATTTGTGGATCTAAGAGACTAAAACATCAAATCTAAAAAGGAGTTATGTATAAAACATACTTACTGGAACCAACTGTCACTTTAGTGCCAGAACCAAAGACGAGTCTATCGCCTCCAGAGCGAGTCACACAGAGATAGATGCTGCTGCTTTAAAGGGACTACATGTATAAGAACTAATAAAATACGATTTATAATAATAATATTACAATAAAACTGCCAACAGCAGTATAAGTGTGGTTATAAGAAAAGTCCTATTGAGAAATGTATCTAAATGTTCATTATAAACATTAAAACAGAACAAATGACTGTTCAGTCCCTTTGAATGTCGTTCATAAAGCAATATGTTCACATTTAATCAGGATATTTTCTCTTAACTATTGTAAACATACTACATGTATTTATCCACATGTATGTTTTCAGTTGACTTGAGATTTATTTTGCTTTCTCTCGACCAATCAAGTCATTTCGAGAAACAAACTATTGCTGAACTTTGTGTTTGTTGAGCTGCTGAAGATAATTCATATTTTTAAGTCCGTCAGAAGAATTTGTCCTTTAAAATGTGACATTAAATTTTACTATGATTAATAAAGTAATTCAATAAATATGTGCTGAGATTCAGTTAGAAGTTTTTTCTTCCAACAATCTGAAATTGAATCCTATAAATATACTAAAAGTATTGAGCTAATGTACAATATGAGTTCAGTATCAGAGTACTTTGATACTCACGGGCCTCGACCGTCAGTTTGACTCTTTTCCCAAAAACTATCTTCCAGCTTGCTGCTCCAGAAGTCGCACAATGTTTCTGCTCAGAACAATAACTGATATTCAAACAAACAGTAACTAATCATCTGCAGACAATTGTATTATATTTGTATTTTGTTTCATATTGGTTTATATGTGCCAGTGTCCTTTGGACAGTATTAGTAATTATTAGTCAATGCACTATTATCATCATGTGATCATCTGAAAATATAATTATCACTCTTCTCATATTAACAGTATTGTCGTCAAAGTGTGTCATTAAATCGAGTGGCCGTGATATTTCCAGCCACAATATTCTATATTTGAATTTCTGTCAATCCCAAATAATACTTTATCATAAACAGCCAACAAACACACGTTCATTCATTTGATCTAATAAAGTGAATTATTGATACTCACTGCTTTCTATATTTAGTTTGATTCCTTCTCCAAAAGAGAGCTTGATGTTTCCTCCTGAAGTCACACAGTGAACGAGATCTGAACCGTTACTCTTCTGCTCCAACACCGATTAATACAAACGAATTTGCTTTACTTTGTCCCATTTTGGCATGAACAGCTAACACATTTTTAACAATTGTATTATTATTATTATTATTATTATTATTGTTTGATTTCTTCTCTTAACAGTAGTTTAAAGTTTCCTGATCCAAGAGTCACATAATAATCAATAATCTCAACAATAACCTCTAATACATCTACTCTACACTCAATCAATCAATAATTATTGAAATGAAATAGAGGTCAAATGGAAACACGTTGGTTGTAATAAAAGAGCGATTTACTAGGTTTTATTGTATGAATAACCAGAATAGAACTAGAAATATCACCACAACATTAGTGACACTTACTGCAAAAGACAATTTGATTCTTTCTTAAAATGAATTTAAAGCTCATTCTCTGAGTCACAGAAGAAGCACGGCGTCTGTTTGAGACATTTTTAAAGTTTAGGCTCAGTTAGAAAATGTCATTATTTGTTCTTTTTGGCTCATCGTCGAGTTGTTGTTCTGAGTTATTGTTGAATTATTTACTTCCAAACTTACTGGAGACATTAATAAATGATAATGGTTTTATAAATAAATACAAAGAATAAAAACAACCAATATTGTTAATATATCGTCGGTATTGTTTGGCAAACAGCAGCGTGACATAACATTCATATTGCATCTTTTTTTAATAACAATATTTGTATATTTCGGATACTCACTGATTTCTACAGTTAGTTTGATTCCTTTTCCAAAAATCATCTTCCCGTTTCCAGAAGTAGTCACACACTCAGTTCACCCTGAACAATAACTACAACTGTAAATACAGTTTTACAAATATCGCTTCATTTGTAATGAATCACAACTAAATGTTTGGGGTTGAACATTCAGACATTAAACTCAGATATATAAATGCATTCTGTGTGTTTTGGCAGATAAAGATGTGAAATCATGCAGCTCTTTAGTTTAATATCTCGCTTTACTAGTCGAGTGTATACAAGTCAAAATGATACTCACTGGATTCAACAGTCAACTGTATTCCATCACCAAACAGCATTGTTCTGGATCCGGTCCCAGTCTCACAGTGTTTCTGTCCTCAACAATAACTACTGAGGAACATCATCACATCGTCTGCAAACTGTGGATTTCTAGATCAAATGAGCTGTTTGCTTATTCTAATAAAGACAAAACATTATTCTTTAACGTCCTTAATATGATATTGTCCCCTAAAAGAACCCGTACTAGAAATATAAATATAGATATATGTGATAGCTTATCATTGCTGTTTGGTCAAAAGTGGGTTGAAACCAGTTTAACCACTTTGACTCATATTTCATAACATTCACAGTATTTAAAGTCTTTTGATTCAATTCTACATTTCTCAAAGTTAGTTAAAGTATGAAGGCGAAGGTCGTTTGTAGTTCCAGTAAAATTGATTTGAAATAACTCTTAATAACTTTGTGCTGAACGATAACATCATCACGAGGCCGTTTCATTTAGAAATATCATCTTCATACTCACTGATCTCTACAGTCAGTCTGGTTCCTTCTCCAAAGATCACTTTGTTGTTTCCCGTCAGAGTCACACAGTGAAGAGATCTGAACAAAAACCAACGAGAACTACAGAGATCTGAACCAGAACTAACGAGAACTACAGAGATCTGAACCAGAACTAACGAGAACTACAGAGATCTGAACCAGAACCAACGAGAACTACAGAGATCTGAACCAGAACTAATGAGAACTACAGAGATCTGAACCAGAACCAACGAGAACTACAGAGATCTGAACCAGAACCAACGAGAACTACAGAGATCTGAACCAGAACTAACGAGAACTACAGAGATCTGAACCAGAACCAACGAGAACTACAGAGATCTGAACCAGAACTAACGAGAACTACAGAGATCTGAACCAGAACTAACGAGAACTACAGAGATCTGAACCAGAACCAACGAGAACTACAGACGTGAAACATGCGTCTGGCTTTGCTGGACTTATGAAATGATTAAGCGTGACTTGTTTGGGTCGTTTGTTTCATTGGTTAATATTGATTTCAAATATAATCATAAATATTTAACATTTTCAGCTCTTGATCTGTAATGATTTGTAATGATTTGTAATGATTTGTAATGATTTGTAATGATCTGTAATGATTTGTAATGATTTGTAATGATTTGTAATGATTTGTAATGATTTGTAATGATCTGTAATGATTTGTAATGATTTGTAATGATTTGTAATGATCTGTAATGATTTGTAATGATTTGTAATGATTTGTAATGATCTGTAATGATTTGTAATGATTTGTAATGATTTGTAATGATTTGTAATGATCTGTAATGATCTCATGTCGGCTTTGAAATATTATCTGAAATATTCACTTTTTTGGAGCTACGCAGAAGAAAAGACTTCCGTTTGATCAGAACAGAGAAATGTGTGATTTACTTTAGTTACATTTTTATTATTATTTGTTTTTAAACTTTCAAAATGATTTCCAACATTCAGGTTATATTATTATGATTTAAATCAATAAATCTATCAAACCGAGTTCGTCAACTTTACTTTAAACTACTTTGATGATTTTAATCTTACGATGAGTCTTTAAATGTGTTTGTTGAGTTCCTGACGTGTTATTCTTTATATCTGATGTTTTCAGACGGAGATCTTTAACTTTCAATCGGTTTCACCTCAGAATGAACAGAAGTGAACTTCGAGGGATTAACGTGGAAGAGAAGCTCACGGGTCCAACATGAGCTGAAGCTCTGCAGACGGACGAAGTCTTTTGGATTCAAATAGAAAGATGACGTTACGAGAGAATAAAGTTCAGCTCCACGTGTTTGATTCAGTGAATTAAACAGTATTTGTGCGTCTTATTCTGGAGGAAACATCTTTAATGTGAACAGCGTCTCATTTACACTTCAGAGCTTCTGCTTCATTCAGTGTTTGAAGATGAAAGCTCAGCTGTTCACTCATTCATCTGCAGACATATGAATGTATTTTAATAACGTTTCAGCTCGCTGTGTTTGTTTTTGATTTGTACAATAATAAAGATATCTACGTGTCCTTTATTTAGTTTATTTTCTCCTCATGACTTGTTCTTGTTCTTGTTGGCTTTTGTATAAATTCCAGTAAAACCTTTGACTTTGTACTTCATAGCTGCTCCATACATGAGATCCATATTTAATATTCATGCAGTATTTCAGTACTCACTGGGTTCTACGGTGAGTCTGGTTCCAGCTCCGAACAGGATCTTAAATCCAGCGTTCACACAACATGAAGCTCCACAACACAAACTGCATCGGAACATTCATGAGACACATGATGTGATTCTCATAAATAAGATGATCTGAACTCTACAGTAGAGACTCTGAACAAACTGCTGAACGAGGCGTTTCTTTAATGTTTAATGTCTAAGTAGCGTTTGCATTTAAAGGTGCTTCATATTCATATTCATATTAATATCTACATCAGTACTCACTGGGTTCAACGGTGAGTCTGGTTCCAGCTCCAAACAGGATCTTAGTTAACCCTCCAGCATTCACACAACATGAAGCCTCACAACACAAACTCACAGAAACAGGTTGGAATTTGAATCATTATTATGATTATTCATTCCTCTGTTTGACTGTTTAGTAGTTTAGTCCGTCTCTACAGATCACTTCAACTTTTCTTATTTCATCGGTTTTATGAATATTGATCATAATAAATATCAGAACTCACTGGATTCAATGTTTCATCTGGTTCCAGCTCCAAAGAGGATATATATATAGATATACATATACATATACATATATATATATATAGATATATATGTATATATATATATAGGAACTCAACAAACTCTTCTTCCGTCGACACGATGAATGAAAAGTTAACAGCACAGATGTTGATGAATGAATGAATACATTCATGATTCTGATTAATATTCTCTCAGCTAATATATTTATCATTGTTTGAATTATTAAACTCTTTAAATCTTTGATAACGAAACAGTATCAAACTACTTTCCTTAGTTTGTGGAATATGAATATAAAATATTAAGAATAAAGTGTTTGAATGAGAAAGTATTTTGTATTTGATTTGATCTTCTGAGCTCCATATTAATCATATTTATGATATATTTCAGGACTCACTGCGTTCTACGGAGAGTCTGGTTCCAGCTCCAAACAGGATCTTGTTTCCAGTATTCACACATCATGAAGCTTCACAACATAAACTCAACCAAAGAAACCTCGATGTTTACATTTGAAACTTTGTCTGAATAAAATCTGAAAATGTTTTAGTTGATATTCATAATTAATACATTGATCATTACTCATCAAAGAGTCCTGATCAATTCACTTCTTCATCTTTTTTAACTTCTGTTCTGACTTTGTTTGAAAAACACGAATCAAGTTTGCTACTAAATTTTAAAATTTTAAAATTTGCTAATAATAATATTAATATCTACATCAGGACTTCATCATATTAATATCGACATCAGGACTCACTGGGTTCTACGGTGAGTCTGGTTCCAGCTCCAAACAGGATCTTGGTTCCAGTATTCACACATCATGAAGCTTCACAACATAAACTCTGTGACGTCATGAAACATCTTCAAACATTTCACACTTTTGTCTAAATAACTAAAGTTCAGTCAAATGAATAAATAACTGTTTTCATTCATAATAAATGTGTTTTTCAGCACATCAGAGATCTGAATTCATACGTTGGTGATTCCTAAACGATCAATTCTTTCTGAGCTGATGGATTTATCGATTATTATAAAGACAAATATTGAATTATGTTTTCTACTTTGTGCTGATTTTATGATCCTGAATATTGTAGAATAAACGTAGTTTATTACATTAATGATGAAGTTTGTTATCTATATTACTTCTGCATTCTGAATCTGCTGTTGTAATATTTAAACACAGTAAAGTTTATTGTTAAAGACGCCTCATAAACAATAATTATTATGATATATATCAGGACTCACTGGGCTCTACGGTGAGTCTGGTTCCAGCTCCAAACATCACTTTGTTTCCTCCGGTGTTCACACAACACGAAGCCTCAGAACACAAAGCTGTTACAGAGCGCTGTGTTCACTCATATCCATCAGTAATAACAAGAGCTATTGTTCTATTGTTACTGTACAGCAGAAATACTGAAGCAGCTGTTTTATGGTTTTACATTAAAGATTCTCTTTCTGCAATTCATGTTCATAAAAACTTATTGTTTTTTGGTTTTTTTAGATTCTAAAAAGTTTGAAGAGAAAAGTTGTTGATCTCACAGCAGCGTCGGCTGGAAGTGATTTCATGTCAACGATATGAATACGAGTTATTACTGCTTGATATGCTTCATTCACATGAACTGAAACAAACTATGAATACATTAATAAACACCCACATTATGATTAAATACTGTTATATGTATTATATATTAGGTTTATAAATATGATGTTTTTGATTATTATTACAGAGAAGAATGAATCGTTTCATCTTCTCTCATCAATCAACACTTCATTTGGTTTCATCGTCTGTAAAGTCTGTAGACGCTCCATCTATAAATAATATTCATATCTACATCAGGACTTAATAATATTCATATCTACATCAGGACTTAATAATATTAATATCTACATCAGGACTTAATAATATTCATATCTACATCAGGACTTAATAATATTAATATCTACATCAGGACTTAATAATATTCATATCTACATCAGGACTTAATAATATTCATATCTACATCAGGACTTAATAATATTCATATCTACATCAGGACTTAATAATATTAATATCTACATCAGGACTTAATAATATTCATATCTACATCAGGACTTAATAATATTAATATCTACATCAGGACTTAATAATATTCATATCTACATCAGGACTTAATAATATTCATATCTACATCAGGACTTAATAATATTCATATCTACATCAGGACTTAATAATATTAATATCTACATCAGGACTTAATAATATTCATATCTACATCAGGACTTAATAATATTCATATCTACATCAGGACTTAATAATATTCATATCTACATCAGGACTTAATAATATTAATATCTACATCAGGACTTAATAATATTCATATCTACATCAGGACTTAATAATATTCATATCTACATCAGGACTTAATAATATTCATATCTACATCAGGACTTAATAATATTCATATCTACATCAGGACATAATAATATTCATATCTACATCAGGACTCACTGGGTTCTACGGTGAGTCTGGTTCCAGCTCCAAACAGGATCTTTTGGTTCGTATTCACACATCATGAAGCTTCACAACATAAACTCAACCAAAGAAAACTCGATGTTTACATTTGAAACTTTGTCTGAATAAAATCTGAAAATGTTTTAGTTGATATTCATAATTAATACATTGATCATTACTCATCAAAGAGTCCTGATCAATTCACTTCTTCATCTTTTTTAACTTCTGTTCTGACTTTGTTTGAAAAACACGAATCAAGTTTGCTACTAAATTTTAAAATTTTAAAATTTGCTAATAATAATATTAATATCTACATCAGGACTTCATCATATTCATATCTACATCAGGACTCACTGGGTTCTACGGTGAGTCTGGTTCCAGCTCCAAACAGGATCTTTTGCGTTCCAGTATTCACACATCATGAAGCTTCACAACATAAACTCTGTGACGTCATGAAACATCTTCAAACATTTCACACTTTAGTCTAAATAATTAAAGTTCAGTCAAATGAATAAATAACTGTTTTCATTCATAATAAATGTTCATTTATAACTCAAATGTATTTTTGATGCACATTAGAGATCTGAATTCATATGTTGATGATTCTGATCAATACGTTTGAGACTTCTGTCGCTAAATAATCATTATTTATTATCTATTAAAAATCACTTCAGTTTCTATTATAATCTTCTTTTATTCTGCTTCTACGTGTTTGATTTAAAGACATTTTAGAGTTGGTTCTTCAGAACATAAAGAGCAGAACTTACTGTCACTAACATGAAGTTTAGTTCCTCTTCCAAAGACAATCTTCTCAGAGCTGTAGGTCACACCGTGTGAAGCTCCGCTCCACTAACCTCTCTGAGCAATTATGAACTTATATTTCATTAAAATCATTTCATCAAACGCCAACGACGACTTTCACGTCAACAAGAGAAGAAGAAGAAGAAGAAGAAGAAGAAGAAGAGACTCACTGGACTGAACCACTAACACAGAACTTTGCTCAGTTTGGTTGAAACCGGATTAAATAAACCGGATTAAATGAACATTATCTATAGTGAATCTATAATGAATCTCAGGACTCACCGGGTTCAACGGTTAATCTGGTTCCAGCTCCAAAGAGGATCTGGTTCACACCAGCATTCACACATCACGAAGCTCCAGAACACAAACTCTCTGAACCGAACTCGTTACGTTCCAGACTCACAACAAAGCTGCTGTTTGTACATTTGAACCTTTATATCATAATTAAAATGTAGATTTTGATACGTACTGTCTAGTTAGTGACGGTGTTCTTGATCGTTATTATGATTATTTATTGAGATGTTTGACTTTTCTTCAGCTTCGGGTATAAAACGTTACATATTATTAAAGGCTGCTGTTTGTAGAGTTCACTTCTTTTAAAATCTATTTATTAAGTATCAGTTACATTATGAATATGATATAATATTAGCGGACTCATAATAACTGTTAGTTACTGTTATTTATGTCCTGATTTTGTATCGTCTTCATCTCTTTCATTTCATTTCAAACTTCAGACTCGACGGTGACGACAAACAAACCGTCGACTCGGCTTTTTGTTTTAGTGAAACGTTCAGAAACATGTCGGAGGATTTAATCAGCAGAATACTGAAGCTGAAATATTCATATTTAAACTACAGAAGGAACCGTGTGAACTGTGTTTCTGAACATCTTTCAAAGTAAAACACTAAATACGGAACTATCACATGAATACATGAATTAACCCTGAAAGGTTCTTATTGATTCACCGTCAGCTGAGTTCCTCGACCAGAACTCATCTTCTGTCCTCACAAATACAGAAACAACTCAGAAGATTTGATTTATTATCAAACTACGTCTATTTGAGCTCCATCATCACGATCTCTACATTTCTATTGTTTTTTTCAAAGTAAAGCCGAGCGATGTTGACAAACATTATAACAATACTAATTATTATTGATTGAATTATATTTACATATCAACATATTTTACTAAAACAAAATCATGTTTTGAATATTGTTGAAATAATGAGAACAATACGAATATTAATATTTAGCAAAGTTCAAACTGAAAGTTTGACTCTAATTTAGTAGATTTAGTGAAGTTATGATTTTGACTTTCTGTTCATTTGATTATTTATATTAAATTATAACTTAAACGTTTCTGCTTGTGAAGATGTAACACATGAATCCCTTCTGAACCTGACGACATGAAGTTCTTCATATTTATTCATAAAGAACCTCTGAAGCTTTATAAAAGAACATTAAAAAACCCTCGAGTTCAAGAATAAACGTTTTAAACGTATTAAATGTAATAAACGTATTAAATGTATTTACCAGAGTCGACTATCAGATGAGTTCCTCTCCCAAAAATCACTTTCTCTGCAGCTCCTGTCACACTGTGACGGACCGCTGACTGAAAACCTCCAGTCTATAATCTATGATTAATAATCTATAATCTATGATCAATAATCTATAATCTATGATCTATGATTAATAATCTATAATCTATAATCTATGATCAATAATCTATAATCTATAATCTATGATCTATGATTAATAATCTATAATCTATAATCTATGATTAATAATCTATAATCTATGATCAATAATCTATAATCTATAATCTATGATCTATAATCTATGATCTATAATCTATGATCTATAATCTATGATCTATGATCTATAATCTATGATCTATAATCTATGATCTATGATCTATAATCTATAATCTATGATCTATAATCTATGATCTATGATCTATAATCTATGATCTATAATCTATGATCTATAATCTATAATCTATGATCAATAATCTTTAATCTATGATCTATAATCTATGATCTATGATCTATAATCTATAATCTATGATCTATAATCTATGATCTATAATCTATGATCTATGATCAATAATCTATGATCAATAATCTATGATCAATAATCTATGATCAATAATCTATAATCTATGATCAATAATCTATGATCAATAATCTATGATCTATGATCAATAATCTATGATCAATAATCTATGATCTATGATCAATAATCTATGATCAATAATCTATGATCAATAATCTATGATCAATAATCTATAATCTATGATCTATAATCTATGATCAATAATCTATGATCAATCATCAACGACTTACACAAACCACTGTTTTATAGTTTTAAAAAGTATTTGTTCGCTTTTTGCTAAAACTCTGAAAAGTTCATTTGGTAATGTCTCGACTTTCACCGTAATAATAAATAATCTGAATTTCACAAACTTCACACGAGCGGACAACACAAATACAACAGTTAATATATTAACAGTTAATGACGATCTTACTGTTTTAGATATTAAACATGATGTTCAGTACGGAAGACGATTTCTACCAAAAATAAACTGAAAACAATATTTCAGTCAAAGTTACGGTTAAAAATGATGATTTAACAACTCAAAAGTATTTCGTACAATTCTGTCATTTTTAACTTAAGAAGTGAAAAACAAACTTTATTATTTATTCATTTTTGAATAACTTGGTTTGTTGTATTATTTCATATAATGTTGAGCAGCTGATATTTAAATCCTGTAACTTCATTTTTAACTTTTGTGTTCATAATTATTAGAGTTAAAACCTTTAAAAGATGAAATACATTTTAATAAAAAGATGAAAAATGTTTTTTCTTACCAGATTCAACCGTCAGTTTGGTTCCACTGCTGAAGTAAAGTCTGTTCGCTGCCTGAGTCTTCACACGGTGACGCTCACTGGGACAAGAACTGCTGACTCGTGATTATCTGTGGAACGGGGATTTTACTTGTTTTGTCTCAACTTGTGTGTTCTTTCACCTAAATGTACTTTAATATTTGTTGGATCAAACAGCAAAGACTAACATTTATAAACTTCTTCTATAGCAGGTCATAAATAAATTGAAATATTTAGGGAAGTTAAAAATGCAAGTTTGATTATAATTTAGTAGATTTGGTGAATTCAGATTTTGACTTTCTGTATATTTTATTATTATACATCAAATTATAACTTACACATTTCTGCAGGTGATATGTAATACATTTATCCCTTTTGAACCTGACGACATGAAGTTCTTTTAATTCATGGAGTCAGACGTAGATTTGATCATCTTTTGCTCTCCAGCTTTGAGCTTCCATAGAATCCTGTATGTTGAGTATCTCAGATGTTTTCAGTGGTTTTTGGTGAAGTCGTTGCAGATTTAAAGAATAACTAATTTCCTCATGAATGAGATTAGGATCTCCACTAAGAGAAGTTTAGTTAGTTTAGTTTCCCTCAGGTTTCCTCTTTCTTTAAATGAACAGAAACTCACCCAGCAGCTCGTCCTCTGAGTCGGTTTCAGGCTCCACATCTCAAGCCGTCACACGGAGTCCACGAGTCCACGAAGCCGTCACACGGAGTCCACGAGGACGTCACGCGGAGTCCACGAGTCCACGAAGCCGTCACACGGAGTCCACGAGTCCACGAAGCCGTCACACGGAGTCCACGAGTCCACGAAGCCGTCACACGGAGTCCACGAGGACGTCACGCGGAGTCCACGAGTCCACGAGGACGTCACACTGAGTCCACGAGGCCGCCGTCCAAACAAACGCCGAATCTTCACGGTTTCCCAGAATCCATTTCAGGCGTGGCCTGAAAGCTGAACAGGTAGAAAACGAGTTTCACACGTCACTGCTGGAAGCAACGTGCTCGCTGCATCATCTAACAGCATCTGAAACTCACAGTCCAACATCCTCATCTTCATCATCTTCATCTTCATCATCTTCATCTTCATCTTCGTAGAGCTCAAGCTTGGCCGACTGGATGGAAGGTGTTTTGGTGAATTGTTTGTGTCGTTAGATCCAGATGAGTGAAGACTGAAGAACAAAGCTGAGAGAAGTGAAAACCGTCAGATTCAATGTTGAGCAGAAGTTCAGATGATTAAAATAATAATAATAATAATAATAATAACCTTATTTATACAGCACTTTTAAAAAGAGCTTTGACAGACGAAGCAGCAAAAGCAAAACAATAAAAACAGTCAATAAAAATAAACTAAGAAATAAAAAATAAAATAATTGAGTAAAATCAACAAATAGGAATAAAACATGAAAGCCAGTCTATAAAACTGTGTTTTAAGAAGTGATGTAAAGAGACGACCCTCCTCATGGTGATCAGACTCATGACTCCTCTTCAGCTTCTTCTCCTCTCAGTGGAAACTCCTCCAGGAGAACACGTCGAGCTTCTGAAACAGGAAGGAAGGAGCAGCTGATGTGACCTGTTTCTGAAACACACCAGCTTCCTCTCGGACTGGTTTATATTTAAACTCTTCATTCATTCGTTATTGTCAACAAATCTCATGTTTAGACTCAAACCAATGTGTTGGTCCGTCTCTTAATAGGGTCTGACTTCCTGTCTCTGAGCCCATTGGTTCCTACTGAGGATGAAGATCTTTACAAACACAAACATGTAGTTTTCATCAGTCATTCACTGTAGTTTTTAGGAGGAATAGAGCCTGTTGGTGGGGACTATTTTCAGCGGCGTAAGGACTACAGTGTGATGGTGGTGATGAGGTCTCATCGATGTGTTTTAATGGAGCTCTGAGAGACATCAGGACGCGGATCCTTCAGGTCTAAAGGAGGTTAAACATCTGATGATGATGATGATGACTTATGATGATGATGACTTATGATGATGAGGACTTATGATGATGATGATGACTTATGATGATGATGAGTTATGATGATAATGACTTATGATGATGATGATGACTTATGATGATGATGACTTATGATGATGATGATGACTTATGATGATGATGAGTTATGATGATAATGACTTATGATGATGATGATGACTTATGATGATGATGACTTATGATGATGATGATGACTTATGATGATGAGGACTTATGATGATGATGATGACTTATGATGATGGATGGAGGGATGACTTGCTGTTCTCCAGTCATAAGGAGAGAAACCTAGTTTGGCACATGGGCACAATGAGCATTAAAACATTCAGGACTTGGATTGAAAGTGATCTCCCTCTCTGGTCCACTAGATGGCGGCCTCTCTCTGAGCTGAACGTTAACGTCTTCACTGACTGGTTGAAGACCAGCTGAGCTCGGCTCTCTCTGGACTCTGATTGGCCACAGCAGAGCCGTTAGTTCAGGGTTAGATTCAAAACTGCTGAGCGGACACTTTCAGGACCATCACCACGACTGAAGTCACATATTTGATTTGGATGGATTTTTATTTTATTTTTTTACTCAATATATCTGATAACTTCAATTTAAGTTGATAAACAAATGTGGTTTATTTGACGACCTTATGAACTGGTTTTTATTTATTCGTCTTGCCTTATGATATAAATGTTGTTTTATCACTTTACATTAATGTACTTAATGAAAATAAACTGAATTTATATTTCCACATCATCTCTACAAACACATTTGGTGCGATACATATTTTAACATAAATATTGATGGTTTGATTTTAGTTCTGTTGTGTAACGATTGGTCTAAGTTTTAAATCATGTAATCATCATATGGTCACGCTCACGAGCATGAAACAACAGCTTGTGATGTTTGTGATTTAATCAGTTTTACAAAATAAATTCTTTAATCCTATTTCATGTCTAATAGAAAGCAGACTAACAATAATAATGTGAATGACTGAATGAGTCGTGAACAAAATGAAGTCTGCTGATGTGAAACTGAGCTTCTGTTTTACTTCCTGTCTGATGTTTATCTGCAGTTTCAGGTTTGAATGTTGAAATGTGGTTTCAAACGGATGAAAACCAACAGACACAAAGAAACACTCACAGACAGAGAAGAATGAAAATACAGTCAGACTTCAAAATAAAGTGATGGTGAGACAGAAAGACGGTTATATAAAGAAAAGAAACGGTCCCAGAAGTGATCCCTGAGGGACTCCGGATGTTACCGAGGCTCAAGAGGAGACAACAAATAAACAGATAAACAAACAACAGTTATGAGTGTTTATGAGGACGCCGTCGTCTAATGTATGAAACCTCTTAAAATCACTCACTTGTTCAGCAACAAACAAACAGGAAACAACGGAGGAACAGATTTACAGCTGGTTTGTTTTCCTGCTCACAAACACAGAAACAGCAATAAGTATGAAAAAAAAGTGAATTAAAGAATCTCAATGTTTGTTATAGTAAATATTTCAGAGTGGAAACCAGGAAAACGGATTAAACTGACTCACATCTTTGTCGTTTTGTTGAGGCTTAAAGTTCAGCTCAATGCAACTCAAACAGATAGTTGCTGTTCTGCACTGCTTTGCTCCCACAGCATGGAAGTGAATGGGAGGAGAATATTCACTAAATGTTAACTTGGGCCTTCATGCAAATGTTCAAAGGCTTAGAAACAAATTCTTTATTGCTGGGATCTGATTTTTTTTCTAAATGTGAACCAACATCACAGTGTGAACGGGTCCTGGTCCTGAATGTGGATCTAGACTGATAGTGATCCACTATTCAGTGTTCAGAAGAATCAGACCACATATGAAAAGTGACCAAGTTAAAAGAAATGTGATGTTCACACTGTTCTGAAAAAACTCAGATCACATGTGAGTAAAAAGATAAGTCAGATTTTTGGGCCACCAGTGAACGCAGCTCATCAACAGTAGAAGAAACAGAATCACATTACTCACAGAAAATATGTTTGATGTATTTTATTTTAAAAAGCAGAATAAGATAAAACGAACAAATGGTAAAACAAAACCCACTGAGTGTATTTTAAACACATTTTATCTAAGTTGTATTTACAGGTTTGTACGGAGGCTCCTGAGGACCAAACACAAACTACACTAAAAGAAATGTGCTAGAAATTAAAAAAAGCAACAAACATCAAAAAACTAAAAGATAAAAATAGAACTGAACTCTGCATCAAAGTTATCAATAAATACCAGAACAAAAAAAAACTAAATACTTTATTTATTCTTTTGAATAATAATAGTTTTCTTAATGTTTTTTTTGTTTTCCTCTCATGTCTGTTTTGTCCTTCACGGCCACCGTAGATTTCTGTTTTCAATTCTATCAAAAATAATGATTCTATCATAATTCTATCTATAATTATTAATAGTATTATTATTATAAAACAAAATAACAATTCTATCAAAAATAATACTTATATAATAATTATATCTAATTATTATAATTATAATAATACAAAATAACAATTCTATCAAAAATACATCTTTTTTGGATGAATAACTGCGTTTGAAAAGACGGAAACACAACCGATCAATCTTCACTCAGACTTCAGCGTCAGACGAGCACGGCTCTGATGGTGAGCAGCGTGTTGAAGGCCAGAGTTTTGGTGAAAATCACTCTCACTGCGTTCATCACCAGCAGGTAGAAGTTCAGCTTGGCCTGGGACCCGGGTTCAGTCTGGGACTCAAGATCAGTCTGGGACTCAAGATCAGTCTGGGACCCGGGTTCAGTCTGGGACCCGGGTTCAGTCTGTGTGTTTGGTGACTCAGTCGGCTGAATGTTGGTACACAAGTCACCTGAACAGAAAACACAAAGAAATCAGTCTGACTCCCACACAAACAATAAGAATCATTAATAACTCAACATTTATATTTTCACTGATCTCTCAGTCACATCTAAACATTTAGAAGATGGATAAGAAGCTGCTCAAAACCAATACTTTATATTTCATACACTTGGTTTTCAGAGACACTTCATGTAAAAACAATAATCTCACGTCTGAAACATTTCAAATGGACACAACTTCTCACGTTGGATGAACTCATATTTTGTCATTGGTTGAAAGTTACAAAGTACATTCACACAAGTACTGTACTTAGGTGCAATTTTGACTTGTTTTTACTTGTACTTTACTTTAGTATCTCCTTTTTCCTCCACTACATTTATCTGATTCATCTTTATCTAGTATCAGTAACTAATAACTGATGATGTGTTATTATAAATTAAACTACCAGCAGTATATAAAGTTATTAAAATGAGATGCAACATTAATGTATCAATAATTATAATAAATATTATTCTGTATCATGAGTATGTTTAAGTATATTTTGATGATAATACTTTCTCACTTTACTCAAATAACATTTTAAGAACAGGACTTGTAGTACTATTATTAGTATTAGTACAATAGCTGAGTACTTCTCCCACCACTGGTTTTAAAACATTTCCCAAATGAAGTGTAATATTTCACAAGTGAAAGTTGAGCTTTGTGCTTTCTTTAATAAATCTGATCAGGATGTCTGTTTTTATTTACCGTTTATTTTCATATTTTTCCTGAACTCAGAGTTTCATTTCAGTCTTTTATTAATGCTTATGTTGGTTATTATTTCTTCTTACCGGTGTCGTTGGTGGACACCGAGCCGAGCAGCTTACAGGACCGGATCTTCTGGTCACTGAATCCGGCGTAGAAGTAGGTTTTCTTCTTCAGGGACAGAACGGCGTCTCTGGTGGTCACACTGAGCGGACCCCCCCCCTCCACATCCAGGACTATGTCGCTTCCCTTCGGATGGAAACCTGTAGCCAGACAAACCTCCGGACCCGTCCTGTCCCGACCTTCAGGCTGCAGAGGACTCAGGACGAACAGGCTCGGCTTTACACGACCTGGATCTGAACAGGAATCAAAGACCACGATGAACCAGATCCACACAGCTGGTTTCAGGAGTGAATCATTAATAAACACAGATTATAATTTTAAAAAACTCCGACGTTCATCTACGCTCTAGAAATGACTTAAACATTCTCAAAACATGTCAGCTTCTTTTCTTACAGGAAGATACTTTGACTCATATTTAAGTTCATTTCAATTACAATCAAATAAATAAACCAATGAATTCATCTGCTTTAAAACATGTTCTTAACACTTTAGCTTTCTGTTTGAAATTGTTTTCCTAAGTTTTAATTTAAGGTACTTTACTGTCCAATGGATGCAATTACAAAACACGTTATTTTCACTATTATTCGTAGATTTATTAGAATTAACTTCTCAGCAGACAAACAGAACCACGACTTAAAGCTGAACTTAAGACTGAATGTAGTCTTGAATGAATTACTGGTTGAGACAATAAGAGAAGAAGTCAGTCATCATTTAATATATCAATGATTCTTGGCGGTAAAGTTGATCTCTATGCCGATGACACTGTTTTATACTTTCACCAATTCAGTCAAATTATAACTCTCCTTTACTTCTGTGTATTTAATTTATTTCTGTACTAAACTTCAGACCTATTCAGAAGCAAGAGGTACTCTAGAAGTAGCATTTATTATTATCAGTAGTAGCAATATGTTTATTAGCAAGTAGCTTTCTCCACAGTCATTAATAGTATAATCATTATAATTCTCAACGTCCCACAAGAAGAAAACCAAGAAACCTTTCAAAGTCTTCGAGAACTCTACTTAGGAGCTGGTTTTATTTGATTTAACTGTAGAAAAAATAGACTTTGGTGGAGGTTTCTCTATATACGGTAAATATTGGTTTTAGGTTTTAAATGCCTTTTAACTCTTCACCTGTAATTCCTTTAATATTCCTTCTTCTATATATAAAGCACTTTGCGCTGCACTTTATGTTTATTTTTAATATTATTATTATTAAAATGATTCTCATTATTATTATTAATATGCATTATAATTTCTCACTAGAACAGCAATGCAGAAATAACACGATTTCTGAGAATTATTTAAATTGTTTTTACTAAAGTCACTTAAGTTATATGTAAATGTAAAAAACAAATATTGTTAGATGTTATTTCTTTTTTAGTTGACATTCTGACATTAATAAATCATTTTTATACCTTTGAACTCGTTTTGAGTTGTTTTTCTTGTTCGTGTTACAAATTAACGTCATCAGTATTCAGTATTAATATATTTCATTATCATTAGAATTATCATTTGTCTGACTTTTTATTTTTCCAAACAGCACACTGTGACATTTCTGAGAGTTAAAACGGAACTTAAGAGCCATATTTCATTTTAAAATACTTGAAGTTCTTCCATTTAGAAAACATTTCAGCTCCTTCTTTAATAAACGCTTTCTAACTCTCCACCTGTGATTGTTTAACTTTTCTTTTTTCATAAAAAACATTAAATGAACTATATTTGTATTAGTTCTCATTAATACAATAAACAGCAACACAATCCTGTTAAAACGTGTTTTTTAAACCCATATGATTTGATTTCAAACCGCTTAAAGACATTATTTCAGGACTTTTTGGACGATAGATTTGACTCCTGTCTGAATAAATGATTTTTTATGACTTATATGACTTTTTATTTGAAAGTAATTTGAGCTGCATTTCTGGTCTATTTCTATCATTATTATTTATCAGTATCAGTATGAAGCAGTTTCAGGCTTTCAATTCACAGAAAACATCTTTTCAGATATCTTCAGACTTTTCCAGAGTTTCTTCTGTGTAAATATGAATTCATCTGTTTCATAGAATCTGTATTTTCTGTATTTTATAGTTCAGTCTTCAGGACGTCTGCAGCTTTGTTTCACAGCAGCTTCACAACTGAACTGATCCATCAAATTTAGGCTTTAAAACATACAAAAAAAAAACTTAATTCCACAGCTGCTGTAAATGTCATTAATCCTGATCCTAATAAAAAGAGTGTTTTCTTACCTTCAGGAGTGACTGTGAGACGGATGGGTTTCCCAAACATTAAACCATCACAGTGATACAGCCTCGTACAAAAACCTCAGAGCTCAGTCGTCCTCAGAGACGAAGAAAAACGTTCAAAATCCACTCGACATCGACGCACACGGAGCTTTTACCTGTTCATCAGGTAAACGTGAGAATATTCTTGTGTTCATCAGGTAAACGTGAGGATATTCTTGTGTTCATCAGGTAAACGTGAGAATATTCTTGTGTTCATCGGTTAAACGTGAGGATATTTTAGCAGCACAGCAGAGACACGACGTTCAGTAAAAGTGAAGAAAAGTGAGTGTTTCCAGGTAGAAAAGAAGCAGCTGAGGACTCTCCTGAAACACAGAGTGTTTCTCTGTTTCTCTGTTGATTCTAAAGGATTCCTGACTGTCAACAGACGGCTTTAGAGCCGACTGGAGGTTTTTGTTCAGCTCTGTGTGGATGTTCAGTCACTGTGGAATCCCAAGAGACATGGTGAGAAAACCTCGAACAAAAACCTCTGAGCTGCAGGAGGAAACAGCAGAGCGTCACTGCACCACAAGGACTCTGAATACTCACATAATACATCACAAACACGCAATAACAAAGTATTTATCAGTATTTATTCATTTTTACACATTCATCTAAATATTATGTTCAATAAAATGAACATACAGTGTTGTATGAGGTGTAACAATGTATTTGGACAAATACTCTGCACAGATGTAAAATCAGGAAATTACACAATTTTACAGTTTGACAAAATGCAGTATTTTACATTTTTAACACAGTTTAACACAGGTGATAATCACAGTCAGTACGTACCTGTTGTATGAACTGTCACTTCGGAAGTTTAGCCCAATTTTACTGCTCAGTCCTGCAGTTTGGTAATCCTCTCAGAAAAGATGCTGGACATCCTGAAAGCCTGTTCATAAACCAGTATAATATTGTCATAAACCAGTGTTAGACCGTCTCTTAAACTAGTATTAGACCGTCTTAAACCAGTATTAGACCGCCATAAACCAGTATTAGACCGCCTTAAACCAGTATTAGACCGCCATAAACCAGTATTAGACCGCCTTAAACCAGTATTAGACCGCCATAAACCAGTATTAGACCGCCTTAAACCAGTATTAGACCGTCATAAACCAGTATTAGACCGCCTTAAACCAGTATTAGACCGTCTCTTAAACCAGTATTAGACCGTCTTAAACCAGATCATTGGATCATTCCTCTCGTAATTACGAGATCTTTTCTTGTAAATCTGAAGATTTGTGTGATTTGGGATGTTTTCTTTGGGTTCTAAGCTGAATGAAAAGGGACTCATGAAATCCTTCAGACTAGAACATTTGTGAAGCTTCATTTGAAACCCCTTTGGGTTTCGGGCGTCCTGTCTGTGAGGTTAACACTCATCTACTCTCTACACCTGGAGAGGTTTTTGTGGAAGCATCAGACTGACTTGACTCACTGTGGTCCGTATAGACACGGTGAGAAACTGTCGTACAGAAACTGTTGAACGGTTTCTCTATGGCAGACACTCGGCAGCAGCTGAACGTGGCTTGAGGTTCTTTCCCATCAGCCCCCTGTGGTTTCTTTGAAGAATATATCTGATGGGAATCAACAACGGGGTCATGTGACCTGAAGATCAGAGTGAAGCAGAAACAGTCTAGATGTTCATTCATTCATTCATTAGAGGACAAATCTGTAGTTTTTTAACACATTTCAGCTGAATTCACATTTAACATCGTTAAAGTTAACTTTGTTTGTTTCTCCAACGGCCATAATAAGGATTTAAAGTCTGCTTTTAACCTCAAACCATTTTACTTATTTGTCGGAATTGCGTCCCCTTTGTTCAGTGTTTTTTTTAAAGCGCTACCTAAATAAAATGTATTGTTATAAATCAGATGTTCTCACGTTTACAGACGTTACTGAAGTTAACATTGGAACAGCATCAAGAGTTAAATAATCCAAATGTTATTATTAATATATATATTGTTGTCTGGGGTGAATCTCACATTGCAGAGACCTCAATGTGCGAGTGATACATATATATATATATATATATATATATACGTATATATTAGTGCTGCCCAACGATTAACATGTTAAATCACCATTAATCTCATTGTTATGTTAAAGTTCATAATGAATCTAAAGTAGTGTGTTGAGCTCTTGTATGTTAAAGTGCTGCTCTATGAACTAAAGGTCAACAACATTTGGTTTAAACACGTTAAACTCATCAGGTTGTTGTTAACAGCAGGATTCTCTTCACACAGCAGCAGTTCTATCTCTTCTCTCTCTGTGCTCAGTGTGTGAACATGAACAACATGAACAACACGTTTCATCACAATGTGTGTGTTGTGTGTTCTCCTCTTCATCACTATGATGCTGTAACTCAGAGGTGATGAAGGTCACCCAGTGATCACAGAATAAAGACACTCTACGCACAGTTTAGGAGTATTTTCCCTTTAACTCACGAGATGCAGGCAGCATGTTTTATACTTAATGTGAATATAATTCATATTTTGTTGGCATCTTATTCTGAAAACCGGATGTTGGTCTGAAGAAACCGGATGTTGTCTCACGTTAATCTTTCCGCTAACTTTCAAAGTCCTTCGCTCGCTCCCGATCTGTGCCGTTTGAATGCGTTTACCGTGACCTTCAGCGTAGAGGTCACTAACATGTGAGTGTCTGCTGACTTTACCGCAGCGATGTCCAGCAGCCTCCGTTCCTCCACCGCTGCCAGCGAGCGACTCTCAAAACAAAAAGAACGCTATAAAATAACTGCGGCATTAATTAGTGAATGCGTTAACGCGATAATAACGCGTGAACTTGCCCAGCACTAATAATAATACGAATGAGTTTGAACATATATTCTGCAAAATAATTGTTTCTAACAGGCGATTCAAATTAACACAATATTGGGACAATCGTGTCTTTCCCAAACTTTGGTCGTGACTAAAATCACCGGTGAGATGTCCGGTGGGAGGACGGCGGCTGTCACACACTCACAATAAAGCTAGCTCCGGAGCTAAAGCTAGCCGGCTAACGTTAGCCACCGAGTCCCGTTAGCCTCCAAAATAAAGCGGTTACTGAGGAAGAGGAGAGTCTTTTTACTGTCGGGAGTCAAACCAACATAACTCTGTTCCCTTGAACCTTTAAAGGGCTGCATTCATTGTTTCACAGCTGTTGAGACCAAACACTTGAGTTTCACCAGATCAGGGACTTGAACTGGTCCGTCTGGAGAGACGCTGCAGGACGGGACAGACATTGGAGACGTGGACAAAGTTTAAGAAGCTCAATGAATCCTTCCTTCTACAAACAGAAGCAGGACGTTGTGTGCAGAAGACTCACCAGAGCTGTGGTACTCATGTGGTGTTGGTACCAGAGGCTGTAAGGGGGGCAGTATTCAGGACCACATGATGGATCCTCAGATCCACCAGGAACCAGCAGCACGGTGGCGCCCCCAGCTGGTGGTGAGACGACTCTGCAGCTGAACCCAGTTCCATGATGAGACATTTTAAAACCTGTTTCAGCATTGATGACATGTTCCTGTGCTGCTGTGAGTGATACACAGAGCGACTCACGCAGGTCCTGCTCGTTAGAGACCAGATGATGACATCCTGAAGTGAAGGACATCACGGTATCGTGTTGAACGTGCTGCCCATCTTAACCTCTGAGCTGTGTTTCCATCTCCATCTTCAGTCACAGAGACCTTCACTGGTGAAACCTTCAGTTGGAGATCCAGAGTTCATATAAATGGAATCATCGTCTCAGTGAAAGTGTGTGTGAAGGTGTGTATGTGTGTGTTGGTTTCAGGATCAGAGATCGACAGCTTTCCTCTGTTCCAGTCCAGATTCACTCTGATCCTCTGGATCTTCTTCTGGACGTTGAGAACGAGTTGATCTGATGGTGGAGAGTCAGCTCTGTATTCACCTTCATAGAACCATATTCTCCATAATCTAAAAGCTGCTGTTCTTCTCCTCGTCTCACACTGGTCAGATCTTCAGACAGGATGAGTCCTAGACCAGCAGTGTTTGGGTCCAGAACCACAGGAGTGTAGGAGACCATGTCCTTCATCTTGTTCCAGATGTTGAAGGCCAGGTTGCCCAGGTGTTTGGCCTGGTCTATCAGAGCTCCTGAGAGCAGCTGTGGATCCTCCAGCAGGGGGCGCTGCTGGACTCTTTCCACTGCAGCCTTGTAGTTGTTCAGGAATGAGACGTCTTCAGCTCTCAGCTCGTCCTCTGTGGCTCTGACTGTGTCTGAAAGAGCTGCTATCTCTCTGCTCAGAGCCTCCATCTTCTCCTTCATCATCTGACTCTTCTGCTCCTCTTCCTCCCTCAGTGCAGCCATCCTGGCCTCCTCTTCCTCCTCTAGAAACTGGTGAAGCTTCTTAAACTGCTCCTGAATCTGCCTCTCAGTGCGTCGGGCCTGGACCTTCATGTGTTCTGCTGTTTGATCAGACTTCACTTGAACTTCTTCATAAACCTTTAACTTCTCCTTTCAGGGCTCCAGAGCTTCCTGAAGGTTCTTCTTGTGTTGTGGAGCAGCTTCATCGATGGGTCTGAATCTGTGGTCGCTGTGTTTCTCTGAATCTCTGCAGACGAGACACACCGGCTGCTGTCTTTGTCTCCAGTATGAAGTTCATCCACACAGGAAATGATCCAAATAAATACTCATGAGAACTCTATGATCACCTGTTGTTCTTCAAACTACAGGTGTCTGAAAGTATCTACAGGTGGAGACCATTAGCACCAGAAACAAGCATATTGTGTCCATTACTCCCACGTTGGCTCTGGGCCAATAGAAACTCTGCAATGATTGTGACACACAGCAATACGTTCACTATTTTTAAGTTGAAGTTCTGACTGAAAGTCAGCTTTAAGCCCTTTACACACCGGGGTCTACACGTCACAATAGAAGCCTGAACTGGTGTAAACTGCCCCCATCAGGCCTCATTGGACGAGAGCCACGGGACCCCAGGGAGTCCCTGTGACTCGGCCATGACGTCACCAGGACTCTACACATCAGTGTCCAGCTTCACATGGAGTCATGAAGACTCACGTTACTGAAAGGAGGTAAAAACAATAAAGGTTCAAACAGAGGAAACCCCGCTGGTGGAACACACTGGGATCCTGAAGGAGAAACGATAACTTGCCCCGTGCTCCCACTTTAACCTGCAGAAGGAAGATCACGCAATTCCCGGATTCTTCAAGTCGACATTCTTTGAATCCCGCTGACACTTACGGAGGATCAGGGCGCCGCTTCACCCGCCGACAGAGCGCGTTACGGTCCCCGGTCGTAGGAGAAACTCCACCGAACCAGACCGAAGAGTCATGAGAGTAAGAGGCTTGTGTCTGGGCAGAGACCGGTCACGGTGTGTTTGTTACCTTGTTTGAAGTTTAACTGTACTTTAGTAAAGTGTAGTACAGTAAAAAGTACAACATGTACCTCTGAGGTGTAGTACAGTATAAAGTACAACATGTACCTCTGAGGGGTAGTACAGTATAAAGTACAACATGTACCTCTGAGGTGTAGTACAGTATAAAGTACAACATGTACCTCTGAGGTGTAGTACAGTATAAAGTACAACATGTACCTCTGAGGTGTAGTACAGTATAAAGTACAACATGTACCTCTGAGATGTAGTACAGTATAAAGTACAACATGTACCTCTGAGGTGTAGTACAGTAAAAAGTACAACATGTACCTCTGAGATGTAGTACAGTATAAAGTACAACATGTACCTCTGAGGTGTAGTACAGTATAAAGTACAAGATAAAACATCTACAGCAGCTAAATGTAACATACCCAGACACATCTGATGTAACAGTATTTTTGTAACTACTTTAACCACATGTAGGTGCTCATACGTACATATCTGTACTTTAGACTTTTACTTGTATTTGTGTGGTACTAGTACTAGTACTGCAGTAGAGGACACACACACACACAGCGGCTCCTGTAGTAATTATTTTATTATTCAAATGTTAAGTCTGGATTTACAGGCACACAGGATCAAACAGGGTTCACTCAGGTCCTCACGGGGCTGGAGACACACACACACACACACACACACACACACACACACACACACACACACACAGGATACAGATACCTGGTACATTATAACTTAAAATACGGTTCATACAGCTCGTGTGTGTGTGTGTGTGTGTGTGATCGGCAAATAAATGAGTCTGATGAGCGCGATCTCTAGACAACAAGGTCACATGATCCTCAGTGACACACAGGAAGTGATTGATGTTCTTCATCATCATCATCATCATCATCATCATATCTGTTGTTCTAGTCTATATGAACCAGTCTCAGTGTAGTCCTGATCCTCTATATGAACCAGTCTAAGTGTAGACCTGATCCTCTATATGAACCAGTCTCAGTGTAGTCCTGATCCTCTATATGAACCAGTCTCAGTGTAGACCTGATCCTCTATATGAACCAGTCTCAGTGTAGACCTGATCCTCTATATGAACCAGTCTCAGTGTAGTCCTGATCCTCTATATGAACCAGTCTCAGTTTAGTCTATTAGTCTGGTTCTATAGAGTTATTCTTGATGCTCGTCATCGGAGCCACCGGGTCAGATTCTGGTGAAACCAGATGAACTCATGCAGGTTCACCAGAACCTCCTTCAGCTCAGAGTCCAGCAGAGACCGGTCCACCGTGGACAGACCCAGATCCTCCAGCAGAGACCGGTCCACCGTGGACAGATCCGGAGGGAGGAGGAGAGCTCAGCTCCTGGCAGCAGCAGCGTCGTCTCCTCCTCCTCCTCCTCCTCTTCCTCCTCCTCCTCCTCCTCCTCCTCCTCCTCCTCCTCCTCCTCCTCCTCTCTGGGAGTCAACACCGACACCTCTCTGCTGGAGACCCAGGACGTACTGCTGGACCCGTTGGAGGGAAGGGAGGTACGGGAGAACCAGAACCAGGACTGAGAGGAGCAGACTGTCAGACCTGCTGCAGTAACATGAGAGGTTTACTAAAGAGAGTCTGGAGCTCAGAGACACTACAGCTTTAGACCACAGGGGGCGACAGAACCACCACTAAGTTAAAGTTCCTCACAGTAACTTTAAATACAACAGATCACTAAAGAACAAAGAACAAACTACGATGAACATGATGTGAAGACGGAATGAAAACATGAAAATAAAAGATATTTTGATGTATTTATTGAGTTCAGGTTCAGGTTTTATCTTCTCTTCCTGTTTGTTACAAGCTAATCTGAGTCTGTTATAACATGAGAAAAGGCTGGTATTGGTGGTAATAAGGTAACTTCATACATGTGACATCAACTCTCACTGTTACTGAGAAATATGAGTAAATAAAGTGCAGAACTCCATCGTTCCACAGGGAGGAGCTGCAACAGGAAGCAAAGCAGAAACATCATTTACATGTGTTCATCTACTGTCATGTTGTCATGAACACAACTCATCAGCAGAGACACTTTAGGGTCACAACACATGAAGGAACCAAAGGACTAAACTAAATCCAGGTCCAGGTGCAGTGAGGAGCAGCAGGACTGGAGGAGTCCAGATCCTCTGATGATCCTCTGATCAGATCCAGAGGATCACAGAGATGATGGTGGACTCAGCCCCAGGGATCTCCCTTCCAGCTGAGGAGAGAAGAAGAAGAAGAGATGAACGAGTGTTTGCAGAGACTCCCTTCATCAGCTGTCAGTCAGTGATGCAGCTCATCCAGTAGAAAGAGCAGCAGGACTTCAGTCCTTTCAGCTCTCATCTTAACGTATTGGAGTGAACACACTGAGCTCCAAGCTCACACACCTGCAGACACTTTGGACATCAAGTCTGTTCACTCTGCACATTTCACTCAAGTACACAGTGGAGATAAAGAGCTGAGGGTCCTGAACGCATCACGACTGCAGAAACAGAGAGGTGTTCACTGCTCACTGTAATGATGGGTTCAAAGCTGATAAAAACCACAGTCTCACTGACATGTGAACGTCTCATCTCTTTGAAATATTCCAATGAGAGAGAACAGATCAGATCAGATTGATGGATGAGGACCACTGTCTCTATACATGTTGAGATGCTGTCAGCTGATAAACAGCGGGATTTCCTGCAGACTTGAACACAACAACAACAGTCGTCTTCACATCAACTCAAACACATGATCACAACAAGCTTCTGGCTCGTCTGATTGGCTGACTTTCTGTCCAATCCTGAAGCCTGTCAGCGTTCTCCTCTCACAGCTTCACTGAGAAGGTTGGAGGTTTACAGGAAATACTGGATCAGTGTTTAGTTCAGTACTGCTGGAACCAGCATGGACTGAGTCCAACCCTCTACTGACCTCAGAGTCTCCAGTCTACAGTGTGGACTCTCCACAAGATCACACAGCAGCTTCACATCTGAAGCCTTCAGGTCGTTTTCTCTCAGATCCAGTTCTCTCAGATGGGAGGAGGGGTTGGACTTCAGAGCTGAGACCAGAGAAGAACAGCTGATCGCTGACAAACCGCATCTCATCAACCTGAATAAAGAATAAATGATGAAGATAAGAATCCATTTATAATCCAATCAGATGTGTTCATGTTGTAAATGTGTAGCTCAACATGACTCTGTCCTCATCAATGAGCTTTTCTCTTTGTCGTTGTGTTATTGTGGATCATCATCATGTCAGCCTTCTACACACATCATCCAAATGTCACCACAACATTCATCACCTATTGATGTCAACACAGATGAACACCATGCTGCTGGTCTCAGTCAGGTCTGCAACTAGAGGATCAAGATCAGTTCAGACCAAGATAAACCAGCTTGATAACCTCACTCCTTAAGGCCAACCCAGTTCAGTGGGTACGGAAAGTATTCAGACCCCTTTACATGTTTCACTCTTTGTTTCATTGCAGCCATTTGCTAAAATAAAAAAGGTTCATTTTATTTCTCATTAATGTACACTCAGCACCCCATCTTGACAGAAAAAAAACAGAAATGTAGAAATTTTTGCACATTTATTAAAAAAGAAAACCTAAATATCACATGGTCATAAGTATTCAGGCCCTTTGCTGTGACACTCATATTTAACTCACATGCTGTCCATTTCTTCTGATCCTCCTTGAGATGGTTCTACTCCTTCATTGGAGTCCAGCTGTGTTTAATTAAACTGATTGGACTTGATTAGGAAAGGCACACAGCTGTCTATATAAGACCTTACAGCTCACAGTGCATGTCAGAGCAAATGAGAATCATGAGGTCGAAGGAACTGCCCAAGGAGCTCAGAGACAGAATTGAGGCAAGGCACAGATCTGGCCAAGGTTACAAAAGAATTTCTGCAGCACTCAAGGTTCCTAAGAGCACAGTGGCCTCCATAATCCTTAAATGGAAGACGTTTGGGACGACCAGAACTCTTCCTAGACCTGGCCGTCCAGCCAAACTGAGCAATCGTGGGAGAAGAGCCTTGGTGAGAGCGGTAAAGAAGAACCCAAAGATCACTGTGGCTGAGCTCCAGAGATGCAGTAGGGAGATGGGAGAAAGTTCCACAAAGTCAACTATCACTGCAGCCTTCCACCAGTCGGGGCTTTATGGCAGAGTGGCCCGACGGAAGCCTCTCCTCAGTGCAAGACATATGAAAGCCCGCATAGAGTTTGCCAAAAAACACATGAAGGACTCCCAGACTATGAGAAATAAGATTCTCTGGTCTGATGAGACCAAGATTGAACTTTTTGGCGTTAATTCTAAGCGGTATGTGTGGAGAAAACCAGGCACTGCTCATCACCTGCCCAATACAATCCCAACAGTGGAACATGGTGGTGGCAGCATCATGCTATGGGGTGTTTTTCAGCTGCAGAGACAGGACGACTGGTTGCAATTGAAGGAAAGATGAATGCGGCCAAGTACAGAGATATCCTGGAAGAAAACCTGTCATTGTTGCAACCTAAAGGTCTGTGTCTTCAGATAAAGAGACAAAACATGAAAACAGAACCACAGTTAGACCTGCTGTCAACAAGAACCTGGAAACAAGTTAGAACCTTAAACATCTACAGTTTGATGATGTCATTCATCATCATCACTTGTTGAAGAGCCACTTCCACTATGACTGGTCTCAGCTGACATCTTGTTCTAGTAATGACAACAGAGACTTGTGTTCTCAAAGCCTGCTCTGTAGAGACGTGTGGGCCTGTGTTAGGCTGCTGCTTATTACTCTGAGCTCTGCTTTAATCTCACCACAGCAGCTGTGTGGTTGTCTCTGTAGCAGCCTCATCAGCTTCTGATATCATGAAGATCACCACAGTTCACAACTTCACCTTCATTCAGCTTTGCATTCAAGTCTCTCTCTGTTTACACAGAGTTTGTATCTGCTGTCATCAGATCTTCATCCTTCATCTTCCTCACACACTCTACAGCCTCATCAGGACTGACATCACCTTCACTGGCTGATGGACCACAATGAGAGTCTGTGGAAGCTAAACACTCTCCTGTCAATCACTTCATTTCTCTACTTTCTGTCACTCTAACAAATCCTGAAACCTTTCAGTCAGTGAACTGACCTCAGAGTCTCCAGTCGGCAGTGTGGACTCTCCAGTCCAGCAGACAGCAGCTTCACTTCAGAATCCTTTAGGTTGAAGCTTTGACTCAGGTCCAGCTCTCTCAGATGGGAGGGGTTGGACTTCAGAGCTGAGGCCACAACTTCAAAGTGAGTCTCTGAGAGTCCACAGTAAGAAAGTCTGTAATGACACAAATATTTCAACATTTTATTATGAAAGAGGACATTTAATATTTACTTCCTGCTTCCTGTTTTGATGAACATTAGCTCTTCACATCAGTGGTTCAGCTCATCTCATCTCACTGTGTTTCACATGAAACAAAGCATCGTTAGCAAAGTTGCCAAAGCATCAAAATACGGAATAATATGAATATGAATATTATTATTAACGTGTGTTAAAGGCGGAGCTTCCGGTTTGTCCATGGAGGAGTTAGAGCAGAATGAAAACGCGCTCCCAGATATATCACAAGTTAACAACGGAACAACTCAAAGATTCAATATTATCAGTGAAAGGAAGCCATCAAGGAGAAGAAAATAAGCCAAAAACTCAAGATAAAGGCTCCTCGGTGGTGAAAGCAGCAACATGGAAGCAGATCAATCAAAGTGAAGCAGCTGAAGGCCGGAGGAGCCCCGGAACCAGCAGAGATCCCGATGACATCATCAGGACCATAAAGGAGCTAAAGACGGATCTCAAGGGGACCATGACTGCCTGAGACAGGAAATGAATCACCTGGGACAAGAAACCAACGGCAAACTTGACAACCTGTCCTATCTTTAAGAAGGGGGCGTGGCCTGATACAGATGGTATTTGAACTCTTCAGCATAGTGTTAAAATAATCAGGTGTTACCTGTAAGTGTGATGATGTCAGACACCTTGTAGAAGCTCCTGATGTAATAATAACTAAAGTACATGAAGTGATGACTGTAAAATACTGCTACATGTTGTGATGAAAGCTCAAACACAACCTCTAAAGTCCTTCATTTGTTTCACCAGGTTTGCATGTCGCCTCCATCACCCAAAGGAAGATAAATAGAGGAAGAATGATATCAATATAAAATATAACAATCATGAGGAATAAATAGAATAACTGTGTTCATTAACTTCACAGTGAAAACTAAACCAACTGAAACTGAAACATGTTTTCACTCGCAGCATTTCAAACATCAAGAACATCTGTGATGAAATATAACTGAATTATAATTTAGTATTAAACAACTGGAACACTATTTTAAGAATATGAATTTCATAACGTCTATATTAGAAGAACTAAACTACTGATCTACACTGATTCATGAAGTTAATCACATCTGGACTTACCGAGCCTTTCTGCAGTTCCTCACAGCTGGAATCAGTCTCTGTCGTCCCTGATATGATGTGTTGTAGTTCTCCAGGTCCAACTCATCCAGAACCTCCTCTGACATCTGCAGCATGTAGGCCAGAGCTGAGCAGTGGATCACTGAGAGTTTCTTCTCTGATCTGTTCTCTGACTTCAGGAACTCTTGGATCTCCTGATGTACTGAGAGCTCGTTCATCTCCATCAGACAGTGGAAGATGTTGATGCTTCTGTCAGGAGAGATTTTATCAGTGTTCATCTCCTTCAGGTTGTTGATGGCTCTCTGGGTGGTTTCTGGACTGTTGTCTGTCTGACCCAGCAGGCCTCCTAAGAGTCTCTGGTTGGACTCCAGAGAGAGGCCATGAAGGAAGCGGACAAACAGGTCCAGGTGGCCATTTTGACTTTGAAGGGATTTCTCCATGGCTCTCTTCAGGAAGTCCTCCAGGGATGAATACTTGTCATCTTCTCCCATGAAGTCCTCCAGTACCTTTGTCTTCCTGTTTGTGAAACAGTGGAACATGTAGACTGCAGCCAGAAACTCTTGAACACTCAGATGAACAAAGCAGTAGACTGTTTTCTGGAAGATCACGCTCTCTCTTTTGAAGATCTCTGTACAAACTCCTGAGAACACCGAGGCCTCCGTGACTTCAAGACCACACTGCTCCAGGTCTTCTTGGTAGAACATGATGTTTCCTTTCTCCAGATGTTCAAACGCCAGCCTCCCCAGCTTCAGAAGAACTTCCCTGTCAGCCTCCGTCAGCTCCTGAGGACTCGTCTCATGTCCCTCATGGTACTTCTGCTTCTTCCTCTTTGTCTGGACCAGCAGGAAGTGTGAGTACATGTCAGTCAGGGTCTTGGGCAGCTCTCCTCTCTGGTCTGTAGTCCACATGTGGTCCAGAACTGTAGCAGTGATCCAGCAGAAGACTGGGATTAGACACATGATGTGGAGGCTCCTGGATGTCTTGATGTGTGAGATGATTCTGCTGGACAGCTCTTCATCACTGAACCTCCTCCTGAAGTACTCGTCCTTCTGGGGGTCGGTGAAGCCTCGTACTTCTGTTACCCTGTCAACACGTGAAGGAGGGATCTGATTGGCTGCTGCAGGTCTGGAAGTTATCCAGACGAGAGCCGAGGGAAGCAGCTTCCCCTCGATGAGGTTCGTCAGCAGCACGTTGACCGATGCCTTCTGTGTGACGTCAGACACGACCTCATTGTTGATGAAATCCAATGAAAGTCTGGTTTCATCCAGACCATCAAAGATGAACACAACTTTACAGACAGAGAGCTTCTCTGCTGGGACCTTCTGTAATGTTGGATGGAAAACATGGATCAGCTGGAGAAGACTGTACTGCTCATCTTTAATCAAGTTCAGCTCCCTGAACGAAAGCAGAACCACCAGACTGACATCTTGGTTCTCCAAACCCTCGGCCCAGTCCAGAGTGAACTTCTGCACCGAGAAGGTTTTTCCTACTCCAGCGACGCCGTTCGTCAGAACGACTCTGATGCGTCTCTGTTGGTCAGCTGAGGCTTTGAAGATGTCGTGGCACTTGATCGGAGTGTCATGGAGGCTCTTCTTCTTGGAAGCTGACTCCAGCTGCCTGACCTCATGTTGGGTATTAACCTCTTCACTCTGTCCCTCTGTGATGTAGAGCTCAGTGTAGATCCTGTTGAGGAGGGTTCCACTTCCTGTTTCATCACTTCCTTCAGTCACACATTCACATCTGTTCTTCAGACTGATCTTATGTTCATCTAAAACCTCCTGCAGACCACTATCTCCTGAAACAGAGAAACCAGAGAGAACATATAAAGAAGATATGATATTGATTTGACTAAAACAATCAGTGAACAATGAAATCAGGCTGATATCTGAACCTACAAACGGGGACACGTGAGTGAAAGTAACTTTCAGTTAGAAGCTACTAAAGTAGTGAGATGTGAACACAGAGAGCTTTCTCTCTGGTCACCAGCACAGACAGTGTTGATCCAGTCAGTGTAGCTACAGACGTGGCTTTGGTTTGAGGGAGGAGACCGTTATTGAGAACATTACATCAACTATGTGTTGATTGTTCTTATTTCCTGTTTTGTTGAGCTGTAGCCGACAGACAAAGTTAATAGAGCGACTGTTAAAAGTCCAGTTATGAACGACGTGGATCAAAGATGTGTGTCTGTGTTTTAGTTGTTATAAATACATTCATCCTCACATTGAGTTCATATTCCTCACACAGAGCCTGTTGGTTATATTGCCCGGATCGATCTGCTCTTTGAAACACACCGCGGCTCCGTCTACAAACAGACTAGGACCGTCTATGAATCAATGAGACCTTCTTCCTTTGTGTGTTTACATCCTTCAATCCAACAAGTGTCTCTGTATTAAAACAACACGTCCTGTTTCCAGACATGAAGACATCAGCAGAGAAATGGACAGTCTTACTTTGGACACTTCTGGTCTCACTGGCTGTCTGCAGTCCAGCTCTGGTTCTGGATCTGGACGTCAGCTCCTCCTCAGAATCATGACTCCTCTTCTTCTCTCTGTAAAGACATTTATTTAGAACTAAAATGATTTGTTGGTTGTTGATGAAAAACATCCAGATGTGGACTAAAGTGTGTAGAAGCTCAGATGTTCACAGAGAACAGTTAAAGTGTTACTTTTCTCTTTGAATTCAGCGTTCAGTCTGTCATGAAAATGTTCTTTTATTGAAACTCTCCTGCTTTCATGAACTCTAATCAGCTGCTTTTCCTATCAGGCTGTCTGATGAAACATTTAGTGATCTGTCTGTAGTTTGTTTAGAACTAACTCAACACTTCCTGCAGCTCCTTCACAGTAAAAGTCCTCCATTAAAGAGAGCTGATCATGTCCTTTACTGTGTCACAGTGTCTGTGATCAGCTCAGCTTGAGTTGGTTGTGTTTGAACTGAGGTCAGAAGAGGTGTAAATACTGTGAAAGTGATGCTTTTGGTTGGTGTTCTGTAGTTAATTAGTCTATTTCTATTAGATACCAGATGCAAAGATGGACGACCAACAACTGACCTCCTGCTGAGAATAACAGGAACACAGTCTACAGCGTGGTCAGAGAAATAGATGCTCCATCCAAACGTAAAGGAACCGACCACATCGTCCAATAGCAGGACAGAGTCTCACCAGGTCCAAACACATCACAGCAGACCAATGAGCTTCATCTGAGTCTATAGTAAACATGGTAGATGGCTTATAGATTGTAAAAGTGGTCTCTGGTTCAGGTCCCAGCTGGTCTTTCCCTTCATGGTTCTGTCACTAGGGATGGACGGGGACGTCCAGAAGTTTGTGTTCGTCCTCTTAGATTACATCACAGCTTTACTATGTGACCAACAGCCGTCACTGATACTAAGAGGACGACGATACAACAAGTCTCACTAAACGTTTGGTACGTTTTAGTTAGAAAATAAACTTTAGTGAACACAAAGCAACAGAAAACATGGTGAGGAACTGGAAACGACTCGTATGGATGAGTTAGTAGAAGTTCTCTTACTGTGAGTCTGAGGGTCCAGGTTCACTACTGAAGACTGGAGGTTCATCTTTGGACCGATCACTCTTCATAGACAGACAGATGGATCCTGGAGACTCTGCTCTCTGTCTGGACTGAACTCTGCAAACATCAAGATGATTTAGATTTTGTTCAAAATGTATGTTTACGCTATTTGACACCAGAATTTTCAGAAAGTTTTTATTTTGTTTTATTGTTATTTAGTCATTTTCATCCCAAAAGCTTCTCAGACAGGAAGCTATTTTTAAGGTTGAATATCTTCAGACATATAATTCCTCGAGACATAACCATTGGGAGAACAGACCAAACGGTGCACATGTTGAAATGTGTCACCAAACGTTGGTATGTTGTAGTTAGCAAGTACATTTTAGTAGAAAGTTTTATAGAGAAGCAACTAAAATGACTCCTATGGATGAGTTAGAAGAAGTTCTCTTACTGTGAGTCTGAGGGTCCAGGTTCACTACTGAAGTTTATAAAAAGACCTTTGGACCGATCACTCTTCATAGACAGACAGCCGGAGACTAGAGACTCTGCTCCGTCCTCCTCTTCCTCCTCTTCCTCCTCTTCCTCCTCCTTCCTCATCTTCTGATCTGAAGTCAGTCTGAGAGTAAAACAGTAACACTGACTGTGAGCTCACGACACCAGAATCAAGAGGAGACACACACACACACACACACACACACACACACACACACACACACACACACACACACACACACACACACACACACACACATGTTGGATCAACACTCACGCTGCCTCAGCCTTCAGCTTCTCTCCTTCTGCTCTGTGACTCAAAATGGAGTCTGAACTTCCTGATAAACACATCAGGGTTCTCTTCCTGTTCTCATGTACCTGGATCACATGATCACTGTAGCTCCGCCCCTCTTCATTTACAGGAAATCAGCTGAGTTCCTGTAGCAGTGTGTGTGTGTGTGTGTGTGTGTGTGTGTGTGTGTGTGTGTGTGTGTGTGTGTGAGCTCACACAGATCCTCTTTGTATTACGATGTGTTTATGAGCGTCTCTCTCGGCTTGAACAGGTTGAATTAAAATGAGTTTTGGTCAAAATGTTGCTGCATTATCTTCATGTTTAAATCATGAAGATGAATCTATGAGAGCTTTCTGTGTGAAGGTTTCTGTTCCACACTGTGAGGAACAACAACACAGATGAACATCAGCTGCTTCATGTTGCTCTGGATCTGGAGCTTAGTGTGACAGGAGGACGTGGGTTCAGGTGAACCACCATATAAATAACTTAGTGATATGATGTTGAACAGGAAAACTTTATTAAAGTATATTAACATTTGTGTAACTTGGAACTGATTTAAACATAATAACAGAAATAAAACCTTAGTTTAAATACAAAACGCTATTCTGCACCAAATAACTATTAATAATAAATAAATGAATAATAAACGTAAACTATATCTAAAATATATAGAAACTTTTCCCAGTTGTGCAGCTAAAGAAGACAAAAGAAATGAATCTATTGTGCAGCATCAACAGGCTCTAAATAAAGTGCGTTCCTCCTTTATGCAATTATTAGCAGCGCTGCAACCATTAACATGTTAAATCTCCATTAATCTCATTGTTCTGTTAAAGTTCATAATGAATCTAAAGTAGTGTGTTGAGCTCTTGTGTGTTAAAGTGCTGCTCTATGAACTAAAGGTCAACAACATTTGGTTTAAACACGTTAAACTCATCAGGTTCTTGTTAACAGCAGGATTCTCTTCACACAGCAGCAGTTATAACACAGTTATAATGATTCTGATCATAGATATTCAGCCGGTGTTCACAACTTTATCTTCATGTGTGTCAGAGATGAATTTAAATATACATCTTAACCTGCAAACCTATCTACGTCATGTTTTATGTTTGTTAAACTCTCAGTAGTGATAACTAAACGATATGATTATTATACATATTACAAACTAAACACTTTTAAAAAATGAATCATTGCTTTTTTTGGTATGTTGGTCAGACACTATAGTAGTCCATCCTCCTTTCTCTGTTAACAAAGTCAGTAACTCCCAAATCTCCTCCTTCAGCCATTGAGTGTTAAAACACATCTCGGTAAAACAAAAAAACAATCTACACCAAGCAAAACGCTAAAAATGTCATAACTTCTCTTACATATGTTTCAACCTGAACTCTCACTGAACACTAAGAGCTGCTAGCTTTCTGTTTGACAAAGGTCACGCTGGCCCACTGACCAATCACGGCGCACCTTAATGCAGATGTACTTAGAGGCTAGCTGGGTAGCACTGGCACGTCAAAGAATACGCCCAACATGTCAAACTAAAGATCTGATTGGTTGAAGACCCCATTCACTTAAACTGCAAAGTCTACCTAGAGGTCATCGGGCCTCTCTTCTACCTAGAGACACAGAGGTGAACTCTGATTGGATAAAAGCTCTACTTGATAAATGATAATACATGTAGTGTATTTATGAAACATTATTAAATTATAAAATAGCTCTAACTTTGTGATTCTGTTTAGGTCAGCAGAGAAGGCTTTGCAGGCCCTGAAGGCCCAACACTGCTGTATACTGTATGTTTATAAACACATGTACGTTTATAAACATATACGTATGTATATATGTGTATATTTATACACATATATATGTTTATAACCATATACGTATGTATATATATATATATATATACATATGTACATATATATAAACATATACAGTATGTGTATATATGTTTATAAACATATACGTTTATAAACATATATACGTATGTGTATATTTATACACATATATAGATATTTATACACACACATACAGGTATATATATACACATATACTGTATATATATATATATATATAGACACACATATACACACATATATACATATATATATATGTGTGTATATATTATACACAGTATATATACGTGTCTTTGGACTCTTTCCAGAACAGGAAGTAGTCCAGTGTGTTCTGTGGATTTTCACAGTAAAAGTTTCTGAAAGTAGTTCCTGTTGACTTTGTGTTTCTCTGAGTATTTCACTGGTCTGGTTAGAGGAGTTCTGTCAACAGACTGGCTGAGAGGAAGTACCGTATTACCTTTGAGGAAGTACTGTATTACCATTGAGGAAGTACCGTATTACCTTTGAGGAAGTACCGTATTACCTTTGAGGAAGTACCGTCACCTTTGAGGAAGTACCGTTACCTTTGAGGAAGTACTGTATTACCTTTGAGGAAGTACCGTTACCTTTGAGGAAGTACTGTTACCTTTGAGGAAGTACCGTCACCTTTGAGGAAGTACCGTCACCTTTGAGGAAGTACCGTTACCTTTGAGGAAGTACTGTATTACCATTGAGGAAGTACCGTTACCTTTGAGGAAGTACCTTTACCTTTGAGGAAGTACCGTATTACCATTGAGGAAGTACCGTTACCTTTGAGGAAGTACCTTTACCTTTGAGGAAGTACTGTATTACCATTGAGGAAGTACCGTTACCTTTGAGGAAGTACCTTTACCTTTGAGGAAGTACCGTATTACCATTGAGGAAGTACCGTTACCTTTGAGGAAGTACCGTTACCTTTGAGGAAGTACCTTTACCTTTGAGGAAGTACCGTATTACCATTGAGGAAGTACCGTTACCTTTGAGGAAGTACCGTTACCTTTGAGGAAGTACCGTTGCCTTTGAGGAAGTACCGTATTACCTTTGAGGAAGTACCTTTACCTTTGAGGAAGTACCGTATTATCATTGAGGAAGTACCTTTACCTTTGAGGAAGTACCGTATTACCATTGAGGAAGTACCGTCACCTTTGAGGAAGTACCATTACCTTTGAGGAAGTACTGTATTACCATTGAGGAAGTACCGTTACCTTTGAGGAAGTACCTTTACCTTTGAGGAAGTACCGTATTACCATTGAGGAAGTACCGTTACCTTTGAGGAAGTACCGTCACCTTTGAGGAAGTACCGTTACCTTTGAGGAAGTACTGTATTACCATTGAGGAAGTACCGTTACCTTTGAGGAAGTACCTTTACCTTTGAGGAAGTACCGTATTACCATTGAGGAAGTACCGTTACCTTTGAGGAAGTACCGTTACCTTTGAGGAAGTACCGTTGCCTTTGAGGAAGTACCGTATTACCTTTGAGGAAGTACCGTTGCCTTTGAGGAAGTACCGTTGCCTTTGAGGAAGTACCGTATTACCTTTGAGGAAGTACCGTTACCTTTGAGGAAGTACCGTTACCTTTGAGGAAGTACCGTTGCCTTTGAGGAAGTACCGTATTACCTTTGAGGAAGTACCGTTACCTTTGAGGAAGTACCTTTGAGGAAGTACCGTATTACCTTTGAGGAAGTACAGTATTACCTTTGAGGAAGTACCGTTACCTTTGAGGAAGTGAAGGATCTGAACTCTTCTTCCACCAACAGGCTGCTCTGAAACAAAGAGATCAATAAAAACAGACACGGTGTCAAGATGAGAACATAGTTTACGTTTATTTAAAGGCTGATTCCACCAGAAACACAAAAAAGCCTCAGAGTTCAGGTCTTGAGGCCGTTTCCTGTCAGTAAAAACCTGCCGTCAGAGCTCCAAACCAGCGAGGACCGAAACCTCCAAACACCGACAGAGTGGAATGTCCATTTAGTTCTTACTAGAAAAACACACAGAACCCCAGAACCCGCGGCGAGCTTCAGAACATCGGAAACAAACTCTCTCCTCGAAACGCTTTCTGGCCAAAATGTTCGTCCTCACATTCATTTAATATTTTATCTTTATTATTGTTCAAATACATTTTGTAAATGCAACATGAAAAGCACAATCACACGGAAAATAGACGCGTCTCTTTACACCCTGGAAGATAAAAACAGGCTTTTATTCTTTTTATTGTTTTAATCCCTTGGAACTAAACGGTTGTTTTTTTTTAAAAGGTAGAAAAAACAGCTTCCTGCTGGTTTAAACTGGACAGGAAGTTACTGCCGGTCTAAACCACCTCACGTCCTGCTACGTCCTGATTGGTCAGCGGTCGCTGTGCCGCTCTCGGATTGGTTCTAAACCAACCAGGACTCTACGAGGGCGCAACCACAGCAATGAAAACCCTCTCACGACTCTCAGACCGCTGGAACTCCTCAGGAACCGTTTTTATTTAACTCAGAAACAACCGGTCAGACGGTCCGGGAAAATAATCATTTCCACACAAAAACATTTGACGGTTTCTGCGTGAAATACATTATCTGACGCGTTTCATTGATGATCAAACAAAACCAGCAATTTGACTGTTTTTTAAATCATTTTCTGACACTTTATAGACAAAACGTCCAAAAAAACCTGATTAATCAGCTTTGAGTTACTTTTACAAACAAATACGACAAAGAAAGTCACAAGATCCAGCTCCTCAAAGCGTGAATATCATCGTCCGATCGGAACAAACCCTCATCTCAGGATTTATCAACAGAAATAAAACAAACATCGTGAGATTAATCGATATTTTGGTTCTTCTTGGTTCTCCGTAGGTTCCAGGAGCTTCCAGACGCTACGACTCAGAAACAATCTGCTGTACAGGTCGAGCTGCAGTAGTGGTTATTGAAGAAAATACATAGTGGGAACATTCAGCCAGCTACCTGTATACACCTGTCTGTCTGTCTGTCTATCTGTCTGTCTGTCTGTCTGTCTGTCTGTCTGTCTGTCTGTCTGTCTGTCTGTCTGTCTGTCTGTCTGTCTGTCTGTCTGCCTGTCTGTCTGTCTGCCTGTCTGTCTGTCTGTCTGTCTGTCTGTCTGTCTGTCTGTTTGTCTACCTGTCTGTCTGTCTACCTGTCTGTTTGTCTACCTGTCTGTCTGTCTGTGGCCTAACCTTTACAGAGAGCAGAGACACCGGCGCTGCTTAAAAACTAGTAAAAAGGCAGAACAGCAACATAAAGGAAACAGTAAATGCAGGTTAAGTAAGCGAGCAGGTTTACATCTTTTCTTTTCTTTAAGTAAAGAAATAACAGGAAGAGAAAGAGGCCCGGAGGGGAAGAGAACCCCCGAATATATTCAAGCAGGAAGCTAATAGACATACCTGTGCTCGCCTCAGAGGGGCGAGAAGCTAAAACCGCTACGAACAAATCACAAAATACAGTTGTTGTTTCTTTTAACGGTAACACGTTCCCTAAGTCTGTTTGTTTTTTTTCCCTTCTTCTTCTTCTTCTTCTGTCCTTTCCCGGGACGTCCCGTCGCCGTCGTCTCCTCCAGGCTTCGTCCTTCAAAAACAAAAACAAAAACAGAAGGCGGGACATGAAAGCGGTCCAGGTGGCGTTACCTGAACACACCCGGCTTCACCAAGAGTCCAGTCCTGATCCTCACGACGGCCCCGCTGTGTTAAAAGTCCAACTACGGCAAATATATCTACGATTCATATATTTATAGAGCTGGAGGCCAAACCGTCCTTTCCTTCATTCCACCACTGAGCTACAGAGCCTTCCTCCTCCTCCTCCTCCTCCTCCTCCATAGTAATGAAAATGAATGGAGAGATCAGAAAGTCCAGTCTATATTGTGGCCCTCCCCCCCATGAACCCCGGACCACCACACCGCTCTCCCTCTCTCTCGCCCCCCCAGCGTCAGTCTGCGGAGACGCTAAAAACAGGCGCTCCGGCGGACCGAGCACACATCCAGGAGGCGAGGGTTCCTTCTGTTCCATCCCAAAGGAAGAGGAAGTTCTTCCAGGTGAGAGGATGTCCACAGAGGGTGGGGGGGTAGTGGTGGTGAAGGGGTGTGTGTGTGTGTGTGTGTGTGTGTGTGTGTGTGTGTGTGTGTGTGGGGGGTTATGATCCTCAATGTTCAGATTTCCGCGGGTTGAAGGAAACCCGGCGGTAGAAGAGATCCCCGCGCACCTTCCAGTCCAGGAGGGGCGTCACCGCTCCTCGACAGACGAGGGGGGGGGGGGGGGGGGGGGGGGGGGGGTGGGGGGTGTTTCAGCCTCGTCATCGGTTGCCTCCACCTTCTTCTTGACCGGTTTTAATTTTTCCATTTTCGTTTGGAGTTCGTCTTCGTCAAACCTTTGTTTTCGTCCCCCCTCCTCCCCCTCACGTTTCTTCTTCTCCTGGTGGTTGTTTTAGTTTTTAAACGTCGACACACGTCCGGACTCAAAGCGCCGCCTCGTGGGCCGGCCGTTCAGTGAGGCGGGTTCATGGCGCCGTGACCTCGCTGCTGCTTCTGCTTCTGCTGCAGGAGGAGCTGCTCCAGAGCCGACGGGCCCGGCTGCATCATGGAGCTCGACCAGATCGACTGCAAGGGGGGACAAGTGTTAGCATGATGCTAATGATGCTAATGTTGCTAATAATGCTAATAATGCTAATGATGCTCATGATGCTAATGATGCTAATGTTGCTAATAATGCTAATGTTGCTAATGATGCTAATAATGCTAATGATGCTAATAATGCTAATAATGCTAATCCTACAGAGCTTCGTATTTCTGGTTAACCTCAATTCATATTAAATACATCTGGACCTCCTGAACCCTCAGAACCACCTTCACCCCCTGATCCCTCAGAACCCCATCCCTCTGGACCCACAGAACCCTCTGGACCCCCTGATCCCTCAGAACCATCTTCTGTTGATTCTGACTGAAACCATTTAATAGAAGGATCGTTATAGAAATTAACACGTTAAATATAATGAAGCTGTTATTCTCAGGTAAAACCTGTAAAGACAGAAAAGGGGTCTGGGGGGACGTCAGCGGACCTTGAGGCTGTCGAGCAGCACGGTGGAGGACGACTCCTCCATAGGAGACTCCTGATTGGTCCAGGAGCTGCCGGTCGGCCCGGCCTGGTGCCAGCTGTTGTCTGAAGCTGCGGAGGACGCTGCAGCCGGCAGGTAGTCCAGTCCGAACCCGCTGACCGCTCCTAGACCACAACACACCACATGTCAACATCTGGCAGCAAAGCTCAGCATTCATCAAACCCTCTGAACCCCGTCCCTCTGGACCCTCTGGACCTCCTGAACCCTCTGGACCCTCTGATCCCTCTGTACCTCCTGAATCCTCAGAACCCTCTTGACCCCCTGATCTCTCTAGACCCTCTGAACCCTGTCCCCTCCCTCACCGGTCTTGTCGGCCTTCCAGCGGTCCACCATCCTGCGGTCCCGGCTGTCCGGAGTGCCTATGGGCCCGAAGTTAGAGAAGGGCATGGCTCCGTGGTTGTGTGTGGGGGGGGAGGACGGCAGGCTGCTGGGGTTGGAGGAGTGAGGGGATTGGCTGGCCGGGGTGGAGTGATCTGCCAATCAGATAGCAGCACGTTTCACAGACTGCACCGCTACACATAAATGTTGTTTAGAAATGTTGTTTACGCGTGAACGGCCGTGAAGTACCGGAGCTGGCGGGGAGGGAGGGGGACCAGGGAGTCCCTTCAAACAGCGAGTAGAGGGACGGCTCCTGGTGCATCATGGGAGCGTCGGGCTTGGAGCTGGGCGGCAGGTTCTTGCCGTACGCCTGACTGAAGATGCTGTTCTGGTTGTACTCCTGGACACACAAGCAGGTTCATACATCACAGCTCTGATCCAGCAGGCAGACCGGTACAAAGTCAGACGAGGGGCGTGAGGAACTATACATCTATATACAATCAATGAGACGAACAGAGATCCACGTCTGCTGATTCAATCTACAAACACTGTTTTTTAGAGTGAGATTGTGATATAACATTGTATTTGTGAGTTGATGCTGTATTTTATTATATTTTCCTGGAAGTTGGAGCCTCACACTTAACTTATTGTTCTATAATCTGAATCTCAGAGTGTCTGAATAATGATCAACTCTGCCATCTGGTGGTTGAACAACGTCACAACGGACTTTACATTTCTTGAGACTTGAATCAGTCTCTTAAAGAATTAATATGCAACTTTTCTGAGATGACCTCTCAATCAACGGTTTCATTTGGTCTCCTGTCAACGGCGTCATGACATAAAATGCTGTATTCTTCTCTTACTGTGTCACTGATCTTACCTGTAGACATCATAAACATATGAAATAAAGTGCGTTACGTAAAGTTATCCGTCTCTACGGCTGAGTTCTTCCCTTTTATGTCCTTTAGGCTCAGTTTCCAGTAACTCCTCCATGTTACCGTCTGTACGACTCTCGTGACGTGATCGTAACATTCGACTTGGTGTTCTAGTCGTCTAACGTCTCACATCAGGGCTCCTCTATCTACAGGAAACACATGTTGTGATTTTGGTTTTTGGATTTTGGAGGAAATGGGCAGCGACATCTAGCGTTACAGCAGAGGAGGAGGAGGTTTGACACACAAGGATTCAATTTAAAGGACATTTTAAATCAGTTTAAAACAGGATTTGTCTCACGACAGTTACCTGTTGTAGGTAGTATTTTAGCATCAGATGTCTGGATCTTAAGTTATCAGAGGAACAAGCTGAGCTAACGTTAGTGTCAGACGTCTGGATCTCAAGTTATCAGAGGAACAAGCTGAGCTAACGTTAGCGTCAGACGTCTGGATCTTAAGTTATCAGAGGAACAAGCTGAGCTAACGTTAGCGTCAGACGTCTGGATCTTAAGTTATCAGAGGAACAAGCTGAGCTAACGTTAGCGTCAGACGTCTGGATCTTAAGTTATCAGAGGAACAAGCTGAGCTAACGTTAGCGTCAGACGTCTGGATCTTAAGTTATCAGAGGAACAAGCTGAGCTAACGTTAGCGTCAGACGTCTGGATCTTAAGTTATCAGAGGAACAAGCTGAGCTAACGTTAGCGTCAGACGTCTGGATCTTAAGTTATCAGAGGAACAGGCTGAGCTAACGTTAGCGTCAGACGTCTGGATCTTAAGTTATCAGAGGAACAAGCTGAGCTAACGTTAGCGTCAGACGTCTGGATCTTAAGTTATCAGAGGAACAAGCTGAGCTAACGTTAGCGTCAGACGTCTGGATCTTAAGTTATCAGAGGAACAGGCTGAGCTAACGTTAGCGTCAGACGTCTGGATCTTAAGTTATCAGAGGAACAGGCTGAGCTAACGTTAGCGTCAGACGTCTGGATCTTAAGTTATCAGAGGAACAAGCTCAGCTAACGTTAGCGTCAGACGTCTGGATCTTAAGTTATCAGAGGAACAAGCTGAGCTAACGTTAGCGTCAGACGTCTGGATCTAAAGTTATCAGAGGAACAGGCTGAGCTAACGTTGGATGACGGGTCTGACCTGCATGGGGAAGCCAGAAATGGGCAGAAGAGACGAGACGACCTCGGGGCCGCTCTCCATCCTGGTCTGATTCGGCAGCTGCAGAGACCAAAGGACAGACGGGATGAGGACCAGCAGACATCTATATTTACATATATGTTATATTTATCAGTAAAAGCCCTGCAGCTGAAGGGAATGTGACCAAAGGAAGTTAAGAAGCTGGAGAACTTCTACTGTGAAGCAGAAGTTCATGTAAATCTGTATTTGTATGTTGTTGCTTCGGTTCGTTGGACACAGAACAACTCTGTTATCACTAAACTAGGACCTGAGACTAATTTCTTTAAAATCTGAAGCCCCAGTAGTCTGACCGTCAACAGGAACCTCACACAGGATATTTGAAGATTAGGAACTTTAGAAAACTCTGGATTAACTACAGGAGATCTCCTTTGTAGCTGTCCGACTCTTCTTTTTATTACATGTGAACACATCATGATAACGTTATGATGTACTCATGTTCATGTTGTTTACAATGAAACATGATCAGAGACTAGAAACACAAGTTCTACTGAGTCAGTGAAACTTTATTTACACTCTGATGGTTAACGTTTAAACTTTATTTACACTGATGGTTAACGTTTAAACTTTATTTACACTGATGGTTAACGTTTAAACTTTATTTACACTCTGATGGTTAACGTTTAAACTTTATTTACACTGATGGTTAACGTTTAAACTTTATTTACACTCTGATGGTTAACGTTTAAACTTTATTTACACTCTGATGGTTAACGTTTAAACTTTATTTACACTCTGATGGTTAACGTTTAAACTTTATTTACACTCTGATGGTTAACGTTTAAACTTTATTTACACTCTGATGGTTAACGTTTAAACTTTATTTACACTCTGATGGTTAACGTTTAAACTTTATTTACACTCTGATGGTTAACGTTAAACTTTATTTACACTCTGATGGTTAACGTTTAAACTTTATTTACACTCTGATGGTTAACGTTTAAACTTTATTTACACTGATGGTTAACGTTTAAACTTTATTTACACTGATGGTTAACGTTTAAACTTTATTTACACTCTGATGGTTAACGTTTAAACTTTATTTACTCTGATGGTTAATGTTTAAACTTTATTTACACTCTGATGGTTAACGTTTAAACTTTATTTACACTCTGATGGTTAACGTTTAAACTTTATTTACACTCTGATGGTTAACGTTAAACTTTATTTACACTCTGATGGTTAACGTTTAAACTTTATTTACACTGATGGTTAACGTTTAAACTTTATTTACACTGATGGTTAACGCTTAAACTTTATTTACACTGTGATGGTTAACGTTTAAACTTTATTTACACTCTGATGGTTAACGTTTAAACTTTATTTACTCTGATGGTTAACGTTTAAACTTTATTTACACTGTGATGGTTAACGTTAAACTTTATTTACACTCTGATGGTTAACGTTTAAACTTTATTTACACTCTGATGGTTAACGTTTAAACTTCATTTACACTCTGATGGTTAACGTTTAAACTTTATTTACTCTGATGGTTAACGTTTAAACTTTATTTACTCTGATGGTTAACGTTTAAACTTTATTTACACTGTGATGGTTAACGTTAAACTTTATTTACACTCTGATGGTTAACGTTTAAACTTTATTTACACTCTGATGGTTAACGTTTAAACTTTATTTACACTCTGATGGTTAACGTTAAACTTTATTTACACTCTGATGGTTAACGTTTAAACTTTATTTACACTCTGATGGTTAACGTTTAAACTTTATTTACACTGATGGTTAACGTTTAAACTTTATTTACACTGATGGTTAACGTTTAAACTTTATTTACACTCTGATGGTTAACGTTTAAACTTTATTTACTCTGATGGTTAATGTTTAAACTTTATTTACACTCTGATGGTTAACGTTTAAACTTTATTTACACTCTGATGGTTAACGTTTAAACTTTATTTACACTCTGATGGTTAACGTTAAACTTTATTTACACTCTGATGGTTAACGTTTAAACTTTATTTACACTGATGGTTAACGTTTAAACTTTATTTACACTGATGGTTAACGTTTAAACTTTATTTACACTGTGATGGTTAACGTTAAACTTTATTTACACTCTGATGGTTAACGTTTAAACTTTATTTACACTCTGATGGTTAACGTTTAAACTTCATTTACACTCTGATGGTTAACGTTTAAACTTTATTTACTCTGATGGTTAACGTTTAAACTTTATTTACACTGTGATGGTTAACGTTAAACTTTATTTACACTCTGATGGTTAACGTTTAAACTTTATTTACACTCTGATGGTTAACGTTTAAACTTCATTTACACTCTGATGGTTAACGATAAACTGTGAGGGAGGTTCTATTGGATGTTTTAGAAAAGGAATCGAGGTGTGAAAGTTTGAGAGCTTCATTTGGGCAAATGAAATGATCTGATTGTGTCTGTGAAACAACAAACCGAGCCACAAGATAATAACACTATCACGAGACTCTGGCTGTAGGTCTGGGTGGGGTCGGGGGTGTTGGAGGCAGAAAGCAGCGCTACATACAAATATGTTTGGTCCAGGAGCAGAGCTAAGAGGGCCGGCCAAGGCCTGGAAGAAATCAGGAGGCTTAGAAAAGACGAGCTCCTCCTCCTCCTCAAAGTCTGCTAGAGTTTTTAACAGGTCGGGAGGTAGAAGAGGCTTGTTGTCCTGGTGAGAGATGAAGCCAGAGGAGGAAGAGGAGGAAGAAAAAGAAGAAGAAGAAGAAGAAGAAGAGGGGTAAAATAAACAAGGCAAGCCAGTAAGACTGAGCTGGAAAAGAAGGAAAGTTCAGCCAAAAGCTCTGGAAGAATGAAGCAAAGATCAGAGTTCTGCATCATTCAGCAGGTGTTTATGTTGAACATCAATATCAACAGATTCATAGTCCGTCACGTGACACCAGTTAGAGAGAGAATGTCCTCGTCACAATAACTATGATGTAGTTCCATATATATTGAATCAGCCAACAGTCTCAACAACTGACTGTCAGATCAAATAAATAAAGTGATACAAATAATAATAATTATGTTAGAATATAAAATAATATCTCAACAATATTTATTGTCAGTTTTTAAATTGAACTGGATGAATTATAAATGATGTATACATCACAAAAGAGACGAAGAGGAAAAGAAAAAGAAGCACAGAGACAGAAAAGCAGCAGGTCCCCCTCCTGCTCCTCCTCCGCCCCCCCCTCCGTCCTTCCTTCCTCCCTTCCCCCCTCTCACCCTCCCCCCCCTCCTCCTCCTCCTCCTCCCTCAGAGAGATGCTCACCTCAAAGGGGGGGCCCCGGGGCCCACCGGAGCCGTCCTGCTCGGAGCAGATACCGCCTGGCGGAGGCCTCTTCATGCGGTCCGCCATCACGGCCAGACCGTCCCCCATCCTGTAGGTGGGCTCCCAGTAGAAGTCCTGCATCTTGACGTTGGGGTACTTGATCTTCTTCTCCATGCTGGCCGGCTGCAGCTGGTGCTCGTACAGTTTGAGAGGATCCTGAGCCGCCATGTAGAAGGTCTGCTGCTGCTGCTGAGGCTGCTTCATGGACATCTGCATGGGGGGGATCTTCTGCAGAGCAGCCTGAGCCTGGTTCCACATCTGAGCCGGCTGATCCTGGACCTGCATGTACTGCCCAGACCAGAGACACAAACACAGTAAACGTACCGTCAACCTCAGTGTGTGTGTGTGTGTGTGTCTGGTTTAACTGACACTGACCTGCTGCAGACCCGGGTGGTGAGGTGGACTCTTCCCCATCCCGACCTGCTGGACCGGTTTGGTGGGAGACTGCTGCTGCTGGCTCATTGCCTGCACCTGCAGCTGGACCGACTGCTGCATGGCCTGGTTCTGGCCCTGGTTCATGGGGACCGAGGACCCGGGCCCCTGACCCGGCCCGGGACCGGAGGGCCTCTGCTGACTGTAGGGAATGTGGGACTGCTTCCCGGCCTGGCCACCGGCCTGGGCGTGGACGCCCGGCTGGAGGAACGGACCGGGGACGGACACTCCGGTGGAGAAGGTGAAGCCCGGGTTCACCTGGAGACCCGGGAACGCCACCGGGGGAGGGATCACGTAGGCCGAGGGGGGGAAACCTGCAGGAACCAAATCAGCTGCCATCAGACAAATGTGGATCCATTTCAGTGAGGCGGCTGAGTGGTCTGGATCCATTAAACCAGCGGTCTGCAGACCGGCACCGGGCCACACAGAAAGAATTCATATTAGATTATTTCCGTTTTATTCATTATCAGAGTCTGAAAGATGTTTTATTTTGAAAAACGACCGGATTCTCTCCAGATTTCATCCGCCTGAGGCTCTCGACATGTCGAGACGTTTGTCTCGGTCACGTAATCCGTGACCTCAAACATGCAGCCCGCAAGCTGGAGACGACGAGTCAAACACGTCTGGAGAGCTTCTTTACAAAGAGGAGACAGAAGAAGAGCCGACAACTTCCAAGACAAAGAAAGCTTCATTTAACAGACAACATCAGGAGTCTAATTAAATATCAGGAGTCTTTCTGACGGACAAGCCCGCTCTGCAGAATAAGAGGAAGATCAGCTGCTGGAGGTTGTAGATGACGGAGGCCTTAAAGCCTTAAAGTCTGTTTGAGACAACAGCTCTGCTGGTGTTTAGATTAAAGGCTGAATATCCTGAGATCTCCACTAAAGCACTGAAACCTGCTTCCATGTCACACATCCTCTCTGTGAAGCGAGATGTTCTGCAGTGACAGCGATCTAACATAACGCAGTAAACTGGACACGAGGACTTCAGGTGTCATCGTCTCCTTTAACCAGACAAAGAGAAACTGCTGCTCTACACCACAGATGATCAGAACATTTGAAAACGTGAAACACTTTAAGATATTAAAACAAAACATGGCTGCAGATTATTATTAATCTGTTAACCCTCTGAACACCCAAACACCCGCCGATGGGACACGAATGACCTTCAAAGAAAGTGTAAAAACTGTCATTATCGTCAGGTTTTCATCTTTCTGACGGTCCTTGAACACATCATATGAGACGCTTTTTAACGAAGATTAAAATGTTGATATTTAATCAAGAACATTTTACTCTTCATGTCTCATTTAAAGTCTCTCCACAAAACTAGTGCTGGGCAACTTAACGCGTCATTATCGCGTTAACACGTTAATTCACTAACGCCGACAATTATTTCAATATAACTGCTGTTGTGTGAAGAGAATCCTGCTGTTAACAACAGCCTGATGAGTTTAACGTATTTAAACCAAATGTTGTTGACCTTTAGTTCATAGAGCAGCACTTTAACACACAAGAGCTCAACACACTACTTTAGATTCACTATGAACTTTAACATAACAATGAGATTAATCACCATTAAACACTGTGATCGCTGCCCAGCACTAATAAAAACATTACACTGTGAGCTCCTCAGTGAAACTATGAAGTCATGATTGATTCATCTGAGACCAGCAGTCATGTGACAACAGATCTGTGACAGTGTGTGTGTGTGTGTGTGTACCAGGTCTGCTGGGCAGTGGTGGGAAGGCTCCAGGGTGATGGATTGGGATGAACTGGGAAGAGCAGGTGGTCTGAGTTTGAGTGACGGGACTCTTCTTGGCCTCAGACACCGGAGTCTTCCTCAGCTCCGTCTGCGCCTTCACCTGAAAGAGAGAAAACAAGTCCGACATCATCGTCATCATCACCAGAAGGTCTAAATGAGCTCCTCCCTCTGTGGACCGTTCCCACATCTCTACCTGTTTTCCAGCCTCAGCGCTCTTCTCGTGGCCGGCCTTCTTCAGGTCGCTCTTCCTCTTCCCGTCCCTCTTCAGCTCTCCTTTCCCAGCGGCCCCGTTGCCCTTAACGAAGTCCCGGCGCTCCTTGCCGCTGTCCTTCAGGTGATGGCTGCGCGTGGGCTCTCGGCTCTGCTCTCGGGGTTTGATGTTCTCCTTGAAGGTGACGACGGGTCGCTCGCCGCCGTCGGGCCACGAGCTCTGCGAGCTCTTCCCCGCCGACAGCACCGACTTCAGGCCGGAGTTCCCGCCGTCATTGGGAAGCTGCTCGGCGTTGGACGACTCCTGCAGCACCGGCGCCTCCTTCTCCTGGGGCTCCTCAACCGCCTGCTCTGGAATGTCAGTGATGAAGACGAGGAGGCCGTCTTCGCTCACCCTGTACTGGATCAGCCTGTAGAGAGGAGACGGACAACATCATGCTGTAATGAAGAAGACTTGAAACTAGAGATTGAGACCATAAACTCATGTTTACAATGTTTACTGAGGTAATAAATCAAGAGAGAAGTAGAGTCATTTTCTCATAGACTTCTATACAACCAGAGGAGTCGCCCCCTGGTGGACACTAGAGAGAATGCAGCTTTAACACATGAAGCTTTGAAGCTTTGAAGAACTTTAAAGAACCGGAGGTTTGTCTCCTGAAGCCAACACAAAGACGTCACAGGACATCGTGGTCCCCGGGTTAGTTTATCTTTCACTGTGACGGAGCAGATGGAAACTCACCCTGGCTGGTTGTCGGCCACCCATTTGCCCAAACTGATGAGTCTCTGATGTCGAGTGTGGACCGGCAGGCCGTCCCTGTCCACCAGGATGCCCTGATGACCTTTAGTGAAGTCCAGGGACCTGAAACACCAGCAGTCATCAAAACATGAAAACATTCGGACTGATTCACCGACCAGCATCCCACCGTTCAACCCTCATCCCGCCGCTCAACCCTCATCCCGCCGTTCAACCCTCATCCCGCCGTTCAACCCTCATCCCGCCGTTCAACCCTCATCCCGCCGCTCAACCCTCATCCCTCATCCCGCCGTTCAACCCTCATCCCGCCGTTCAACCCTCATCCCGCCGTACAACCCTCATCCCGCCGCTCAACCCTCATCCCGCCGTTCAACCCTCATCCCGCCGCTCAACCCTCATCCCGCCGTTCAACCCTCATCCCACCGCCCGATCCGAATCCCACCGCCCGATCCGAATCCCACCGTTCAACCCTCATCCCGCCGTTCAACCCTCATCCCACCGCTCAACCCTCATCCCGCCGTTCAACCCTCATCCCACCGCCCGATCCGAATCCCACCGTTCAACCCTCATCCCGCCGTTCAACCCTCATCCCGCCGTTCAACCCTCATCCCGCCGCTCAACCCTCATCCCGCCGCTCAACCCTCATCCCTCATCCCGCCGTTCAACCCTCATCCCGCCGTTCAACCCTCATCCCGCCATTCAACCCTCATCCCGCCGCTCAACCCTCATCCCGCCGTTCAACCCTCATCCCACCGCTCAACCCTCATCCCGCCGTTCAACCCTCATCCCACCGCCCGATCCGAATCCCACCGCCCGATCCGAATCCCACCGTTCAACCCTCATCCCGCCGTTCAACCCTCATCCCGCCGTTCAACCCTCATCCCGCCGCTCAACCCTCATCCCGCCGTTCAACCCTCATCCCACCGCCCGATCCGAATCCCACCGTTCAACCCTCATCCCGCCGTTCAACCCTCATCCCGCCGTTCAACCCTCATCCCGCCGTTCAACCCTCATCCCGCCGCTCAACCCTCATCCCGCCGCTCAACCCTCATCCCGCCGTTCAACCCTCATCCCGCCGCTCAACCCTCATCCCGCCGTTCAACCCTCATCCCACCGCCCGATCCGAATCCCACCGTTCAACCCTCATCCCGCCGTTCAACCCTCATCCCACCGTTCAACCCTCATCCCACCGCCCGATCCGAATCCCACCGTTCAACCCTCATCCCACCGTTCAACCCTCATCCCGCCGTTCAACCCTCATCCCACCGCCCGATCCGAATCCCACCGTTCAACCCTCATCCCACCGCCCGATCCGAATCCCACCACCTGATCCGAATCCCACCGTTCAACCCTCATCCCACCGTTCAACCCTCATCCCACCGTTCAACCCTCATCCCACCGCCCGATCCGAATCCCACCGTTCAACCCTCATCCCGCCGTTCAACCCTCATCCCGACGTTCAACCCTCATCCCGCCGTTCAACCCTCATCCCGCCGCTCAACCCTCATCCCTCATCCTGCCGTTCAACCCTCATCCCGCCGTTCAACCCTCATCCCGCCATTCAACCCTCATCCCGCCGCTCAACCCTCATCCCGCCGTTCAACCCTCATCCCACCGCTCAACCCTCATCCCACCGCTCAACCCTCATCCCGCCGTTCAACCCTCATCCCACCGCCCGATCCGAATCCCACCGCCCGATCCGAATCCCACCGTTAGACCCTCATCCCGCCGTTCAACCCTCATCCCGCCGTTCAACCCTCATCCCGCCGTTCAACCCTCATCCCGCCGCTCAACCCTCATCCCGCCGTTCAACCCTCATCCCACCGCCCGATCCGAATCCCACCGTTCAACCCTCATCCCGCCGTTCAACCCTCATCCCGCCGTTCAACCCTCATCCCGCCGCTCAACCCTCATCCCGCCGTTCAACCCTCATCCCGCCGCTCAACCCTCATCCCGCCGTTCAACCCTCATCCCACCGCCCGATCCGAATCCCACCGCCCGATCCGAATCCCACCGTTCAACCCTCATCCCGCCGTTCAACCCTCATCCCGCCGTTCAACCCTCATCCCGCCGCTCAACCCTCATCCCGCCGTTCAACCCTCATCCCGCCGCTCAACCCTCATCCCGCCGTTCAACCCTCATCCCACCGCCCGATCCGAATCCCACCGCCCGATCCGAATCCCACCGTTCAACCCTCATCCCGCCGTTCAACCCTCATCCCACCGTTCAACCCTCATCCCACCGCCCGATCCGAATCCCACCGCCCGATCCGAATCCCACCGTTCAACCCTCATCCCACCGTTCAACCCTCATCCCGCCGTTCAACCCTCATCCCGCCGTTCAACCCTCATCCCACCGCCCGATCCGAATCCCACCGTTCAACCCTCATCCCGCCGTTCAACCCTCATCCCGCCGTTCAACCCTCATCCCACCGTTCAACCCTCATCCCACCGCCCGATCCGAATCCCACCGCCCGATCCGAATCCCACCGTTCAACCCTCATCCCGCCGTTCAACCCTCATCCCACCGCCCGATCCGAATCCCACCGTTCAACCCTCTTCCCGCCGTTCAACCCTCATCCCGCCGCTCAACCCTCATCCCGCCGTTCAACCCTCATCCCACCGCTCAACCCTCATCCCGCCGTTCAACCCTCATTCCACCGCCCGATCCGAATCCCACCGCCCGATCCGAATCCCACCGCTCAACCCTCATCCCGCCGTTCAACCCTCATCCCACCGCCCGATCCGAATCCCACCGCCCGATCCGAATCCCACCGTTCAACCCTCATCCCGCCGTTCAACCCTCATCCCACCGTTCAACCCTCATCCCACCGCCTGATCCGAATCCCACCGCCCGATCCGAATCCCACCGTTCAACCCTCATCCCGCCGTTCAACCCTCATCCCGCCGTTCAACCCTCATCCCACCGCTCAACCCTCATCCCGCCGTTCAACCCTCATCCCACCGCCCGATCCGAATCCCACCGTTCAACCCTCATCCCGCCGTTCAACCCTCATCCCACCGCTCAACCCTCATCCCGCCGCTAGACCCTCATCCCACCTCCAGACCCTCATCCCAGGACTTAATTGAAGGAGGGAGTACCTCAGAGCAGGCCGGAGCGCCAGGAAACCCTGCAGCTCAAACTCCTCTGGAAGGGGCGTCGCTGTGGAAAAAATAAACAAACCTTGAGCTTCACAGGGAGAGCAGCTTCTATTCTGAAGAGACGGCAGGCTACAAATACTACATCCAACATAGAAGCTTTGGTTCCTGGACTTGTTGTCCACTATCATAAAACCTGATTAACCTGAAGAGGACTCAGACCAGAGCTCACATGGATCACTGATAGAGAATCAATACCAGAGGGCGTCCTACCTGAGGAACAGGACACGTCGTCCTCTTTGGGCTGGAAACTGTTGAGGATGGAGACCAGCCAGGGCCAGATACTGAGAGAGTGGGAATAAGGAGTTAAACTTCCTGTCCAGTAACGGTCAAAACAACATTTAGACAACACGACAGAAGACTTACTGCTGCCTCTGGTCCACGGCGGCCTCGGGGAAGACGCTGGGTCTCAGCTTCAGCCAGTCCAGAGACACTTTAATGGCCGGCAGAGGACACTCCCCCATGATCTCCTCTCCTCGGTTCTTGTTGAGCAGAGCACGGCTGCACATGACACCCAGGAAGGACACTGAGGGGAAGTCAAACACCATGAACGTCTGTCTCCTCATACAAACCAAACACACATCAAACACACACAGATGTAAAGAGTCATGAACCTTTAACTAAGCTAGCAGCAACGTTAGCCCACCGGCGGGATGGAAAAGCATGCTTTAATAAATAGAGCTGTTGGTCTGTGGTCTGGGTTTATCTCAGCAGAGCTGCAGAACTTCAGCTGGTATTGCAGTGGTACGATGCAGTGGTACGATGCAGTGGTACGATGCAGTGGTACGATGCAGTGGTACGATGCAGTGGTAAGATGAGTGTTCTTACTGAAGAGTCCGAGCAGCTGGAACCAGCCGACCTGCTGCTCGCTGCTGTAGCTCTGTTCTCCACCGTCGGCGGTCAGGTCTCTGAGGTGGTGGAGCTCAAACAGGTTGATGACGGTGATGTGGACCAGCTGCTGAGCACTGAATGCCTTCTGCAGGATCAGCCTCTGCACACACACACACACACACACACACACAGACACAAGCCGGGTCATCAAACAATCCCTTTTAAAGGTCTCACTGCATGCAGGAATAACACCTGTGTGGACAGTGTTTCACCTGAAACTGCTCCTCCAGTTTCTCCCTCAGGACGTCCAGCTTGTCCAGACTCTTGCTCAGGTAGACGTGACCGTGAAACTTGATGAAGGCCCGGATGAAATCCGACACGCTCCACTTGGTTTTCACCTCATCGCGGCTGCAGAAACACGGAGGATTTGACGGTGAAGAACATCGTCACAGGGATAAGATATCTAGAAGTTTATTTCCTGTCAGCGGGAACTAGAGACTCGGTTCTAAACCAGTTAGTGTGGTCCAGAGTTACTGGTTCTGCTGTCGGTACTCTGGACTCTCTGTCTGTCTCTCTGTTTCCTTCTTCTTGTCTCCTATTTATTGTTTCCTTCCTCTTGTTTCCTATTTCCTTCTTCTTGTCTCCTATTTATTGTTTCCTACTTCTTGTTTCCTATTTTTTGTTTCCTTCTTGTTTCCTATTTTTTGTTTCCTTCTTGTTTCCTATTTTTTGTTTCCTTCTTGTTTCCTACTTCTTGTTTCCTACTTCTTGTTTCCTACTTCTTGTTTCCTTCTCGTTTCCTATTTTTTGTTTTCTTCTTGTTTCCTTCTCGTTTCCTTCTCGTTTCCTGTGACTGAACCCTCCGTTACCTCTCCAGAGCCTTGGACAGAGCCTTCTGCAGGTTGGTGGAGGCTGCTGGGAAAGGGAACTTGACGGCGATGCTGCGGCAGTAGTAGAAGATGGTGGTGAGGTGGTCTCCTTTAGAGGAGGCCAGGATGGCCAGCTGGTTGTAGGGCTGACCTGCAGGAGGAGCACAAAGAGGAGCAACAATCAACACACACACACACACACGCACACACACCGGGAGGAACTACAAACATGGAGCCATCAACACACCGGGAGGAACTACAAACATGGCCACTCTAACCCGAGGGCGCCATTTATTGTTTCTCTTTTTACCATGTTCAGTGTCTTTGGGTACCTTTTAAAGCGCTATACAAATAAAATGTATTATTATTTTGCAACGTTTACTTAGCTAGCTTAGCACAAACACTGGAAGCGGGGGGAAACTGCTAGCCTCGTAGCTCCGGACTCACCGTTGGAGGGGACCAGCTGAGCTGCGTGTCGATAGTACGACTCCGCCTGGCTGGTCTGGTTACGATAACGAGCTGGAAGAGAACAAGTCTGTTTTTAAAATATGCAACACGATCACAGGAAGGAGCTCCGGTGGACGTGGACGTTTCCTCACCGATGTCTCCGAGGTGGACGAGGCAGTGCTGGCAGATGTAGGAACACGAGCTGGGCTGCGGCGTGACGATGGCGCCGCCGACGTTCTGCTTATTGCTGATGATGCCGAGCTGAGACGACTTGACGCGGCACGGGAGGTCCACGTTGAACACGGTGCACAACTCCTGTAGTAACTGGAGACAACACGAGTCACGTCAATACCAAGGAGAGAGGAGAGAGGAGAGGAGAGAAGAGAGAGGAGAGAGGAGAGGAGAGAGGAGAGGAGAGAGAGGAGAGGAGAGAGGAGAGAGGAGAGAGGAGAGGAGAGGAGAGGAGAGAGAGGAGAGAGAGGAGGGGAGAGAGAGGAGAGAGGAGAGAGGAGAGAGAAGAGAGGAGAGGAGAGAGGAGAGGAGAGAGGAGAGAGGAGAGAGAAGAGAGGAGAGGAGAGGAGAGAGAGGAGAGAGAGGAGGGGAGAAGAGAGGAGAGGAGAGGAGAGGGGAGAGAGGAGAGAGGAGAGAGAAGAGAGGAGAGGAGAGGAGAGAGAGGAGAGAGAGGAGAGAGAGGAGAGGAGAGGAGAGGGGAGAGAGGAGAGAGGAGAGAGGAGAGAGGAGAGGAGAGGTCATGGTTCTGTTTCCATAGAGGAGCAGGACTTTTATTTTGAAGAGAAAATCAAGACCACAGAGAGAGAAAGAATGCTCTGAAACTGCTCTTGGAGACTATTTCCTAGTTCCATTCCATAGTTTGACCGATGAAGCTGATTCTGATCCCCATGTCGAACCTGATCCTGCCTGGTCTGCTGGTCCCCCATGAGCCCTGAACCCTACCTGTGTGTAGAAACCACTCGCTGCCTCCAGGAACAGCGACAGGTTGGCCTGGACCTCGCTGCGGTTGGGGTTGGCCCGGTTCTTGGCCTGGCTCTGCAGGGTGGTGATCTGGTTCTTAAAAGCGTGATTCCACCTGCAGGGAACACAGAGAACATCATCGATGGGGGGTAAAGAAGAGCGTTTTCTTTGTTGTCCTGGTTTCAAGCGGAGCAGCTTACAGGTCTTGCTCCACCTTCTTGTCCAGAGCGTACTCCAGGTCGGTCACCAGCATCTTCTGGTACAGATCCTGCAGAGCCTGCCGGGACGTCCACACCTCAGCCGCCCCGAGCTTCGAATCTAACGCACCCAGAGAGAAGAAACCCGTGAACATGAATACATCAATGTAAACTAAAGAACATCTTAAACTAAAGAACATCTAGTGAATTAAAGAACATCTTAAACTAAAGAACATCGAGTGAACTAAAGAACATTTGTTAGTGAAGAGGTTGTTAGAGGATGTTTTGAGGTGATGGTGCAGAACTCTTACCTGTCATGTCCGCCTTCAGGGCTTCTGCCTGTCTGCTCGATGTAAACAAGAGAAGAGAAGGTGAGACGGTTCATCAGAAACAGACAGACAGAGACACAGAGACAGACACACACACACACACACACACACACACACACACACACACACACACACACACAGAGAGACCTCCTTCCTGTTTGTGGATGAGCTAACAGCTAACACACCTGACAGCGATGCAGATACTGTCACTTAATAACATGTAACGGGCTCGTTACGTGAACAGCAGTGACACAGTTTTGATATTTGGGCTCCGACTACTGCCTGGTTCCCAACATGCGACGAAAACACGATACAAAACAACACAAAAACAAGCCCACCCAGCTAGCTACTTATCAACGTGTCTCCGGCCAGTTAAATAAAAACAACAACACACACACAGCTGAATAATCTTTAAGTGGTGCTAATGAACCGATGTGACCGGTAATATGTGACAGCAGCTAATGCTAACCTGACATCCGCAGAAAAGACGCTGCCGAGCTAATGCTAACTAGCAATAACACACCACCACGTCTCTGTGTGTGTGTGCGTGTGTGTGTGTGTGTGTGCGTGTGTGTGTGAGTGAGTGTGGCGGTAACATGAAGCCTTTAAATCAGACTATAAGCGTTACTTATGAATAAAACGACACCAACTTGTGTGAAATATTAAATATAGTTAATTTAAAACGTGAGTGCGTTAGCATCGACTGTTTGTTGATATGTAGCTAGCTAGCGCTAAAACGTTTTAAGCTAGCTTTAGCGTTAGCCACCGAAAACAAAACAAATCCACCTGATGAACGAACAACGTCCGTTTATGAGCCGCAAACCACCGCGTGTGTTACCGGTAGAGGACACCGGACCGGAGGGTCTTACCGGAGGTACTGAGCGATGAGGTTCATCCTGCCGGATCCACCGGTCTATCACACAACGACGGGTCCAGAAGCTAACGCTCCTACCGCCGCCATCTTGTTTCTGTGTGGGTCAGACAGGGCCCGGCGGATGGGAGGAGGAGGAGGAGGAGGAGGAGGAGAGAGGAGAGAGGAGAGAGGAAAGGAGAGAGGAAAGGAGAGAGGAGATGGGAGAGGGGAGAGAGGAGGAAGAGGAGGAGGAGAGAGGAGAGAGGAGAGAGGAGAGTGGAAAGGAGAGAGGAGAGAGGAAAGGAGAGAGGAGATGGGAGAGGGGAGAGGGGAGAGAGGAGGAAGAGGAGGACGTAGCTTCATGTAGACGTAGCTTCAGGATGTAGACGTAGCTTCACGATGTAGACGTAGCTTCAGGATGTAGACGTCGCTTCAGGATGTAGACGTCGCTTTGCGATGTAGACGTAGCTTCAGGATGTAGACGTAGCTTCACGATGTAGACGTAGCTTCAGGATGTAGACGTCGCTTTGCGATGTAGACGTAGCCTCACGATGTAGACGTAGCTTCAGGATGTAGACGTAGGCTCACGATGTAGACGTAGCTTCACGATGTAGACGTAGCTTCAGGATGTAGACGTAGGCTCACGATGTAGACGTAGGCTCACGATGTAGACGTAGCCTCACGATGTAGACGTAGCTTCAGGATGTAGACGTAGGCTCACGATGTAGACGTAGCCTCACGATGTAGACGTAGCTTCAGGATGTAGACGTAGCCTCACGATGTAGACGTAGCTTCACGATGTAGACGTAGGCTCACGATGTAGACGTAGCCTCACGATGTAGACGTAGCTTCAGGATGTAGACGTAGGCTCACGATGTAGACGTAGGCTCGCGATGTAGACGTAGCCTCACGATGTAGACGTAGCTTCAGGATGTAGACGTAGGCTCACGATGTAGACGTAGGCTCACGATGTAGACGTAGCTTCAGGATGTAGACGTAGGCTCACGATGTAGACGTAGGCTCACGATGTAGACGTAGCTTCACGATGTAGACGTAGCTTCAGGATGCAAAAAAAAAGTGACAAATTAGAAAGAAATTGCTTTTATTTTTTAAAGAGCAATAAAAACAAGAAGCAAAATAAAGCAAATGAATAGTGACTGATTAAAAAATAAGTTATGTATCTAATAATAACAATAGTTTACCTCACAGGAAGCTGGTTCCACAGACGAAGCATTATGGGAACTAAAAGCTGCTTCCAGAGGCGGAACGATTCTGTATTCACTCCAATATTCTAGCTATTTCCATTTATCTTAAACCTTGACTCTGCATTTTATACATTTTTAAATGAAATATTGTACTTTTTACATTTTTTACATTTACATTACTTTATTTAACACTCTGTGTTTATGTTTATTACAAAACATTTGATCAGAGTTTTTAAAATATGATGCAAGATCAGTTAATAACCCTATAATGTAGTAGTAATATAAATATAACACTCTGATTTACTTTTGGATGATGGTTCTTCTGTACTTTTACTTTTATTGGAATGTTGTCATATTTCATTATAACATTATGAACGTTTTCACTTCCTCTTTATTATTCCATTCTAACATTAACATTGTGATACATTGTGATACATTGTGATACATTATGATACTTTCTGATACATTCTGATAACATTATGATAACATTATGATACATTATGATACATTATGATACATTATGATAACATTATGATAACATTATGATAACATTATGATACATTATGATAACATTATGATACATTATGATATCTTATGATACATTATGATGCATTATGATAACATTGTGATACATTATGATAACATTATGATAACATTATGATAACATTGTGATACATTATGATAACATTATGATACATTATGATAACATTGTGATACATTATGATAACATTATGATAACATTATGATAACATGATACATTATGATAACATTATGATAACATTATGATAACATGATACATTATGATAACATTATGATACATTATGATACATTCTGATACATTATGATAACATTATGATAACATTGTGATACATTATGATAACATTATGATACATTATGATAACATTGTGATACATTATGATAACATTATGATAACATTATGATACATTATGATAACATTGTGATACATTATGATAACATTATGATAACATTATGATAACATGATACATTATGATAACATTATGATACATTATTATACATTATGATACATTGTGATTAAATTATGATAACATTATGATACATTATGATAACATGATACATTATGATAACATTATGATACATTATGATAACATTGTGATACATTATGATAACATTATGATACATTATGATAACATTGTGATACATTATGATAACATTATGATACATTATGATACATTATGATAACATGATACATTATGATAACATTATGATACATTATGATAACATTGTGATACATTATGATAACATTATGATACATTATGATAACATTGTGATACATTATGATAACATTATGATAACATTATTATACATTATGATACATTCTGATACATTATTATACATTATGATACATTGTGATTACATTATGATACATTATGATACATTATGATAACATTATGATACATTATGATAACATTATGATACATTATGATAACATTGTGATACATTATGATAACATTATGATAACATTATGATAACATTATGATACATTATGATACATTATGATAACATTATGATACATTATGATACATTATGATAACATTATGATAACATTATGATACATTATGATACATTCTGATAACATGATAACATTATGATACATTATGATACATTATGATAACATTATGATAACATGATACATTATGATACATTCTGATACATTATGATAACATGATAACATTATGATACATTATGATACATTATGATAACATTATGATAACATGATAACATTATGATACATTATGATAACATTATGATAACATGATACATTATGATACATTATGATAACATTATGATAACATGATAACATTATGATACATTATGATAACATTATGATAACATGATAACATTATGATACATTATGATACATTATGATAACATTATGATAACATGATACATTATGATAACATTATGATAACATTATGATGCATGTGATTATGAAGCTGTGAGTGAATGTATTAAAGCGACAGTGGAACAGTGACGTGTGAGTGTCTCTTTAACGCGCTGACGCTGCTTCCTGCCGCAGACTCGCCTCTCTTTCTCTGCGGCGGCCACCGCTACAAACAACCGACGACCCGGGAACACAGAACCCACACGAGGACCGGGGGACCGGACCGGACCGGGGGACACAGGAACGCAGAAGAAGGAGACGGAGACAGAAAAAAAGAAACATGACAGAAAACACCAAAACCCACGTGATCCTGCTGTCCTGCGGCAGCTTCAACCCCATCACCAAGGGACACATCCATATGTTCGGTGAGCATCTGTCCGTGTGTGTGTGTATGTGTGTGTGTGTGTGTGTGGGGGGGCGACATGAAACCTCCCAAACAATCACATCGGGCCACACATCTGAATCTGAGCTTAAAATGGTGAAAGTGTGAGCGGGGTTTGGTGCGCCTGTCTGGTCGCTGTCCAGCAGGGTGGTGCTGAAATGGACGACTGCTCCACATCCAGCAGAATGTAAAGAAAACACCAACAACGAGCGGAATAATGTCCCGTTAAAGACGTTAATGTGACGCGGGGCGGTTTTTAAGGAGAGAAAAACACGGAAATGTTCCGCCTCGAGGCTCCGCAGGCCTCGCGCGGCGTGTGGCGCAGCCCAGAAAACACGCCTCGATCCCCGGCGGGTCCTCAGAGACTCCGGACGGACCGGAACATGGTGCAGCAGGTAGTGCCTTGCTCAGCGGCGGGTTCCTGCGTCATTAGACAGGCGCTAATGGGTCCAAACACACATGAATTATTCAGGTTCCTGCTGCTGCGGAGACAAACAGTGTTTCACCTCCTCGTGTTTAATGAGGTTATTCGGTGTTACAGTGATGTAAAGCGGATTATTAACGGAATATCATATATTAAAGTCATTGGACTATCTGCACGGTCAATTAAGAAAATACCAAATATCATAAAACCATCCCATCATAGCTTGACATGGCCTTCATTTAAGTTAACAATAAAGGGAGGGCTTCAAGCTTTTGGTCATTTGATACTTTATTATTTGACCTTTTAAATCGTTAAAGCTCTGAAGACTAGAACTGATGGATGGACTGTCCCCCATTCATTTATATGATCGTCTTCATTACAATAAATACAGATTCATGAGACATTAATACAGGAAACATGAGCTCATTAACCGCACTGAGCTGATGAGTCACAGTACACATATACACAGTGTAGTACACAGTGTAGTACACAGGATAGTACACAGGATACACAGTACAGTAAACACAGTATAGTACACAGTACATAGTACAGTACATATTATACACAGTATAGTACACAGTACAGTACAAACGGTATACACAGTACAGTACACTGTAGACATAGTACAGTACTCAGTATAGTACACAGTATACACAGGACAGTAGATGGAGAGATACTTTATTCATGTGTTTGTTACAGCAGCAAAACTTCAGCAAACGAAGTAACAGAGTTAAAATATGAAGTATTAAAAATGCACAATATATGCACTACAACAACAGAGTACATATTAAATATACAAATATAAGAAGATAAAATAACAATGCACAGTATATACAACGGGAGACGGAGAGAAGTGAGCGGACCGAAAACAGCTTCAACAAAGAACGGACCAACTCTGAACTACTACTGAACCACTCTGTGTTCAGATAGCGTTCATTATTAAATACGATGTGAAACACCACCACCAGACCAAACACGCCACCACCAGACCAAACACGCCACCACCAGACCAAACACGCCACCACCAGACCAGACACACACCTTTAGACCAAACAGTCCAGTCTGACCTGAGGGCGAGATGTTGAGGTGTTGAGGTGTTGAGATGTTGAGGTGTTGAGATGTTGAGATGTTGAGGTGTTGAGGTGTTGAGATGTTGAGATGTTGAGGTGTTGAGGTGTTGAGATGTTGAGGTGTTGAGGTGTTGAGATGTTGAGATGTTGAGGTGTTGAGGTGTTGAGATGTTGAGATGTTGAGGTGTTGAGGTGTTGAGATGTTGAGGTGTTGAGATGTTGAGATGTTGAGGTGTTGAGGTGTTGAGGTGTTGAGATGTTGAGATGTTGAGGTGTTGAGGTGTTGAGATGTTGAGGTGTTGAGATGTTGAGATGTTGAGGTGTTGAGGTGTTGAGATGTTGAGATGTTGAGGTGTTGAGATGTTGAGGTGTTGAGATGTTGAGATGTTGAGATGTGTAGAGATGTTTATTATAAAGTTGACTGAGACGTTATGATGTGAAATGATTTAACAAAGAGAAGAGTTCACTCCAGACTCACTTTACTCTTTACTTTTCATTCATTTTTCTAAAATCAAGCAATTTATTTTAAGAAGCTTTTCAAAGATTCATTTCTGTGTATTGTGTCTTTAGATGGATCCTTATTTCACTTGAAATGAGAGAAGAACATTTATTTATGTATTTCTATGTATTATTTATAATCCATCCACATTTGAAAACGTAATTATATATTATATCTTAAAATGTAATTGATGTACTTTCTTTATTTGATTTGACAGACGACACAGAGACTCTGTTACTACTAGACTTCTAGAATATATATATATACACTAAATACCACGAGTTAGATATTATTGTAATGTTCCGGACCTTTGACCGAGGAGACGTTCTCCTCTATGAACCAGTCTCAGTGTAGACCTGATCCTCTATATGAACCAGTCTCAGTGTAGACCTGATCCTCTATGTGAACCAGTCTCAGTGTAGACCTGATCCTCTATGTGAACCAGTCTCAGTGTAGACCTGATCCTCTATGTGAACCAGTCTCAGTGTAGACCTGATCCTCTATGTGAACCAGTCTCAGTGTAGACCTGATCCTCTATGTGAACCAGTCTCAGTGTAGACCTGATCCTCTATATGAACCAGTCTCAGTGTAGACCTGATCCTCTATATGAACCAGTCTCAGTGTAGACCTGATCCTCTATATGAACCAGTCTCAGTGTAGACCTGATCCTCTATATGAACCAGTCTCAGTGTAGACCTGATCCTCTATATGAACCAGTCTCAGTGTAGACCTGATCCTCTATATGAACCAGTCTCAGTGTAGACCTGATCCTCTATATGAACCAGTCTCAGTGTAGACCTGATCCTCTATATGAACCAGTCTCAGTGTAGACCTGATCCTCTATATGAACCAGTCTCAGTGTAGACCTGATCCTCTATATGAACCAGTCTCAGTGTAGACCTGATCCTCTATATGAACCAGTCTCAGTGTAGACCTGATCCTCTATATGAACCAGTCTCAGTGTAGACCTGATCCTCTATATGAACCAGTCTCAGTGTAGACCTGATCCTCTATATGAACCAGTCTCAGTGTAGACCTGATCCTCTGTAGTCTCTGATATTAACTCAAACATTTAATGAGGAGACGAAGCTTTTATTGTGAAACATCTGGTTTAATCCTTGACGAGGAGTCACGTGTGTCATGTGGAACCTGAATCTACAGCATAACTCCAGATACATGAAGTAGAAGTATATTGTACTTCAGGGCAGTACTGGACCAGGTGTACTCACGAAGTAGAAGTATATTGTACTTCAGGGCAGTACTGGACCAGGTGTACTCGTCTACCTTCACGCTGTGTGTGTCTCTGCTTGTGTGTGTTTGTGCAGAAAAAGCCAGAGAGTTTCTGCACCAATCAGGTCGCTTCATCGTGATCGGAGGAATCATCTCACCGGTTCACGACTCCTACGGAAAACCTGTGAGTCCTTCCTCTGCAGCTAGTAATCAGATTACAGCGGCTCACACACACACACACACACACACACACACACACACACACACACACACACACACACACTCATCCAGCAGCAGCAGCTCTCTTGTCCTACTTCTGCTCTGCAGAAACTCTGGACATGAATAATGAAGCTGCAGACACAGATTGTGTCTGTTGGAGATGATTCACATCAGTTATGATCGTTAATAAACGTTCAGACGACGATCGTTTCAAACTAATACTCCACACAGAGTACATGTGTACATGTACACTATGTACTACACAGACAGTGGTGGAGGAAGTATTCAGATCCTTTACTGCAGGAAAATACTAATACCACACAGTACAAATACCCTGTTACAGTAGAAGTACTAATACCACACAGTACACATACCCTGTTACAGTAGAAGTACTAATACCACACAGTACACATACCCTGTTACAGTAGAAGTACTAATACCACACAGTACACATACCCTGTTACAGTAGAAGTACTAATACCACACAGTACACATACCCTGTTACAGTAGAAGTACTAATACCACACAGTACACATACCCTGTTACAGTAGAAGTACTAATACCACACAGTACACATACCCTGTTACAGTAGAAGTACTAATACCACACAGTACACATACCCTGTTACAGTAGAAGTACTAATACCACACAGTACACATACCCTGTTACAGTAGAAGTACTAATACCACACAGTACACATACCCTGTTACAGTAGAAGTACTAATACCACACAGTACACATACCCTGTTACAGTAGAAGTACTAATACCACACAGTACACATACCCTGCTCCAGTAGAAGTACTAATACCACACAGTACACATACCCTGTTACAGTAGAAGTACTAATACCACACAGTACACATACCCTGCTCCAGTAGAAGCAGCCCACTCTTCCTCATTACTAGGTTGTTGAGGTTCATCACGTATGAACCTGTGTGTGACCGTTGTAATGAAGTTTAGATTAAACAGAAACATGAGCACCTGAGGAAGCAGGAACCTCCTCAGGACCACATGTTGCCCTGATGACTCACACAGACCACAGACCAGCGTCGTGTGTCGGTCTGATGAAAGACTTCAGTGAAGGTCTCGTGTGTCCTCAGAGCAGAAATAACTCCCGAGCGCTGTTTCCCTGTGTGTGTCTGCAGGGTTTGGTGCCCAGCAGACATCGTCTCACCATGTGTCAGCTGGCTGTCCAGTCCTCTGACTGGATCAGGTGAGACACCTCTTCTCTTTGCAAAACCTTTTACAGCTCATGTAAAACATGTGAAACTCTGAAGATAAAAAACCCAGATCTCAAGCCAGAACCACGTTCAGTCACCACACACGTTATATCATGAGATGTTTAGTTATATCATGAGATGTTTAGTTGCATCGTGAGATGTTTAGTTATATCATGAGATGTTTAGTTGTATCATGAGATGTTTAGTTGCATCATGAGATGTTTAGTTGCATCATGAGATGTTTAGTTATATCATGAGATGTTTAGTTGCATCGTGAGATGTTTAGTTATATCATGAGATGTTTAGTTGTATCATGAGATGTTTAGTTGCATCGTGAGATGTTTAGTTATATCATGAGATGTTTAGTTGTATCATGAGATGTTTAGTTGTATCATGAGATGTTTAGTTGCATCATGAGATGTTTAGTTGCATCATGAGATGTTTAGTTGCATCATGAGATGTTTAGTTATATCATGAGATGTTTAGTTGCATCGTGAGATGTTTAGTTGCATCGTGAGATGTTTAGTTATATCATGAGATGTTTAGTTGCATCATGAGATGTTTAGTTATATCATGAGATGTTTAGTTATATCATGAGATGTTTAGTTGTATCATGAGATGTTTAGTTGCATCATGAGATGTTTAGTTGCATCATGAGATGTTTAGTTGCATCATGAGATGTTTAGTTATATCATGAGATGTTTAGTTGCATCATGAGATGTTTAGTTATATCATGAGATGTTTAGTTATATCATGAGATGTTTAGTTGTATCATGAGATGTTTAGTTGCATCATGAGATGTTTAGTTGCATCATGAGATGTTTAGTTGCATCATGAGATGTTTAGTTATATCATGAGATGTTTAGTTGCATCGTGAGATGTTTAGTTGCATCGTGAGATGTTTAGTTATATCATGAGATGTTTAGTTGCATCGTGAGATGTTTAGTTGCATCGTGAGATGTTTAGTTATATCATGAGATGTTTAGTTATATCATGAGATGTTTAGTTGTATCATGAGATGTTTAGTTGTATCATGAGATGTTTAGTTGCATCATGAGATGTTTAGTTGCATCATGAGATGTTTAGTTGCATCATGAGATGTTTAGTTATATCATGAGATGTTTAGTTGCATCGTGAGATGTTTAGTTGCATCGTGAGATGTTTAGTTATATCATGAGATGTTTAGTTGCATCGTGAGATGTTTAGTTGTATCATGAGATGTTTAGTTGCATCATGAGATGTTTAGTTGCATCATGAGATGTTTAGTTGCATCATGAGATGTTTAGTTATATCATGAGATGTTTAGTTGCATCGTGAGATGTTTAGTTGCATCGTGAGATGTTTAGTTATATCATGAGATGTTTAGTTGCATCGTGAGATGTTTAGTTGCATCGTGAGATGTTTAGTTATATCATGAGATGTTTAGTTATATCATGAGATGTTTAGTTGCATCGTGAGATGTTTAGTTATATCATGAGATGTTTAGTTGTATCATGAGATGTTTAGTTGCATCATGAGATGTTTAGTTGCATCATGAGATGTTTAGTTGCATCGTGAGATGTTTAGTTATATCATGAGATGTTTAGTTGCATCGTGAGATGTTTAGTTATATCATGAGATGTTTAGTTGCATCGCGAGATGTTTAGTTGCATCGTGAGATGTTTAGTTATATCATGAGATGTTTAGTTATATCATGAGATGTTTAGTTATATCATGAGATGTTTAGTTATATCATGAGATGTTTAGTTGCATCATGAGATGTTTAGTTGCATCATGAGATGTTTAGTTGCATCGTGAGATGTTTAGTTGCATCATGAGATGTTTAGTTGCATCATGAGATGTTTAGTTGCATCGTGAGATGTTTAGTTGCATCGTGAGATGTTTAGTTGCATCATGAGATGTTTAGTTGCATCATGAGATGTTTAGTTGCATCATGAGATGTTTAGTTGCATCATGAGATGTTTAGTTGCATCATGAGATGTTTAGTTGCATCGTGAGATGTTTAGTTGCATCGTGAGATGTTTAGTTGCATCATGAGATGTTTAGTTGCATCATGAGATGTTTAGTTGCATCGTGAGATGTTTAGTTGCATCATGAGATGTTTAGTTGCATCATGAGATGTTTAGTTATATCATGAGATGTTTAGTTATATCATGAGATGTTTAGTTGCATCATGAGATGTTTAGTTGCATCGTGAGATGTTTAGTTATATCATGAGATGTTTAGTTGCATCGTGAGATGTTTAGTTGCATCGTGAGATGTTTAGTTGCATCATGAGATGTTTAGTTATATCATGAGATGTTTAGTTGCATCGTGAGATGTTTAGTTGCATCATGAGATGTTTAGTTGCATCGTGAGATGTTTAGTTATATCATGAGATGTTTAGTTATATCATGAGATGTTTAGTTATATCATGAGATGTTTAGTTGCATCGTGAGATGTTTAGTTGCATCGTGAGATGTTTAGTTATATCATGAGATGTTTAGTTATATCATGAGATGTTTAGTTGCATCGTGAGATGTTTAGTTGCATCATGAGATGTTTAGTTGCATCATGAGATGTTTAGTTATATCATGAGATGTTTAGTTGCATCGTGAGATGTTTAGTTGCATCGTGAGATGTTTAGTTGCATCGTGAGATGTTTAGTTGCATCGTGAGATGTTTAGTTGTTGAGTCTGTTGTAAACCAGTGTTTGTGGCTGTGGGTTTGCTGCAGGGTGGACCCCTGGGAGTGTTACCAGGACACCTGGCAGACGACCTGCAGCGTGCTGGAGCATCACCGCGACCTGATGAAGGTGAGGAGAAGTTTTTCTGTCAATTGTTTTGAAAAATGTCTTTAGGGCAAGGCAAAGTGGTCCCAAGGGAGCGATTCACTGACCCTTTATCGTCCACAAAGGAGTTGGGCACTCTTCTGGAGCCAGACTTAGGAGAGGAGCTTGCCGGCAAACATCTGGTTGCCGGGCCGTGGCGCATGGGGCTTGGCCGGGCACAGCCCAAAAAAATCTACGTGGAGCCGCCGCCCTGTGGGCCCACCACTCGCAGCATTAGGCATTGGAGTCGGGTGCAATGTGAGCCGGGCAGGTAAAGGTCGGGTCCTAGGTGTGCCGACCCTCGGCATCGCAGACTAGCGCTCAGGATGTGGAACGTCACCGCTCTGGTGGAGAAGGAACCGGAGCTGGTGCGGAAGGTGTAGTGGTTTCAATTAGATATATACAGTAGTTGGGCTCATAGCGCCGGTTCTGGAACCAAACTCCCGAAGAGGTGTTGGACTCAAGCCTTTTACCGGAGTTCCCCAGGATAAGAGGCGCCGGGCGTGTGTGGGGTACTCATGAGCCCCCGGCTGAGTATGGAGGAACAAGATGGTCGCCTGTATGCGACTGCGAGTCGAGGAAGTCTCTGACTGTTGGTTGTGCCTGTGCACCGAACAGCAGTTTGGAGGACCCGCCTTCTTAGAGCCTCTGGGTGGCGTTCTGGGAAGGGTGCCGGCTGTTGGTGTGGAGAGTTTCAGATATGTTGATGATAGTCTTCATGATATTCCCCATATTGCCTCCTCTGTCTGTGACTGAGAGTATTGTCAGTTTGTTCCGTCTCCGTTAAAGTGTTGCCGTTATTTGGAGAACGTCTGTTTTATCACAATATCTTTGTTCCTCAGAGAGTCACCGGCTGCATTCTGTCCAACGTCAACACGCCATCGACGACTCCTGTGATTGGTCAGCCACAGAACCAGACCCCGCCCCCCATCTACCAGAACCACAGCAACATGAATCACAAGCCCACAGCCAGTGAGTCACCTTCCTCCATCACTTATTCCATCCACCAGTGAGGGTTAAAGGAGCAGTTACATGTAGTTATTTGTTGATGAAAGTGTCTGGAGTCTAACCTTCCCTCTGGTTCTCTCTCTGCTCAGTCAAGCTGTGGGGGAAGGTCAGTGAGAGTTTTGGAAAGATTTGCTGCGTCCGCCCTCACATCGAACGCTTCACCTTCATCGGTAAGTAGAAGAGTACACATTCAGAAAGGAGGGAAACCAACTGCGATCATCAGCCAGTGACCCCGATAGGACTCAGAGGTCCTCTTCAACTTTAAAGGCCTTTAGTCCGTCAGTTTTGGAAAACATGGTACTAACCAGTAGTTTCTGTTTGTAAAACCCCTCAACGTTCAAAGGTTCGATCCTTGACGTGTTCTGAGTCGAAGTGTCCTTGAGCAAGACACTGTCCCTCTAGCTCCTTTAGCTGCTAAAGACTCACCAGCTGGTCTCTAACTGAGTCTGTCTGCTGAGCTGGTAGTGAACACTGGCTTTTTACAGCTTTTATTATGAAACCATGTGAGGCTGAACCGGACAGGAAATGTGCAGCGAAACCAGAACAAAGAAGCTGAAAGAGGCTAAAAAGCTCTGTGGAGCTGCAGAGATAGTGAGCGTTCTCTGAGAAACCCTTTAACGTTACACACAGTCAATCCATCCATTGATCCACAACATGACAGTATTGATTAGTGCATCTTAAACAAACCTTGTAGTTGGTTGGCAGCGCTCTTGCAGTGACACATTGAGACCTTCATTGTTAACACTGGAGAAATGTTAAACTCTTGTGTTGTGTTTCGTTGTGTCAGATGAAAACGCTAACCTGGGGACCGCGATGAGATACGAGGAGATCGGTGAGTCGTCTCTTCAGCACCTGAAACCTGAACAGACTCCTGTGTCGTGTCCTCTGGTTTTCCTTCCTGCTGTGTCTGAATTCCTTCTGGTTTGTTTGTATCCAGTAAACATGTTGTTTACTGAGTAAACATGTTGTTTACTGAGGACATGTCTCTTTCCTCCTGCCTGTTTGTCGTCTGTAGAGTTACGCATCTTGCTCCTGTGTGGCAGTGATCTCCTGGAGTCCTTCTGCATCCCTGGTCTGTGGAAGGACAGTGATGTAAGCACACGGTAGCCCCGCCCCCCGCCCAACATGTAGCCCCGCCCCCCCTCGCTCTTTCCTTCGAAACGCCATCGTAATAACCTGACAGGTCATTTCCATGGTCGACAAAGGAAATACCTGCAAAAAGACAGCGTTGGCATGCAGCGGTATTCTTCTCTCATACTGCTAACGAGCTAAACATCATGCTAATATGAATGCTAGCTGTTAGCAAGTGAGCATGAAGGAATCAGTAGTAGTCCTTTTATGGGAATTATTTTGAATTCAAAGACAGAACTTTGTAATCAAAGATAATGATTTAACAAAAATACCATGCTGTGGTCATCCCAACGAGATAAAACATTGAAAATCAGTTTTTAGCTGATGGTAACACATCACATGTATACAGGCGATGAAGAACCGACCATTACTGAGCAGGAACAAGAAACCTTGATTCACCCCAAAGCCAATGTTTGGGATCAGTTCATGTTAGAAGTGGTTAGTTAGTACTTTGGTTGTTGAGTGAATAAGAACCACTCCAGCTGTCACTTTTGTATGAACAACCAGAAGTGAAGCTTCACGTTCGGTCTGAACAAACCTGAGACTTGTTTTTTATGTCTTTGTGTGTTTGAGACGCTGCAGACACTAAACTGTAATGTGATCGCTCGGGGTTTGTCCACTGAAAGAGCTGCTTGTTGTTATTATAAGTGTCTGACTACACTGTGGAGAGACAACCTTTTCCTTCTGTTTGTCATTGTGTCGTGAGACTTGTTGCTGGAAGGCGAGCTTGTGGAAGCGACGCCAGATTTCAGAACAAGACTTCCCAGAGCCAGACTCTGTTCTCTCCATGATGTTGTCAGACTCCCATAATAACAACAACCAGCCCTCTTAGTGGAGGAGCATCGACTGTGAGGAGGAGCAGCGCGTTTAGCTCCTTCAGTACTGGACCAGTTTTAAAACTACGTTGTCCTCATTAGTCACTTAGAAAGACGAACATGAGAGAAAAGGTTGAAACTTACAGAAGTTGCCCTTTACGGTGCAGTAGTTCAAATGAAAAGGTCCTGCTAGTTTCTGCAAGTCACAAAAAGGTGTCTAAAGTTTTGTCTTGTAGAAACTTACAGGTTTGTGTTCTGGAGGATGGAGTTTGTTAACAGCCGGGTCACTTCAGCAGAAGTTCACCTGTGAATCCTGCTGTGACCCTGATCCTGGAGAGTCCAATGAGCTGGATCGATGTGGTCTAACTGTGTAGCGTCGCCGCCTCGAGGACCGACTGAAGGTGTTTTTTGTCTCTGTGGTTTCAGATGGAGGTGATCGTGGGGGATTTCGGGATCGTGGTGGTTCCTCGTGACGGAGCCGACACGGAGAGGATCATGAATCACTCCTCCATTCTCCGCAAGTTCAAGGTGGACATTACACGACACTCTGGTTCCATCTGACGGAGAAAAACGTCCTCTTCCTCTTTGTTAATGTGATCTCTGTTCTCGTCTTCAGGACAACATCACCATGGTGAAAGACGGGATGAGCCACCCGATGTCCATCGTCAGCTCCACCAAGAGCAGGTGATGACGGTTGTTACTGTGAGACTCATCACTGATGGACAGTTAGTACTCTACATGAATGTAGAACGTGTCTTCACCAACAGATGTTCTTTAGATGTTCTTGAGTTCTTAGAGGTAGATGTTCTAATTAAACTCTGATCAAAGAGACAAATCCTCTGAACAACAGAAGATTAACAGATAAACAGATTAACAGATCAACAGATTAACAGATTATCAGATTAACAGATTAACAGATAAACAGATTATCAGATTAACAGATTAACAGATTAACAGATCAACAGATTATCAGATCAACAGATTAACAGATTAACAGATTATCAGATAAACAGATCAACAGATTATCAGATTAACAGATTAACAGATAAACAGATTATCAGATTAACAGATTATCAGATTATCAGATAAACAGATTATCAGATCAACAGATTAATCGTAATTCCTTCACGAGTCGAAAACTGAAACAAAGCTGAAAACCTGGTTGATGGAGGTACGTGGTTGTTGTTGGACAGTGATGAAGAGTTAAATCGGTTAAATCTAAAATGTAATAATCTGCCCCCCCCCCCCCCCCCCTCTCTCAGACTGGCCCTGCAGCACGGTGACGGACATGTTGTGGACTACCTGAGTCAGCCCGTCATCGACTACATCCTGCAGAGTCAGCTGTACATCAACGCCTCCGGGTAGAGACGACAACCTGCATGAGAACAGGGAGAGCGGAGGCGGGGGGAGGGGTGGGGGGGGGGCTACCTATGACATCATCTATATAAATATAACACCACCCCTCCCTAAAAAAAAAACAACGTAAACTTCCTTCTCTGTCTTCTGTGTCAAACATATACTCTTCTTTGAGCTTTTTCCACTGGAGCATTAGTTCCCTCCTTCTGTCTGTGTCATGTGACGTCACCATCAGGAAGGGGGCGGGGCCTCTTGGGATGAGAGGGGCGGGGCCTCTTGGGATGAGGGGGGGGGGGGGGTTGGAGGTGAACCCTGCAGGGCTGCAGGCGTGTCATTGATGTATTTCTCCACCTGCGGTGGTGACGGCGGTGTTTTCCTCACTCTTGTTTGTGTTCTGTCTTTATTATAATAAAGTTTCGAGGGTGCATGACACACACAGCCAGGCATGCTCAGTGAAGCCGGGGCAGATGGGTAAAAAAAAAGGTTAAAGGACGAGGTCATCGGGCCTGATGCAAGAACGGACACGCAAGAACAAAGCCTCCGAGTCTCCTCGTGTCAGCGACATCGTTTCAGAGTGAAGTGGTCTCTTCTTCATCTCAATTAACTTGGAGTTTAATTAAACCAAAATAAAACTAAAGTTTAGACAATCAAGCAAGTAAAAAAAACTCAAATTGAGTTTATAGAGTTGCTGATATTCTGTTCAATGACTTTCTTTGATCCAAAGTGAACAGCAGCTCTTTGTTTCAGACAGAAGCAGCTGAAAGCTCTCGTCTCCTGAATCCATTGAGAAAACCTCAAAAAGTGACTTTTAATGTGCACACGTTAGCGACACAGACGCTATCGTGCTAACAGTCTGAGGTTATGTAAACTGTCTGCACAGACAGAAGAAGTAGTCCCCCGGCAGCGGTGAAGACGCTGCTTGTACAGAAACTCGTTGTGAATCTTAATCTTTGTAAATCCAGATTTCTACAGAATGCAGAACCGTTGTTTGCATGAGGCCCCGACACAGAGCACAGAGCCCACGCTGACACCCTGAGATAGCGCTGAACATCACCACCATGATCAACTCCTGTCAAACAAATCCTCAGCAGCAGTGTGCTTGTTGTTGTTGTTGTTGTTGTTGTTGTTGTTGTTGTTGTTGTCGGAGTGTTTCTTTTCTTCTTCATGTGCTCTGTTGGCTCTTCTTCCTGTAGACTGCATGCTAACACACGTTTAGGTTCCGGCATGAACGTCCATCACTCACTACATTATGGTCTGTTAAAAAAAACAGCAACAAAAACACAAACAGTATAAATACGTATATATACTGTATATATACAGTATATATACTGTATATTTACGTATATATACAGTATATATACAGTATACTGTATATATACAGTATATATACCGTATATATACTGTATATACACTGTATACTGTATATATACAGTATATATACAGTATATATACAGTATTCTGTATATATACAGTATATATACCGTATATATGCTGTATATACACTGTATATTTACGTATATATACAGTATATATACAGTATACTGTATATATACGTATATATACCGTATACTGTATATATACGTATATATAAGATATAGAGTGGGGACCATCATCACCCACGTCTGTCCATTTTCTATTGACTGTAAATGTTCAGATCAAACAGCTCGTCCATGTGAAGTCTGTCTGCAATGATTAGACATTTATTTATTCATGTCTCCTGTGTGTGTGTGTGTGTGTGTGTGTGTTTATTTCAGGTCACTTTTTGTTGAACCATGTAGCTAAAAAATAAATCTTGTTTTCTGTATTAATCTGCCTTCTGATTGTAAACTGTGATGCGCTATGAAAGATATATAATATATGAAATATGTGACATTACACATATTTAATTGGTTGTTATAACTAGAGGTTATTATCTGGATAATCTAAATGTACAATGTGTAATATCAGTGAATAATGAAACCACTGGAACATAAGTCACAAAGTGCAGCAGGTTTTTATTTCAAAGCAGTTTCAAACAAACATATTTCTGCCGACGGAACACTGAATGTAAAAAAGATGAAAGAATGTACTTTATGTACAGTTATAAATAGAATAGGTTTACATTCACACACATTCATCATCAGAAACACACACACACACATAGATCCATGTCCACAGCAGGCAGGATGTGTATTTATTATATTTAACTACCTGCAGCAGTCGTTTAGGATTATTAAAGGTCATCAGTAGCTGCTGTGTGCAATAACACAGCTATCAACAGTTTTTACTGTAAAACACAAAAACAACCTGTAGAAAAACAGGAAGACTGATATTAACAGACACTCACGCATGACCTGAACGCAGCACGAGGATCACGGTCACCGGATATCTCCAGACTCAGGTATAGTATTTACACACACACACACACACACACACACACACACACACACACATTACGACCAATGAAAACACTCCTGAAGTGAGCCATGTGACTTCAGAGGAATCCAGACCATAAAGCGGTGACGTGCTTTAATGTGGCCGAGTGAATGAAATGTGACGACAGATGTGACGTAACGTGAAGACAGGGAAGCTCTGAGGAGCACTAATACCAAGTTGCATTATGGGAAATGTAGGATCCGGTGACAGCGAATCACAGCAGCTGAAGCACTTTGTTCATGAAAGAACTTTTCTCGTGATACTTGTGTTAATATGAGCATTGATCGGTGCGTTTAGCAGCAGGAGAATCCCTGCTTTACAGCAGCTAGATGTGGTTTAGGGCTTCTCCGTGGGGGGTCTGTTGTAGCAGCCCTTGGGGACGGCCTCCAGGATGTCCTCCAGGTTTTTGATGTCTCTCATGATGGCCTCGATGTCCAGGTTGATGTCGTTCACCCGGCGGCTCAGGCCGGCCTCCTGCTGCTCCATGTTCCTCAGCCGAGGCCTCAGCAGGTCCTCCACGTCTCCCTGAGCGCCGGCCACAGAGTCCTCCAGACGCTTCAGCTGCGTGTCGTCCACCGCACCGGTCTGGTCTGAGGAGGAAGAGGAGGAGAAGAAGAAGGTGAATATAGTTCTGCTTCTCGTGGTTTGATGCTAGAAACCAGAGAGAACATGGCTGAACTCACTCATGTTGGCCAGCAGACTGCTGATGTCTCTCAGGGTTTGTCCCACGGCTTCTCGGGTCCGTCTGGCGTTGACGGACGCTTCGGTCGCATCATCAGCGGCCTGCAGAGTAACACACATTCACGTCACGGTCGGGACGGGGTTAACCTCCCACAACGAGCCTACGTGACCTCATATCACTCGTTATCCTGAACCTGTGAAGCACGTTTGGTTTCATAAAAACAGAAACTAAACTAACTATCTCTGGGAAACATTAGTGAAGAATCCTGCCCGGAAAATTGGGACGAAATACGAAAACATTTCCCAGAAAAGTGCAAATCTGATTTGACCTGACCAGAGGAAGAGGTATGACGCAATCATGCGCTCTGTTTTTGGATCAATAAACGATGCGTCCTGCGTCTCTCCTCCTTGTTTACCTCCTTGGCGTCGGCCCACAGCTCCCTGCCGGCGTTCAGCTCCGAGTCCACTTCTCCGGCGGCGTCCGACGCCTGCGTCTTCAGGTCCTGCGCGTCCTTGTTCAGCTTGGTGGCTTCGTCCAACAGACCAGCGTGAGACGGCAAATTCCCAAATGTATCCTGAAGAGAAAAGAGAACCCGAGTCAGCACCGAGCGGACGTCCGAATGCAGGAATCAGACGGGCTTGTATGCAGAGATCGAATGTAATCCCACTACAGCCAGAGGAAGAACAAGTACCCATAGTGCAATCTAACGATACACAGATAACTTAATTAACTCAATCAATTCAAAAATGTTCCAAGAAAAGAACAAATAACAGCAGTCGACGGACACACTGACCCGATAAGAGACGAGAACCTACGAGAACGTTAACGGCCTTCAAACAGCGAGTTAACGGTGTAGACGCGCCAACGTCGCCCTCTACAGGCAAGACCGGCAACGACAGCTTCAGTGCTATTCTCACCTCCTTTTATATTTTACAGACTAAACTCAGTTCTCTCAGCTTTGAGTTGCATTGTTTGTCCTGCAGGAAAGGAATTAAATGGGACGAACGAGGTGGACGACAGATTCCAAAAAGCTATTCAGTAAAGGAAATAAACGACAAAAACACGAATACAGTTGAGAATGAAAGACGTTCAGGTTCGGAATAGAAAACGACTCGAGTTGCTCCGAAGTTCCAGAAAAAGTTGAGTTAGTTTTGTTTTCCTATGAACCGTGTGTTGCTGCTGAGCTCTCATGTCAACACACAACTGCTCCCACTGATGAAGACCAAGGGAAACAGTCGAAAGCTCCAGAAACCTTGAGATGAAACTCGTCTCACAGCGCCGGTAATCTTTTTCAGATTCCTCATTTCTGTGGCCGATCGGTCGTTACCTCCAGGTTCTTGACCTGGTTCGTCAGCACGCCGATGGATCCGAGCGCCTTGTCGTAGCCTTGAGAGACGTCTCCCAGGACGGAGACCGTCTCCGCGTTGTTGGCGACGGCCTGCTGGATGGCGGCGTTGATGCCGGGGAGTCGCTTGATGGCGGCGTCGGCCTGAGCTTTGCCGTCGTCGATCTGCTGGTCGAACCCTGTGGAGGAAGAACGAAGAGGAGTCGCATTCAGTCCAGAGTTCATAGGGCAACCAGAGAGAGTCTGTCTGTCTGTCTGTCTGTCTGTCTGTCTGTCTGTCTGTCTGTCTGTCTGTCTGTCTGTCTGTCTGTCTGTCTGTCTGTCTGTCTGTCTACCTCTCAGGGTGTTCAGGGCGTCGTCTAGCTCCTTGGTGTTGCCGTTGATGCGTTGCAGAGCGTCCTCGGTGTCGGTCTTGGCGACGTTGACTCTGTCCAGCAGCTTGTTGAAACCCTGCAGAGAGGAAAACCACATCAACTCAACTCAACAAGGGAAGTGTTCATTCTAGACGTCCGCAGTGTGTGAAATACACGGGGTTTCTAGGGGGGTCCGAGGCCCCCGATTGACACGTCAGACCCTGAATAGCAGAGTTATAGCGAGGGGTCTCTAACATCATCTTTTGGACAGATTTGATCCAGTGCCTTTCGCAAGAACCTGGATTAAAGCAGGTCATCGTCTAACTGGATTGGCCCCTGGGTATTTTGCATCTTGGATGTCAGACTGACTTCCCATAATCCTTCAGTACCTGCTGGGCGGCCTTGCCCCTCGCTAGCAGTTCCCCACTGATGCCCTTGTCCTGCAGCACGCCGTCCTGCAGCACCTCCAGGTCTGAGATGTCCTTATCCACCTCCTTCTTCACACCGTCCAACCTGGACACCATGTCGTCCACCTGCCCCTGAGCACGAGGAGGACAGAATAAGAACTTTGAGTGTGTCCTTTGAGGTTGGGAGGACTCGTTGTTTTCTAAAGGTGGACTGCACATCTCGGTCTCACCTTCAGGGACAACGGGATGCTTTGCCCCAGCTTGGCGATTTCTTTCAGCATGCCGTCCGCCATTTTGCTCTCATCTTTGGCCTCGCCGCTCAGCCGGGTTGCCTGGTTCTCCAAACCCTTCACCTGGCCCGAAGTCTTGTCGTACCTGGACACACGGACATCATCAGTTCAGAGTCTCAAACGCAGATTGACGTTTGTCCCGGTGTCCTTGATCATTGATAATCTACTACCGGGTCATCCACTGGGAATGCTTCACCTTCTGTCCTGTCAAACCCTAACACATGAACCTCGTATCCATCCATCCATCTATGGAGAGTCAGGATTAAGCACTTATCCAACAAGTTCCTCTACCTTCAGTCTGCTCTTCAGACCGGATCGCACCAGCATTGTCCGGTGAAAACAAACCCGTCCTCACCAAGGAGATCTCTGGGACTCGTAGTGTCCGCTACAGTCTCGTACCTTTTGTCTTCTTGTTATTGACAAATACTTTTACAACAACGAAACAGACACTGAGGATAAATGAACAGGTCACATATTACCCATAATCCCCCTGTTAGTAACTGAGGAATGTTAAGTGGGAGGAGCTCAGACTCACATGGTTTTGAGATCTCCGATCAGCTCTTTGACTTTGTTCTCTTTGTTCATGAGGGTTCGAACCAGAGCGAGACTCTTCTCTGAGTCACTCAGAGCTTCTTTGGCGCTTTGCTGCACAGCGTCCGCCGTCGTCTGCTGCCTGCAGGACGGGACGGAGAGGAGGAAGCGATGAAGACGTGGTGTCAAAACTCTTCATCGGTTTATCAGCGTTTTTAACCATGAAATGAATATGATGGACTCACTTATCAGCCAGACTGGTGGCCGTCTTCTCCAGAGAAGAGAGGAGGTTTGAACCCCACGGAGCGTCTCCAAGAGGAATCTCCTGACAGGAAGGAAGAGACCGAAGCAGCTGTTAGAGGGGGAAGTAAACCTGCCAATCATCGTCACAAGCTCGCTGATCAATCTGCCTTAGATTGATTTCCTACTTGAAACAGACGAACGTCAACGTTGATCAGATCTATCAAGAGTCATAAAGACCGATGTCTCTTCCAGTAACTGAAGATTCAAATCTGAAGACATTATAAACACATTTATGCTCCTTTAAACTCCAGATATGACCTTCTGACTCTATGTTCTTACAGCTGATCTGAGGTTGGCCTTGGCCTCGTCCAGTTTGCGTTTCATCTCCTCCATCAGACTCCGAACCTCCTCCACCTTCGTCTTGTACGTCTGCTGCTGTCGTTTGGCGTCGTCCGCCTTATCGCCGACGTTCTGGAGGACCCGGCCCTCGGCCAGCTGACTCCTGCTGATGGAGGTCAGGCGGCCCTGCAGCTTCTTCTCCAGACCTGTTGGAACACGGGAGCATGTTGGCGTCACTTTGTCAATCGCCACGTTAAATAAAAGACAATCTTTAAAAACAGGATGAACGAAATGTCTTACCTTCCAGCAGATCGGTCTCGTCCTGCAGGTTGTCCACCAGCTCCTCCATGGCCCTCAGAGCAGCCTCCATCTGATCCTTGCCGGCTGGATTCAAACCCCCGGCCGTTACTGAGAACTGAGTCTCCAGCTCCTTCAGTTTGCCGGCGTACGCCTCCATCTGAAAACACGCAGAGTTCAACCAACTCAATTAACCCCCGTTTGTTATTGTGATTGACGTCGCTGTGTTGCCAAATCTCAGGTCGTTCCACTAATCACAGGGTTGCGGGTTCGATCCCCCGGCTCCCCCTCTCCACATGTTCTCTTGTCCTTGAGAGAGACACCTCGACGTGTGAGCGAATGAGAGGCAGTGTTGGTGCTGACATCGGCATGCTAACGTGCTAATGTTGAGCAGGTACAGTGTTTACCATGTTCACCATCTTAGCTTAGCCTATTAGCATGCTAATGTTAGCTAATTGAATGTCTTCTGTTCTGCAAGTGTTTGGTCATAAACCAGAAGTAACGTGTCGACCCGATGACGGCGCTATGATGACGAGTCAGAGGATCATTTCAGTGATCGTGGTTACCTTTGTCTTGATGGGGCTGAAGCAGGCGGGACAGTCGGACCTCTGGCACCTCAGACCCTCGTAGCCCGGTTTGCACCGACAGCGACCCGAATCATCACACTGTCTGGACTCAGAGCCCCGAAGGTCGCAGTCACACGCTGGTCCACGAAAACAAGAGAGGGAACAACCGTTTACACGTGTGACCCACAATGCAATGCGTTATTATATTAGAGTTAAAACAGCGGTGAACAATGTTCGGGTGTAACCATTTCAATTCAGCCAAATTTCACCTAAAATACTGAACATTTACTTTGCTTTTACCCAACAAACCAAATACAATTTTAATTTACAATAATAAGCAGAATAAAGTGCATGCCGATCATTGAAAGATTGATTATTACAATCAATGGTCCAGAGAGTGTTCTTACGTTTGCAGGCGTCGGTGGCTTGTCCGTGGTAGAAGCCGGTCTCACAGGCCTCGCACCTCAGACCCACCGTGTTGTTTGTACACTTCAGACATTCGCCGCTGCTGCGATCGCAGCTTCCCGCCACGCTGACGTCAATGTGGCCGTTACACCGGCAGGGCTGGCAGGTCTGCTGCACAACGTCGCCGCGAGGAGGACCGCGGTAAAAACCCTCCTGACAGGCGTCACAGCGAGGACCTGAGGGGACATGGTGTAGATTTAGCTTCATATAGGAAGACGAGCAACTATTCATCCAGTTTCACTTCAGAGAAGGAAGAACACATAAAGAAGGATGTGGGAGCAACCACAACCTCTGATTAACCAAAGCTTCATGTGTTAAAGCTGCATTCTCTCTAGTGTCCACCAGGGGGCGACTCCTCTGGTTGTATAGAAGTCTATGAGAAAATGACTCTACTTCTCTCTTGATTTATTACCTCAGTAAACATTGTAAACATGAGTTTATGGTCTCAATCTCTAGTTTCAAGTCTTCTTCAATACAGCATGATGTTCATTTAGTAAATGATGGTCCATTTAGAGTCACACAGACCATAAAGCAGGGGATGCTTTAGGGGCGGGGCTACGCTGTGATTGACAGGTACAGTCTGTGGTTACAGCTCATTGGTTGCACTTAAAGGTCACCGAGGAGCGTTTGATTAAAGTTTAGATATATAGATATCAAGATATAGATATAAGTTGGGTAATACCCACGGCAGCAGTGTTTAAAGTGTCCATACACATATTTCTGTGTACATGTTTGAACAATATGAGGCGCAAACGGGGGAAGCGATGACGAACAGATTTCTAATCTCGCGTGACGTCATAGTGGTAGAACTGTGACGAGATATAATAGTGCTGGAGACCAACCTGTGGTTCCGGTTGGACAGCTGTCACAGCGGGGCGCCAGTGAACCTGCAGGCAGCGAGCAGGACGCTCCGTCCGGACAGGGACACTTCACACAGCTGCGGGGCTGGAAGGGGTCCCGGTAGAAGCCGTCGGAGCAGCTGAGCTCTCCGGGCGTCTCGTCGGCGGAGTAACAGTCGCCCGTCTGCGGGTCGCAGCTGCCTCCTCTGCAGCTGCAGGGCTCGCAGGTGCCGAAGGCGTCGTCTGCGGGGGTCCCGCGTCTGAAGCCCGCAGCGCACCGCTCGCAGAACTCGCCCTCGTAACCCGGCGGGCAGCTGCATTTCTGGACCCAACGTGCCGGGGCGCCGCCGGCCCGCCGCGCCGTCACCAGCCGCACGTTGGCGAGATACCCGCGTCCTGAAAACACACAACAGTTCAATCAAGATCGTCCTCCAAATACCTAGAACAAAACAAGTCAACGTGTCTTTTTATGGACGAACTGTGTTTAAAGTGCTGAAAGCGGAAAGTTTAGCTTTATTTTGAAAAGCTGTGTACTTTGGTCTGATGATGTGAACAGAAGAGCCAGCTGAAGGAATATACATTTGAGACAACAAGTTGCTCTCTGAAACAAAAATAAAAGGAAGCACAGAGTGGATGAGGAAAGGAAGTAAGTCAGAGAGAGGGAAGGAAAGAAGGAAGCTCACCATTTTCTCCGAATGTTGTCCGGATCTTGACGGCGGTGAGGTTCTGGAGGAGCATCTGGAACTGTGAGGAGGAGAGCTGAGGCCTCCACCTGCTGCCGGGCTGCTCATCCAGTCTGCTCACCACACAGGAGAAATGTTAAAGTTCACATTCAAACACTGGGCCTTCACAATAAAAGCATGGAACACATCTACAGTTAAAGCTCCTCTTTGTTCTGTTGTTCTCTGGAAGGTAAATATGGTCTCAACATTGGTTTTGTTCTACTATTATTTTCACTATTGTGAAATCGTAATGATTTACTGTGGTCATGACTATTATTTTAACCATTTTAAATTCCCTAAAAGAACCCTTAAAAAGGAGTTTAAATGGGCAAAAGAACCCTAAAAAGTACCTTAAACCTAAACAATTTAAATTCCTTTTTATTTTATTTTGACTCTGATTATTTTAGATTATTGCTTCAATATAAACCTGATCCTCCAGTAAATGCTGCGTGTGTTTCTACTTGCTCTGATAGCAGAAGACTCTTCAGGAATGTTCACTCTTGAGCGCAAAAGAAAACATTTCAGTTGGAACAGGAACGAGGGGCGTTTGATTTAAGCAGCCTGGAACACCGGGTGGGCGGGGCTTATCGATGTTCTGACCTGAATATGTAGTTTATCTTCTGTCCACAGGGGACGATGGAGCGCAGGTCGCCCAGCGAGGCCGCCGCTCGGAGGCCGCCGCCTTCCAGAACCACGTCGTTGGTGGACGGGTGACGGACGCCGCGGTCCAGACGCAGCGAGAAGGAAAAGTTCTGACCGTAACTCAGCACCTGATTACGCAGGTAAGGAACTGTGGGAGAGAAACACCTGGTGAGGAGGGAGGAGACGAGAGGAGAGGACAGAGGACAAGACAAAAGGATGTGTGCAGAGAGAATAGGAGAGGAGACAAGGAGGCGAAAAGGAAAGGAAATGATGGCAGCGGTGAGGAAAGTAGGGGCTGGGCAAGTGAGGAGAGGAGGCGAGGAAAGACAGAAAAGGTTAGAAGGAGGATGAGAGGGAAAGAATGGGAAGGAGAAATGAGAAGGAGGAAAGGAAAGGAAAGAAGGACAAGGAGACATGGAGAGAGAATTAGGAGGAAGGAAATAAGGGAGAGAAAAGAGGACATGAGAGGAGGAGAAGAGGGTGTATAGAAAAAAAGAGAAGTAGAAGACAGGAAAGAGGGAGACATGATAGAGAAGGGAGGAGAGAGAAGGAAAGGAAACAAGGACAAGGAGACACAGTAGGAGGAGGTGAGGAGGAAAGGAAAAGAAAGAAGGAGACAGAAATCGGGGGGAAAATACATGAAAGAAATGAAAAGCAGATGACAGAAGGAGCGTAAAGGAGGCGGGGCTTGTTCTCACCTGGGGCGTACAGGTAAACGGGCAGGCTGTTTTTGGAGATCACCTCCAGGTCGTGGTGTTTCGGTGACCAGCGGAAGTGAACGTCGTCGGGGGTGAAGCCTCGCGCTGTCGCCGCCTTCCAACCGTCCGGACCTGAAGACACGGCACAGAGAGTCCGTTACAACCGGTGTTCTCTGAGGCTTTTATTTTGAAATGATTACCCAGAATCCATGACTGAGATTGACAGGGAGGTCTTTTATTGTGAAAGTTACCGTCGGCAAAGGTGGAGGTGATGTTGTGAACGGAGTAACCAGATTGTGCAGAACATTTTCTGCTGTGACCGTAACAGAAACACATCTGACTCCCAGAATCCTCTCTGGGCTGACGTCTAAAAAAACAACACAACAAGCGACAGGAAGTTAGACCAGAAGTGACTCATAGATTTAAGCACTGAAAGGAGTTGAAGCGTCAGAAGAAGTTAAAGCACTGAAAGGAGTTGAAGTGTTAGTTAAGGTTAAAGCACAGAAAGGAGTTGAAGCGTCAGAAGAAGTTAAAGCACTGAAAGGAGTTGAAGTGTTAGTTAAGGTTAAAGCACTGAAAGGAGTTGAAGTGTCAGAAGAAGTTAAAGCACTGGAAGGAGTTGAAGTGTCAGTTGAAATTAAAGTGTTGAAAGTAGTTGAAGTGTCAGAAGAAGTTAAAGCACTGGAAGGATTGCTAGTTGAAGTTCATTAATTAAAGAGACGCTGATGTAAATGTGAGATAATTTTACAGGTTTCTTCACCTTTGCGAGCAGCCGTTTGGTCCGATCGGTCCGTCTGGGCAGCGGTCACACTTATCTCCTGTGACTCCTTCTTTACAGCTGCAGCGCCCCCTGCTGTCACACGTGGCACTGACGGAACCTGGAGGCAAATAAACAGGATTAGTTTCTCTTTTTCAGAACTTTGGTGAGTGATTTATTTAAAAGGTACATGTTGTGGTTTCTCACCTGCGGGGTTGCAGCGGCAGGGCGAGCAGCTCAGCGCCGCCGCCCCCACCAGGTGGAAGCCGTCCTTGCAGCGCTCACAGTGGCGTCCCACAGTGTTTCCCTGACAGTCGACGCAGTGCAGGCCCAAGGCGTCCCGGAGGCAGTACCGAGATCTCCCATTACAGTCGCAACGCACTGTCGCTGCAGGAGGAGACAGGGAGGTAAAGGTCGTTTCATTTTGTTTAGTTATAAATGTATTTATATCATTCATCGTTCATTGTTATCCATCGTTTATCCATACCGGCCGAAACCAGTCTAAACCTGCAAATACTAGTTCAAACCAGTCCATACCATTTGAAACCAGTCCATACCGGTCTAAACCAGTCCATACCGGTCTAAACCAGTCCATACCGGTCTAAACCAGTCCATACCGGTCTAAACCAGTTGATACCGGTCTAAACCAGTCCATACCGGTCTAAACCAGTCCATACCGGTCTAAACCAGTCCATACCGGTCTAAACCAGTCCATACCGGTCTAAACCAGTCCATACCGGTCTAAACCAGTCCATACCGGTCTCACAACTGCTTTTTTTCAGAATGTAGTCTCATGAAGTCATTGTTTTGCATTAGTCTCACTTACTTTCTCAGTTTTAAAGGTTGTTTTAAGGATTAAATCTTTGACATAATCGTAATCACATTTATGTTTAATTTAGATTTTGTAGAAATGTAACATTTGTCCTGAGGGTGGCGCAAGAAGAATGAACATGTTTTCAATTAGAATAATACTGGAAACAAATTGACATTTTGAACCGATGGTTGTGTTGGAGGAAGGTCAGAAGGTCATGAAATATTTAGGAAAAACCCACAAATTTAGAATCTGAGTCCTGTGGTTTGTTCTTAAATCCCAGAGAGAGCTGCACCTCCTATAGCCTGAAGCCCTGAAGACAAATCCTCAGAGTCCACAGAGTCCACAGAGTCCCACCCAAAGCAGCCAACGCCTCGTCTGAGGAAACAACACAACCCTCTCTGACAACGCTTCATCTTGAATTCTGAGAGAGTCTCAACAGGCTGCTGCTTGTCACTGCTGTGGGCTCAGAGCGGGAAGTTCATGCCCATAAACAGTCTTCAGTGGTGAAGTTAAGTCACGACAGGCAGGAAGAATGAGCGTCTGTGGGAATTGAATTCATCAGGAATTCAGGAGCTTGAATCAGCCAGACTGATGGATCTAAATAAATCATGTTTCAGATCAAATTCTGAATAACTCTAATAATAAAAATAACAATAATAAGAATAAACTCTAAATTAAGTTCTTCTCAAATTAGGTGATGCCAGAATGATGTCGAAAACCTGCGAAAACCAGTCTAAACCAGTCCTTACCAGTCTAAACCAGTCTAAACCAGTCTAAACCAGTCTAAACCAGTCCATACCAGTCTAAACCAGCCTAAACCGGTCCATACCAGTCTAAACCAGCCTAAACCGGTCCATACCAGTCTAAACCAGCCTAAACCAGTCTAAACCAGTCTAAACCAGTCTAAACCAGCCTAAACCAGTCTAAACCAGTCTAAACCAGTCTAAACCAGTCCATACCAGTCGACACTGATTGTAACTGGTCAAAGTAGAGCTAATGCTAACGCAGCATCTCTTGGATAGCTAACAAGCAACAGAGCGGCGGTAGCTCAGTCTGGAGGATCGCCGGTTCAAGTCCTCGAATGGACCTCCTGGGTACTACCCGGATGCCCTTGGGCAAGGCACCCGACCCCAAAGAACTAAATTTCACATCCAGGATGTGTTTAGCCTAGCTTAGCACAAATACTGGAGGCAGGTTGGGGGGGGCTCCACCGCTTCATACGTCTTCAGTGTTTTTTATCCTGATGGAGTAAAACACAAACACTTTTTAAACTACGTACTGTTTACAGGTCGGTGTCGTTAAAAGTGAGTTTAATTTGTCGGCGGTGAGTTCAGGGTGCGTCTGTTTGTTCTGGTGTCCGAGGTTCAGCTTCAGATATCAGCCTGTGATTCACGGCGTGACTCACTCAGTGAGAACAGTCGGTGTTCATCATGAGGCGTCACTGACTTCTTACTCCACAGGTTTCCACCATCCACACGAAGCAGAACGTTTAGTTTAAGTATTATTTAACCGTTGTTTACCTCAGGATGCTCCGATTGAGATTTGAGAGTTTCACAAAGGCGCCACATAAACACACAAATAACACATAAACACACAAATAACACATAAACACACAAATAACACATAAACACACAAATAACACATAAACACACAAATAACACATAAACACACAAATAACACATAAACACACAAATAACACATAAACACACAACAGACTGAAAACAAAGCAGAAGAACTCAATCAAAGGATTTTCCTTTTGTTTTTAAATCTCTCTGTTGATAAAATAATCTAGTTTAAAGTAAAATAACACGTTATACTTCTGATTCAACGATTTGTGTTAACTCCAAATTATGAATATTATATCAGATATAAGAGGTCGAACAGGGACTGATACATAAATACACATATATATATATATATGTGTATATATGTATATATGTGTATATATGTATATATGTATGTATGTTTTTAGTCTATTAACATAATAAACATGAAACATGCTGAGACAGCAGGAATCCACTGGTATGAAGTCCTGTTTCCAGACCTTTCTACCGGACCTGGTGAAGCACCAGGTCCGGTAGAAAGCCAGTAAGTGGTCCTTGAGCTGGATCCTGTGCTTTCTGTCTGTCAGACCTGCTGCTGGTTTGATTTGTCTTCTGAAGTCTGACTTTCATTCCTTTGACTTGTTTTTATTGACTGGTGTTCATGAATAAACTTTGATCTAATAACTAAAGTTGTCACTTCGTATTCCCGCTTCTCAGAATAAAAGTTGCTTTTGACTTCTTTCATCTTGAGTTTTGTGTCATTTAGAAGCGTTTGATCTGGTGTGACGTTCTGAAGATGCTCCCTGTGATCTACAGCTCAGCTGCAGATCTAAACGTCCGTCTGCAGGACGGAGACACGATGCAACACGAAGACATCAGAGTCTTCTTCATCACAGCAGAGTAACTGCGCTCTGCTGTGATGAAGAAGACATCAGAGTCTTCTTCATCACAGCAGAGTAACTGCGCTCTGCTCTTATATCCTCAGCGCTACGCTAACGAAGAGAAGACGTCTGTCGTGAGATCAAACTACTGACGTCATAGTTTCATGGAAACACTTTGTGAGATGAAGACGAAGGAGCTAAATAACTAAATAAAGTGTAGAAGAAGGCAAAGTGAAGAAGAAGAACAATCAATAAGGTGAGAGGAGGAGGAGGAGCTCACGGTGAGCTCAGACGGTTAAACAGCGTGTAAAGGACTCACAGTAGTGTGTGTAGGTGGTCTGGACGACACAAAGTGCAGCCAGAAGCAGAACGCCAGCGAGTGAAATCCAGCTGCTCCTCATCCTCAGTGTGGATCCTCCAGAAGACCTGAGAACACAACGGCAGGCTGAGAGCGAGGGCTTTTAACTCCTCCGCTGCTGCCTGCAGGTCAGGACACGCCGCGCATACTGAGACACACTGACTCACACACACACACACACACACACACACACACACTGACTCACACACAGTCAGAGGATATGACTGAGTGTGTGTGTGTGTGTGAGTGTGTGTTGTTCTGGACGTTCTCTGGGACTCTTCCACCGTATTTACATTTTGTTTTTATGACACAAAGAACGTTTCATCAGAGGAGAGAACACTGACTCTGTGTCTCTGATGGAAATATTATAATTGATATTCATGTGATTTCAGATTCAGACGTCCGGCTGCTGAAGCAGATTCTCTTCTGTTGTGAAGAGAATCCTGAAGCTCTGAAACACCTGAGAGGTTAACTTTCTATGAAACAGTCAAAGCTCCTCTCCTCTCCTCTCCTCTCTCCTCTCCTCTCCTCTCTCCTCTCCTCTCCTCTCTCCTCTCCTCTCCTCTCTCCTCTCCTCTCCCCTCTCCTCTCTCCTCTCCTCTCCTCTCCTCTCCTCTCCTCTCCTCTCCTCTCCTCTCTCCTCTCATCTTGACCTGGAGAAAGTTCTTCATGCTTCCATCTTCTGAAGACTCCACTAAGTCCCTTCATCACATCCTGTCTCCTCACTGCTCCTCTCTGCTCCTCACTGCTCCTCTCTGCTCCTCACTGCTCCTCTCTGCTCCTCACTGCTCCTCTCTGCTCCTCTCTGCTCCTCACTGCTCCTCACTGCTCCTCTCTGCTCCTCTCTGCTCCTCACTGCTCCTCTCTGCTCCTCACTGCTCCTCTCTGCTCCTCACTGCTCCTCTCTGCTCCTCTCTGCTCCTCACTGGCTCTTCTTAGAACACATGTTTACAGAGCGGCTGTTGTGTTGTTCTGTTATTATTATTATTATTATTATTTAATTTGACTAATTGTTTTCTTGATGATGTCATAGTTTCATGGATGGACTCTTACTGTAGCTTCTGTTGTTTTATAGACTTTGTAAACAAACAAAGTTATTATTATTAAGTTAAACGTTTAGAACATTATTATTTCATAAAACAACAATATAATAATAGTGACTCATGAATGAATGAAACATGAATGAATGGATGAATATTAAATATTGACATGTTGTGAATGTAAACAGCTGTTCATGTTGTTCCTGTTTAAACGTTTAATCACTGAAGATTGTTTCCATCTGGAAACTGTGTCCTGAGGCTCCAGGTGAGCCAGACACACCCTGAACACACACACACACACACACACACACACACACACACTCACTCATTATGATCCATCACACACACCCTGTTAGTACCTGGTTACACACAAACACTTTCCTCACCGCAGACCTGCACAAATACACTGCTGCAGGCCTGATATTACTGTCTCACACACACACACTCACACACACTCACACACACACTCACACACACACTCAGCCGCACCCGGCTCGTTCCTGTTGCCGTGTCAACGCCACACCCTGAACACACACACAGACACACACACACACACACACACACAAACACACACACACACACACACACACACACACACACACACACACACACTTGGCTGCATTTCTCAACTCTGACTTCACTGTTCAGCTCCACTCGCTGTCGCAACCGAGTACTTGTACTACATCTGTTGTACTTGTACTACATCTGTTGTACTTTCTACTCTACTAACACCAGACTTCATCTCTCTGATCGAGGTGGAAGAAGTACTTGGATCTGGAGTCAAAGTACTTCATAATACCACCGTTTAGAAATACTCTGTTAGGAGTAAAAGTCCTGCATTTAAAAATCTGACTCAAAACTAAAGTATTAGCGTCAGAATATACTTAAAGTACACTTAAAGTACTTCACTTTAAAGGTGCAGCTCATTTAAAATACTTTACTGCTGGTAGTTTAATCTGTAATAATACATGATTTATCAGCTGATTAATATGTATTAATTAAAATGTCATGAAGTCGAGCAGAAGTAGAAAGTAGCAAAACAATAAATACTCAAGTACAAGTACCTCTAAATCCTACTTTAGTACAGTACTTATGTAGATGTACTGCTGTAGCGTATATGAGAATAAGATAAAATGAACTGTGTTTTAAATAAACACGGATCTACATGAGGAGTAAGTTATTAAAATATATCATCATAAATCAAACTCATTGAGCAACGATACGTGTGATAGCAGTTCACCTCCAGACCAGAGGGGGCGCTGCTCGGGGAATCAGCTCGACCAGCGTTCAACAACAGAGAGAACGACTTCCGGTGTTTGGAGGAAACTGTTAGCTTAACTCCGCTGATTGTAAGTAATAAAGCGACTTATAATACGTTAACGTGTTTAAACAATCCTATGACGTGTTTACCATGCATCGCAATAAATTGGCGGGAGAAATAATAATTTAGCGCTAGCTAGCATAAAGCCAACAGTTAGCTTGTTATTAAATCTATTCGGTGTGTATGCTAACGCTAGCTTAAGCTAGCTGCAAGAAACGCTGTTTAAACCCGAGTCAACAGTTAGCATCTTAACATTAATGCTGAAATAAACCTCGATCGGTCTTTGTTTGTATCCCGAATCCGATAGGAACGTTTATTTAATCATTAAAACATATTAAGTCACGAGATTAAAGACTGGTGTGTTTACTAGAGTTAGTTAAACATACAATGTGGTGATTTATAGGAGGAGTGTGGTTATGACATTCATGTCGGTGGCAGTAAATGTGCGAGATGAACTGGTTTAGAATGAACTGGTATAGAATGAACTGGTTTAGAATGAACTGGTTTAGAATGAACTGGTATAGAATGAACTGGTGTAGAATGAACTGGTTTTGAATGAACTGGTTTAGAATGAACTGGTGTTGAATGAACTGGTGTTGAATGAACTGGTTTAGAATGAACTGGTTTTGAATGAACTGATGTAGAATGAACTGGTGTAGAATGAACTGGTTTTGAATGAACTGGTGTAGAATGAACTGGTGTTGAATGAACTGGTGTTGAATGAACTGATGTAGAATGAACTGGTGTTGAATGAACTGGTTTAGGATGAACTGGTTTTGAATGAACTGGTGTAGAATGAACTGGTGTAGAATGAACTGGTGTTGAATGAACTGGTGTAGGATGAACTGGTTTAGGATGAACTGGTTTTGAATGAACTGGTTTAGGATGAACTGGTTTAGGATGAACTTGTTTTGGATGAACTGGTTTAGAATGAACTGGTGTAGAATGAACTGGTTTAGGATGAACTGGTTTTGAATGAACTGGTGTAGAATGAACTGGTGTAGAATGAACTGGTGTTGAATGAACTGGTGTAGGATGAACTGGTTTAGGATGAACTGGTTTTGAATGAACTGGTTTAGGATGAACTGGTTTAGGATGAACTGGTTTTGAATGAACTGGTTTAGAATGAACTGGTGTTGAATGAACTGGTGTAGGATGAACTGGTTTAGGATGAACTGGTTTAGAATGAACTGGTGTAGGATGAACTGGTGTAGGATGAACTGGTTTAGAATGAACTGGTTTAGAATGAACTGGTGTTGAATGAACTGGTGTTGAATGAACTGGTTTAGAATGAACTGGTGTTGAATGAACTGGTGTAGAATGAACTGGTTTAGAATGAACTGGTGTTGAATGAACTGGTGTAGAATGAACTGGTATAGAATGAACTGGTTTAGAATGAACTGGTTTAGAATGAACTGGTGTTGAATGAACTGGTGTAGAATGAACTGGTTTAGAATGAACTGGTGTTGAATGAACTGGTGTTGAATGAACTGGTTTTGAATGAACTGGTTTAGAATGAACTGGTGTTGAATGAACTGGTGTAGGATGAACTGGTTTAGGATGAACTGGTTTAGAATGAACTGGTGTAGGATGAACTGGTGTAGGATGAACTGGTTTAGAATGAACTGGTGTTGAATGAACTGGTGTAGAATGAACTGGTGTAGGATGAACTGGTTTAGAATGAACTGGTTTAGATTGAACTGGTTTAGAATGAACTGGTGTTGAATGAACTGGTGTTGAATGAACTGGTGTTGAATGAACTGGTTTAGAATGAACTGGTTTTGAATGAACTGGTGTAGAATGAACTGGTTTAGAATGAACTGGTTTTGAATGAACTGGTTTTGAATGAACTGGTTTAGAATGAACTGGTTTTGAATGAACTGGTTTAGAATGAACTGGTTTAGAATGAACTGGTGTTGAATGAACTGGTTTTGAATGAACTGGTTTAGAATGAACTGGTTTAGGATGAACTGGTTTAGAATGAACTGGTGTTGAATGAACTGGTTTAGATTGAACTGGTTTAGAATGAACTGGTGTTGAATGAACTGGTTTTGAATGAACTGGTTTAGAATGAACTGGTTTAGAATGAACTGGTTTTGAATGAACTGGTTTAGAATGAACTGGTTTAGGATGAACTGGTTTAGAATGAACTGGTGTTGAATGAACTGGTTTAGATTGAACTGGTTTAGAATGAACTGGTGTTGAATGAACTGGTTTTGAATGAACTGGTTTAGAATGAACTGGTTTAGGATGAACTGGTTTTGAATGAACTGGTTTATCTTGTCTTTCAGGACTCACATCGAATAAACAGATAAAGTCGAACCAGGTGATGTTTATGTTTGTATCACTGGTCACGTTTATAATCTAACCAGCTTCACTTTTATTTAAAATAGTTTGTCAGTAGGTCCAACACCCCCCCCCCCCCCGCCCCCCTCAGGCCAACATGGCCGACATCAAGAACTTCCTGTATGCGTGGTGTGGGAAGAAGAAGCTGACTCCCAGCTACGACATCCGAGCTGCAGGGAACAAGAACAGGCAGAAGTTCATGTGTGAGGTGAGTTCCTGAAACACTTGTTTAACTTCTTCTTCCTCCGTCCGTTTGTAACCTCCGACCTCTCCTCAGGTCCGTGTCGACAGCTACAACTACATCGGGATGGGGAACTCCACCAACAAGAAGGACGCTCAGACCAACGCCGCCAGAGACTTCGTCAACTACCTGGTCCGACTCGGGGAAATGAGCGCGGCGGAGGTCCCGGCTATGGGGGTCAGAACACACGACATGAGATCTGACTTCATGCTTTTTATATCGTTTTTATATTGTTAGACGTCTGAGTTTTAAGGGTTTAGTGTCAAGACATCTGAGTCTTCATGCTGCATTCAGAAGCTGTGAGTGTAAACGGATGAAGTCTTGTTTTACAGGTGAGCGCTCCAGGTGGAGACCAACCCGATGATGGAGGAGGAGGAGGAGGAGGAGGAGGAGGAGGAGACGGGGGCTTTGGAAGCCTCCCCTCCAGCGGTCCTCTGCCTCCTCACCTCGTATTGAAAACTGAAAAAGGTTTGAGCATCTCTCTCATAATTCATCTCTAATATCTATTTATACTAACGTGAAAACATCTCCTTCAAACTACTGGATTTATTCAAGTTCATCACCAAAACTACATTTTACAGACTACATGTGAACACATCATAACGTTATAATGTAGCTTCAGCCAGTACTCATGTTCACTGAGCAGAGCCTGAAGGCATCATGATGTCACTTTCAAAGGTTCTCCAAAGCTTCACGTGTTAAAGCTGCATTCTCTCTAGTGTCCACCAGGGGGCGACTCCTCTGGTTGTATAGAAGTCTATGAGAAAATGACTCTACTTCTCTCTTGATTTATTACCTCAGTAAACATTGTAAACATGAGTTTATGGTCTCAATCTCTAGTTTCAAGTCTTCTTCAATACAGCATGATGTTCATTTAGTAAATGATGGTCCATTTAGAGTCACACAGACCATAAAGCAGGGGATGCTTTAGGGGCGGGGCTACACAGTGATTGACAGGTCTCTACGTCACTCCTCCTCAGTCCAGATGTGGTCACTTCCTGTTCACTGGTTGGTCAGGAGACATGAAGAACGTCTAAAATATTGTGTTGTGGTTGTTTGTTGTTAGAAGAAGAGGGCGGCTGCAGCAGGCCGGTACCAGGAGTGACTGGACTCGGCTACTCAGGAGGAGGAAACTCTGGGTGGGGAGGAGGAGGAGGAGGAGGAGGAGGAGGAGGAGGAGGAGGAGGAGGAGGAGGAGGAGGAGCTCAGTGGGACCGAGGAGCCAACCTGAAGGAGTACTACGCCAAGAGAGACGAACAGGAAGCACAGGCGGTACGATACGTCTGGTCCTTTCATCCCGGCTGAGAGTGAATCTGATGTTGTATTTAGAATATCTTTCTCCTTCTTGTATCTCCAGACTCTGGAGTCGGAGGAGGTGGACCTGAACGCTAGTCTTCACGGTAACTGGACGCTGGAGAACGCCAAGGCTCGTCTGAACCAGTTCTTCCAGAAGGAGAAGACCAGCGCTGAGTATAAATACAGCCAAGTGGGACCGGACCACAACAGGTCTGGACCAGAAACCAGGAGGCATTCATACACATCTAGTATTCTCGTTATCTATCCATCTTCAGATGAAACTATAAAACACCAAAACATTCACAGAATCTAAAGGGACATTTAAGAAGCATCCCACGGTTCTGTGAGGTTCTACAGAGAACCGCTGAGAAGAGGACCGTTTAATCAGGACGACACCGTTTATCTCACCTTTATGAGTTTATCTTCTTCTTCTTCTTCTTCTGTCTCTTGTCTCTTCTTCTTCTTCTTCTTCTGCTGTCTCTTGTCTCTTCTTCTTCTCTTCTTCTTCTTCTTCTTCTGCTGCCTCTTCTCTTTGTTGTTGTTCTTCCTCTATTCTGCCTCCTCGTCTGCTGCTTCCTCTGCTCGGTTCTTTATAAGTTTCCCTCCTCAGATCAGCTGACGTGGTGCTCTGTGAAACGAGTGGGTTGCTAGTTGAAATCCCTCCGTGGTGCTTTAGATGTGGGTCAGGATGTTCCTGTATGTTTTTCTGCTGGACTGCTGTAAACCCAGAGACCTCCGGAGTGTTTCACACGTAACCAACCAGAGAACCAGAGTCGTAGGACACGACTCCGTTTAAAGCTCTGGTGAAGGACAGAGGTTGAATATTTAGGAGACAGAGGAGTCTCCTGCCTCCTCTAGAGGACACAGAGGAGACACCAGAGATCAGAACCACCCTGAAGACAAAGACATGGGGCAGCGTTTAGGTGCACTAAAGCCGTCCCATGGAGCGGCTCGGTGGAGGAGTCTGGTTGTGATTTCTGGTGTCTCGCTGTGTCACCGCAGGGCCCCAAAGTCCAGGCAGAAAAACATACAGGTGTCCTCCTGAGAGCGCGACAGGTGAGTCCACCGCCTCTGAGCTTTTATTCTGAAAGGGAGAGGAAGGAGCGAACAGGAAGTGAAGCCGTGTGATGTTTGTGTTTGTGTCTGCAGGAGCTTCATCGCAGAGATGACGCTGTTTGTGAGGCAGCTCGGCAGAAGTAAGACATGTACACACATATATATATATACAGTGTGTGTGTATATATATATATATATATATATATACTGTATATATATACATATATATATACTGTATATATATACACTTATATAATATTCTGTAAACGACACAAACACCATTTACATTCACTAAAGTTATACACCTCAGACGTACGTGTTGTACTGTGTTCTGTACTACAGCTCAGAGGTACTTGTTGTACTACAGCTCAGAGGTACGTGTTGTACTGTGTTCTGTACTACAGCTCAGAGGTACTTGTTGTACTGTGTTTCAGGGATCACAGCTCGAGAACACGGCTCCAACAAGAAGCTGGCGGCTCAGTCGTGCGCTCTGTCTCTGGTGCGTCAGCTGTTCCACCTCGGGGTCCTGGAGGCGTTCTCCGGAGTCACCAAGAAGAAGGAGGGAGAGACCGTAAGCCGGCTGCATCGGTTCTGAACCGGCCACCAGGTTTGCCGCTGAATGATTCCGTGTTTTCACTCTGTGACGTCGTGTGTTTACTGTCCAGCTGGAGGCGTTCGAGGTCAACGTGTCTCCAGACCTCCGGCAGCAGCTCGCCAACGTCGTCCTGGAGCTCGGAGTCCACGTCCCTCCTCCCGTGAGTCCCGATCAGTGTGCTGGATCCGTCTTAAGGGGCAAATGTAACGTGGAGGTTCTAACTGGGTTCTTGTGGTCCCGTCCAGCCCGCAGACCCCTCCGACTCGGTGTCTCTGATTCAGGGGAAGTTGGCGACGTTTGAGCCGTCGCAGCGCCAGAGTGGAGCCGGGGTCGTGCCCTGGTCGCCTCCACAGGTCAACTGGAACCCCTGGACCAGCAGCAACATCGACGAGGGGCCGCTGGCCTACGTGAGTCTTTGTTCCTTCACTTACAGTACCGGACAGATATTCAGTTCACTAATGAATCACTACAGGTGGTTTACAGACCAGCAGGTGTTTCAGGAGGACCTATAAAGCACTTCATATGTTGATGTTTCATATTTAACTATAACATGAGTATCAGTCTGTAGTGTGGATTTGGGTCCGACAATGATCGGGTCAACAGCACCCTGTAGTTGTTCCTCTGCCTGTCAGACGCTGCTCTGGGTCATCAGCACCCTGTAGTTGTTCCTCTGCCTGTCAGACGCTGCTCTGGGTCATCAGCACCCTGTAGTTGTTCCTCTGCCTGTCAGACGCTGCTCTGGGTCAACAGCACCCTGTAGTTGTTCCTCTGCCTGTCAGACGCTGCTCTGGGTCAACAGCACCCGGTAGTTGTTCCTCTGCCTGTCAGACGCTGCTCTGGGTCAACAGCACCCGGTAGTTGTTCCTCTGCCTGTCAGACGCTGCTCTGGGTCAACAGCACCCTGTAGTTGTTCCTCTGGCTGCTATTGGCTGCTCTGTGGTGATGTCACCATGTTTTGTACTCAGTGCACTCCGGAGCAGATCAGCAGCGACCTGCAGGATGAGCTGATGTACCAACTGGAACATGATGAGAACCTGCAGAAGGTCAGCCTGCTTTCTTCTTCTCCTTCTTCTGTTTCTCTCTTCTCTCCTCCTCCTCCTCCTCCTCCTCCTCCTCCTCTTCTCCTACATGTTGTATTCAGCAGAGGTATGCTCCTCCTCCTGTGGTTCAGGTCCTGTCAGAACGCGACCAGCTGCCGGTGAAGCGCTTTGAGGAGGACATCATGTCCGCGGTGGAGAACAACGCGGTGGTGATCATCAGAGGAGCGACGGGCTGCGGTAAAACCACTCAGGTTCCTCAGTACATCCTGGACCGCTTCATCAGGACCGGAACAGCCTCCCACTGCAACATCGTGGTCACTCAGGTAGCACTGCTCGTCCAATCACAGAGCCCCGTTCAGGCACACCTGCAGGAGCTCAAAGCATGACACCTCCATGTCCTCCTTCACCTCCATGTCCTCCTTCACCTCCATGTCCTCCTTCACCTCCATGTCCTCCCTCACCTCCATGTCCTCCTTCACCTCCATGTCCTCCTTCACCTCCATGTCCTCCTTCACCTCCATGTCCTCCTTCACCTCCATGTCCTCCTTCACCTCCATGTCCTCCTTCACCTCCATGTCCTCCTTCACCTCCTTCACCTCCCTCACCTCCTTCACCTCCATGTCCTCCTTCACCTCCATGTCCTCCTTCACCTCCATGTCCTCCTTCACCTCCATGTCCTCCTTCACCTCCATGTCCTCCCTCACCTCCATGTCCTCCTTCACCTCCATGTCCTCCTTCACCTCCATGTCCTCCTTCACCTCCCTCACCTCCCTCACCTCCTTCACCTCCATGTCCTCCCTCACCTCCATGTCCTCCTTCACCTCCCTCACCTCCTTCACCTCCATGTCCTCCCTCACCTCCATGTCCTCCTTCACCTCCCTCACCTCCCTCACCTCCTTCACCTCCATGTCCTCCTTCACCTCCCTCACCTCCCTCACCTCCATGTCCTCCTTCACCTCCCTCACCTCCTTCACCTCCATGTCCTCCTTCACCTCCCTCACCTCCCTCACCTCCTTCACCTCCATGTCCTCCTTCACCTCCATGTCCTCCTTCACCTCCCCCCCCGTTGCACCAGAAACGGGTTCAGATCCGTCTCTTAGTCTGAATGAACACATGAGTTCTGGTCCCTGCAGCCCAGACGGATCAGCGCCGTGTCGGTGGCCGAGCGGGTCGCCTACGAGAGAGGAGAGGACGTCGGGAAGAGCTGCGGCTACAGCGTCCGCTTCGAGTCCGTCCTCCCTCGACCGCACGCCAGCGTCCTGTTCTGCACCGTCGGTACGTAGACGGGAGGAGCGCTAGGCTAACGTTAGCTCTTTTCACACCCTGTGGACGTGTTGACGGCGCTAGGCTAACGTTAGCTCTTTTCACACCCTGTGGACGTGTTGACGGCGCTAGGCTAACGTTAGCTCTTTACACACCCTGTGGACGTGTTGACGGCGCTAGGCTAACGTTAGCTCTTTTCACACCCTGTGGACGTGTTGACGGGTGTGTTTCGGTGTTTCAGGTGTTTTGTTGCGGAAGCTCGAAGCAGGAATCCGAGGAATCAGTCACGTGATCGTTGATGAGATCCACGAGAGAGACATCAACGTGAGTTCATGTGTAGTATGTGGGTCCGGTCTGGACCCGGACCTGGTCTGACCCTCTGTGTGTGTGTGTCTCTGCAGACGGACTTCCTGATGGTGGTCCTCAGAGACGTGGTCCAGGCCTACCCGCAGGTCCGCGTCCTCCTCATGTCGGCCACCATCGACACCAGCATGTTCAGAGAGTACTTCTTCAACGCGCCCGTCATCGAGGTGTTCGGACGCACCTTCACTGTTCAAGGTACCTCTGACCTCTCTGACCTCCTCACCTCCTCACCTCCTCACCTCTCTGACCTCCTGACCTCCTCACCTCCTCACCTCTCTGACCTCCTGACCTCCTCACCTCCTCACCTCTCTGACCTCCTCACCTCATTCACCTCCTCACCTCCTCACCTCTCTGACCTCCTCACCTCCTCACCTCCTCACCTCTCTGACCTCCTCACCTCTCTGACCTCCTCACCTCCTCACCTCCCTCGCCTCCTCACCTCTCTGACCTCCTCACCTCCTCACCTCCCTCGCCTCCTCACCTCTCTGACCTCCTCACCTCGTTCACCTGTCTGACCTCTCTGACCTAGTCACCTCCTCACCTCTCTGACCTCCTGACCTACTTGACCTCCTCACCGATAACTTCTGTTTCTCGTGTTTTAAACTGCGTATTCATAATGAGGATTGTCAGACGTGTGTTTCGATGTTTAATCACGATGAAGTGTCCAAATAAACGAAACCTCGAGACCACGACAACAATAACGAGTGCAAAGCTACCTCCTTGTGTTCCAGAGTACTTCCTGGAGGACTGCATCCAGATGACCAACTTCGTCCCTCCACCAATGGACCGCAAGAAGAAGGACAAAGACGAGGAGGGAGGAGAGGAGGACGTAAGGAACCTCTGTGCAGCTCAGCGAGGCCGAGAACACGAGCGCATCCACAACGTGTCGTGTTCTGTTTCAGACCAACTGCAACGTGATCTGCGGGCCGGAGTACACGGCGGAGACCAAGCGCTGCATGGCTCAGATCAACGAGAAGGAGACGTCCTTCGAGCTGGTGGAGGCCCTGCTGAGGTACGTGGAGACGCTGCAGGTGGCCGGAGCCGTGCTGGTCTTCCTGCCCGGCTGGAACCTCATCTTCTCCATGCAGAGACACCTGGAGAGCAACCCGCACTTTGGTACGTCACTAAGAACCACGGCAGAGTACAACTCAGAGTACTCCTCAGAGTACTCCTCAGAGTACTCCTCAGAGTAATCCTCAGAGTACTCCTCAGAGTACTCCTCAGAGTACTCCTCAGAGTAATCCTCAGAGTACTCCTCTCAGAGTACTCCTCTCAGAGTACTCCTCTCAGAGTACTCCTCAGAGTACTCCTCAGAGTACTCCTCTCAGAGTACTCCTCAGAGTACTCCTCAGAGTACTCCTCAGAGTAATCCTCAGAGTACTCCTCTCAGAGTACTCCTCTCAGAGTACTCCTCTCAGAGTACACCTCTCAGAGTACTCCTCTCAGAGTACACCTCTCAGAGTACTCCTCAGAGTACTCCTCTCAGAGTACACCTCTCAGAGTACTCCTCTCAGAGTACACCTCTCAGAGTACTCCTCTCAGAGTACACCTCTCAGAGTACACCTCTCAGAGTACTCCTCTCAGAGTACACCTCTCAGAGTACTCCTCTCAGAGTACACCTCTCAGAGTACACCTCTCAGAGTACACCTCTCAGAGTACACCTCTCAGAGTACTCCTCTCTACTTCACTGGATACTAGTACGCAAACAGTATTCACCATGAGGTGCTGAGGACCAGAGGTGGGGTTCACATCCTGTACTGCAGTACAAGTACTAAAACCACACTGTGAGAGTAGAAGTACTACATTCAACACTCAAGTAGAAGTACAACATGTCTACTTCCTGTTCCCAGAGTCACAATAAACATGGAGAAGTTCAGTTGTTCATATCTGGACCAAAGCTGCAGGTCTGCTGAGACCTTCAGCTCCTTTACATCCAGACTGAAGACGTCTCTGTTTGCTGCCTTTAATTCAACCACATTCAAGGATATTAACACATTTACACATTTATACATTTCACTACTGTGTTTATTTCTTACTCTGCTTTGAGTGTTTTAATGTTCTTAATGTTTCAATGAATGTTCTTAAGTGTTTTTGAATCTCCTTTTCTTTTGCCTCATGTTTAATGTTTTAATGTTTTAATGTTTTATGTGAAGCTCTTTGAATCACCTTGTTGTTGAGATGATACAAATAAACTTGCCTTGTATTTGTTTCCAGGAAGTAGCCGGTACCGGATCATGCCGCTCCACTCTCAGATCCCCAGAGAGGAGCAGAGGAAGGTGTTTGAACCGGTTCCAGACAACATCAGGAAGGTCAGAGACGAGAACCTGAAACCTGTTTCAACTGGTTTCGTGGGATTCAAACCAACAACCTGCTTTTATTTACATTGTGTTTAATCTGCAGGTGATTCTATCGACCAACATCGCAGAGACCAGCATCACCATCAACGACGTGGTCTACGTCATCGACTCCTGCAAGTAAGGGTCCTGATGTAGACCACATGTCCCGGTCTAAAGAGGACCCTGTCCTCCTGGTTTGTGTCCTGATGTAGACCACATGTCCTGGTCTAAAGAGGACCCTGTCCTCCTGGTTTGTGTCCTGATGTAGACCACATGTCCCGGTCTAAAGAGGACCCTGTCCTCCTGGTTTGTGTCCTGATGTAGACCACATGTCCTGGTCTAAAGAGGACCCTGTCCTCCTGGTTTGTGTCCTGATGTAGACCACATGTCCTGGTCTAAAGAGGACCCTGTCCTCCTGGTTTGTGTCCTGATGTAGACCACATGTCCCGGTCTAAAGAGGACCCTGTCCTCCTGGTTTGTGTCCTGATGTAGACCACATGTCCCGGTCTAAAGAGGACCCTGTCCTCCTGGTTTGTGTCCTGATGTAGACCACATGTCCCGGTCTAAAGAGGACCCTGTCCTCCTGGTTTGTGTCCTCAGACAGAAGGTGAAGCTCTTCACGTCCCACAACAACATGACTAACTACGCCACCGTCTGGGCCTCAAAGACCAACCTGGAGCAGAGAAAAGGTCGAGCTGGAAGAGTCCGAGCCGGGTTCTGTTTCCACCTCTGCAGCAGAGCTCGATTCGAGAAGTAAGACCTCCTTATGTACCCCCCAGACCTCCTGACACCTCTCACCTCCTCTCACCTCCTCCCACTTCCTCACTCTCCTTACCTCCTCCTCTCTCTCCAGGCTGGAGACCCACATGACTCCAGAGATCTTCAGGACTCCTCTACATGAAGTCTCTCTGAGCATCAAGCTGCTGAGACTCGGAGCCATCGGTCACTTCCTGTCTAAAGCCATCGAACCTCCGCCGCTGGACGCCGTGATCGAGGCCGAGCACACTCTGAGAGGTACAGATCCCAAACGTCCCACGTTATGGTGTGACCCCTGAACACACTCTGAGAGGTACAGAACCCAAACGTCCCACGTTAAGGTGTGACCCCTGAACACACTCTGAGAGGTACAGAACCCAAACGTCCCACGTTATGGTGTAACCCCTGAACACACTCTGAGAGGTACAGAACTCAAACGTACCACGTTATGGTGTGACCCCTGAACACACTCTGAGAGGTACAGAACCCAAACGTCCCACGTTATGGTGTGACCCCTGAACACACTCTGAGAGGTACAGAACTCAAACGTACCACGTTATGGTGTGACCCCTGAACACACTCTGAGAGGTACAGAACCCAAACGTCCCACGTTAAGGTGTAACCCCTGAACACACTCTGAGAGGTACAGAACCCAAACGTCCCACGTTATGGTGTGACCCCTGAACACACTCTGAGAGGTACAGAACCCAAACGTCCCACGTTATGGTGTGACCCCTGAACAGAGCTAATCAGTGTAACTGTTCCTTTAGAGCTGGACGCTCTGGACACCAACGATGAACTCACTCCTCTGGGACGGATTCTGGCTCGACTCCCCATCGAGCCTCGTCTGGGGAAGATGATGATCATGGGCTGTATCTTCCAGTAAGCTCTTCTTCTGGTTCTTCTACTTCTACTCCTTCTTCTTCTGGTTCTCCTACTTCTTCTTCTTCTTCTTGTTCTCCTACTTCTTCTCCTCCTCCTCCTCCTCCTCCTCCTCTGTAATAACCCAATGCCTCCCTCTAGTGTTGGAGACGCCATGTGCACCGTCTCTGCGGCCTCTTGTTTCCCGGAGCCCTTCGTCAGCGAGGGGAAGCGTCTCGGCTTCGTTCACAGAAACTTCTCCGGCAGCCGGTTCTCTGATCACGTGGCCCTGCTCTCCGTCTTCCAGGCGTGGGACGACGTCAGGTTTGTGGGGGTTTTAGTTTTTCACAAACAATCAGCTCCACATCAGAAGAAAGGTCCTTTAATAGACTAACGGTTTAAGCAGCAACACGAGAAGTTCTAAAGTTCTGTGAGTCTTTATTACAGCTGTATGAGCACCAGATTTAATCACAATACACTTCAGTTCACCTCTGAGCCACACGAGGGCGCCAGAGTGCTGTACAGAGTTGTGATTTATTAACCCTATAATGTGAGGAGACGGTTCATTTACCCACAAACTCACTCGTCTCTATTCATGTGTTCATAGATGAACGAGTAATTATTTATATATTAGTGCTGGGAAACTGAACTCGTTATTATCGCGTTAACGCATTAATTAGTTAAAATAAACAAAATAAATTTAAATAAAATAAATAAAATATAAGCAGTGGGTAGGATTCATCCTCAGGGGAGCATGCATGTCTGTCTTTGTGGAGACCGTTTTTATTGTACGAGATATTCTGCTTCCACGTGAAGACGAGGTGACGGACATCTCGCTTCATTAACGACGTGTTGTTGTTGTTGTTGTTGTTGTTGTTGTTGTTTCCTGCTCAGGATCAACGGCGAGGACGCTGAGATCCGTTTCTGTGAACACAAACGTCTCAACATGTCCACTCTGAGGATGACCTGGGAGGCCAAAGTCCAGCTGAAGGAGATCCTGGTCAACTCTGGATTCCCCGAAGGTACCTGAACGCACCTCCAGGAAGAAGGATCCTCCCGCCTGGTCCTGGTCCTCATCATCTGACCTCCCGTCCCTCTTTCTGTCCCCCGGCAGAGTGTCTCATGACGCAGATGTTCAACACGGTGGGACCCGACAACAACCTGGACGTGGTGGTGTCTCTGCTGACCTTCGGCTCGTACCCCAACGTCTGCTTCCACAAAGAGAAGAGGAAGATCCTGACCACCGAGGGGCGCAACGCCCTCATCCACAAGTCCTCCGTCAACTGCCCCTTCAGCAGCCACGACATGAGCTACCCGTCTCCGTTCTTCGTCTTCAGCGAGAAGGTGGAGAGAAGCTACGGTGTTACTATTGATCACATGTTCATGAAACGCATCATCGGTGGATATAAAGCTGTGTTCCTGTGTCTCAGATCCGGACCCGGGCGATCTCGGCTAAAGGGATGACGCTGGTCAGTCCTCTGCAGCTGCTGCTGTTCGCCTGCAAGAAGATCAGCTCCAACGGAGACGTGGTGGAGCTGGACGACTGGTGAGAGAGCAGCAGGCTGACGTAGAGCTGTAGACTGACGTAGAGCTGACGTAGAGCTGACGTAGAGCAGCAGGCTGACGTAGAGCTGTAGACTGACGTAGAGCTGACGTAGAGCTGACGTAGAGCTGCAGGCTGATGTAGAGCTGTAGACTGACGTAGAGCTGACGTAGAGCTGTAGACTGACGTAGAGCTGACGTAGAGCTGCAGGCTGATGTAGAGCTGACGTAGAGCTGCAGGCTGATGTAGAGCTGACGTAGAGCTGACGTAGAGCTGACGTAGAGCTGTAGACTGACGTAGAGCTGACGTAGAGCTGCAGTCTGACGTAGAGCTGACATAGAGCTGCAGGCTGACGTAGAGCTGACGTAGAGCTGACGTAGAGCTGTAGACTGACGTAGAGCTGACGTAGAGCTGCAGGCTGATGTAGAGCTGATGTAGAGCTGACGTAGAGCTGCAGGCTGATGTAGAGCTGACGTAGAGCTGCAGGCCGATGTAGAGCTGACGTAGAGCTGTAGACTGACGTAGAGCTGACGTAGAGCTGCAGTCTGACGTAGAGCTGACATAGAGCTGCAGGCTGACGTAGAGCTGACGTAGAGCTGACGTAGAGCTGTAGACTGACGTAGGGCTGACGTAGAGCTGCAGGCTGATGTAGAGCTGATGTAGAGCTGACGTAGAGCTGCAGTCTGACGTAGAGCTGACGTAGAGCTGCAGTCTGACGTAGAGCTGACGTAGCGCTGCAGACGGACGTAGAGCTGATGTAGAGCTGCAGGCTGACGTAGAGCTGTAGACTGACGTAGAGCTGACGTAGAGCTGCAGGCTGATGTAGAGCTGACGTAGAGCTGACATAGAGCTGTAGACTGACATAGAGCTGACGTAGAGCTGCAGGCTGATGGGGAGCTGACGTAGAGCTGACGTAGAGCTGTAGACTGACGTAGAGCTGACGTAGAGCTGCAGACTGATGTAGAGCTGACGTAGAGCTGTAGACTGACGTAGAGCTGGCGTAGAGCTGCAGTCTGATGTAGAGCTGACGTAGAGCTGCAGGCTGATGTAGAGCTGACGTAGAGCTGTAGACTGACGTAGAGCTGACGTAGAGCTGCAGGCTGATGTAGAGCTGATGTAGAGCTGACGTAGAGCTGTAGTCTGACGTAGAGCTGTAGACTGACGTAGAGCTGACGTAGAGCTGCAGGCTGATGTAGAGCTGATGTAGAGCTGACGTAGAGCTGTAGTCTGACGTAGCGCTGACGTAGAGCTGCAGTCTGACGTAGAGCTGACGTAGAGCTGCAGGCTGACGTAGAGCTGACGTAGAGCTGCAGGCTGACGTAGAGCTGACCTTTCACTATACTGTGTGCAGGATCAAACTGAGGATTCCTCACGAGGTGGCGGGCGGCATCGCTGCCCTGAGGGCCGGACTGGAGGCTCTGGTGGTGGAGGTCACCAAAGACCCAGAATACATCAGACAGTTAGACCAGAACAACCAGCAGCTGCTGAACCTCATCAGACTCACATCAAAACCATCAGCTGCTGGACTCAACATGATGAGCAGCAACCAGAGGTACACACACACACACACACACACACACACACACACACACACACACACACACACACACACACACACACAGAGACACACACACACACACACAGACACACACACACTCTGATGATTCTTCTTCTTCTACAGGATGGGAGACGGTCCTCGACCTCCAAAGATGGCACGCTTTGATGGAGGAGGAGGAGGAGGAGGGCGGGGCTATAGAGGAGGAGGATATGGAGGAGGAGGATTTGGGTATAGAGGAGCAGGAGGAGGAGGCTACAGAGAAGGAGGGTACAGGGGAGGTGGAGGATATGGAGGAGGAGGAGGAGGAGGAGGAGGAGGGTATAGGGGAGGTGGGGGCTACAGAGGAGGAGGAGGAGGATACAGAGGAGGTTATTAACATGGAGGAGGAGGAGGAGGTCATTAACTCCTGACAGCGTTTTATTTCATCTCCAGAAACGATGAAAAGAATCAATGTGATCTGTTTAATGTGATAAAGTTTAGTGACTGATGATGACGATGATGACGATGATGATGATGATGATGATGATGATGATGATGATGATGATGATGATTTATGTGTAAGGAACGTGTTGTTTTGTCAACAATAAAACCTTCAGATCACAACCGACTGAATTATTTAATTTAAGAAGTAAAATCCACAAAACTTCAGTTTAAAAACAGTCAAATCAATCAAAATCTATACTATCATTCAAATCCATCAGGACCTGAACGCACCACGGCACCTGAACGCTACTTATTACTTACACTGTTATTTTGTACTACTATTTATTACTGCTATCATTAATATAAATATAATTATTACTATTATTATCGTTACTAATGCTATTTACTACTATTGTTATTGTTGTTGTTGTTGTTATTGTTATCACTGAAGCTGAGTCTTCACCGGTTTACTGATGTGATGCGTTCAAAGACTCAGATGAATCCTTCAGTGTTCATGAAGTAGCTTGAAGTCACTTCTTTAGTTCTAATGACGTAATGAATCTATAGTACAGCTCGTGCTCGTGAGAAGTGAAACAATGTATCGATGATTAAAGTTCAGCTTTGATTGTTTAGTTAAAGATCAATCAGAAGAACTTTCTGAAGATTTATTTTCTCTGAAGTTTCGTTGCGGAAGTGGAGCCGGAGGCCTCAGACATGCGCAGTAGCGGACTGGGTGTAGCCTGTGGAGTCGCTCTCCCCCTCACAGACACACACACTCACACACACTCACACACACACACACTCCAGCAGCAGCTCAGGACGCGGAGCGAAGACAATCTGCCGCTGCGTGTTTCCACTTTCGGTGGTTTGTAGCGGTTTCCTGTCGGTTCCCGGATTGTTACCGAACACTTTTTTTGGGGACAAAGTTCAGAGGAGAGTTCGTGTCGCAGAAGGGTTTCTCCTCCTCCTCCTCCTCCGGAAACATGGGGGTTTTTCTCCGGGCTCTGGTGGCTTGTTGCTGGGTTGCGGCGGTGTGTGTCCGCGCGGCCATGGACGAGTGTTCGGACGAGCAGCACCGAGCGCAGCGCTGCATGCCCGAGTTCGTGAACGCCGCTTTTAACGTGACGGTGGTGTCGACCAACACCTGCGGCTCTCCGCCCGAGGAGTACTGCGTGCAGACCGGAGCCACCGGGGTCACCAAGTCGTGCCACATCTGCGACGCTCGGGACCCGCGGAACCACCACAGCGCCGTGTACCTCACCGACTACAACAACCAGCAGGACACGACCTGGTGGCAGAGCCAGACCATGCTGGCGGGCATCCAGTACCCGAACTCCATCAACCTCACCCTGCACCTCGGTAAGAGCCGCCCCGAAGCCCCGGCGTAAAACCCGGGTCTACGGTGTTCCTGCGTACTGATGGGAACACAACCGCAAAGAGGACTCTGAAGTCCTCTTTGATCCGGATCACAGCAGATACCGTCAAACTGAACTTTATGTCGTTAATCCAACTTCACCGGCCGCTTCACGTCCAGCGGCCCAGCTGGAGAAACCAGTTTATATAAATATAAAAATATATATAAAAATATATATATATATATATATATATATATATTATGTATAGTTTATTTATTTATTTATATATATATATATATATATATATATATATATATATTATGTATAGTTTATTTATTTATTTATTTATATATATATATATTTATACACTACCGTTCAAAAGTTTGGGGTCACTTATAAATGTCCTTATTTGTCAAAGAAAAGCACTGTTTCATTTAATGAAGATAACATTAAATTAATCAGAAATACACTCTATACATTGTTAATGTGGTTAATGACTATTCTAGGTGGAAACTGGTTTTAATGAAATATCTACATCAGAGTATCTGGAGCATCATGTGTGGGTTTGATTCTACTCAACATGGCCAGAAAAAGAGAACTTTCATGTGAAACAGTCTGTTGTTCTTAGAGATGAAGATATTCCATGAGAGAGATTGTGAAGAAACTGAAAATTGACACGAAATTGTCTGAGTGACCCCAAACCTTTGAACGGTAGTGTATGTGTATATATGTATATGTATATATATATATATATATATATATATATGTATATGTATATATATATATATATATATATATATATATATATGTATATATATATATATATATATATATTATGGTTCAGTATCTGTGCGCCGAATCAAAGACATCACAACAGTTCATCAGATCTTCAGACTCCTGATGAAGAAGAGTTACAGTAGAGACGATCTCTACTTTAGTTCTGTGGACATCAGAGAGTTACTCTACTGTGCTCTACTCTACTGTGCTCTACTCTACTCTACTGTACTCTACTCTACTGTGCTCTACTCTACTCTACTGTGCTCTACTCTACTCTACTGTGCTCTGCTCTACTGTGCTCTACTCTACTGTGCTCTACTCTACTCTACTGTGCTCTACTCTACTCTACTGTGCTCTACTCTACTCTACTCTACTCTACTCTACTGTGCTCTACTCTACTCTACTGTGCTCTGCTCTACTGTGCTCTACTCTACTCTACTGTGCTCTACTCTACTGTGCTCTACTCTACTCTACTGTGCTCTACTGTGCTCTACTCTACTGTGCTCTACTCTACTCTACTGTGCTCTACTCTACTGTGCTCTACTCTACTCTACTGTGCTCTACTGTGCTCTACTCTACCTGGTCTCACAGGGACCTAAAGAGTCTTTGAGGGTAAATGATTCAGCCGTCTGAGTCGTTGTTTGTCTCTCGGATCAGAGTGAGCGGTTCCTTCAGCAGATGTTTAGCGTTGTTGCTTCTCACGCGTGACGCTCGTATTTTATCGTATTTTATCATATTTTATCGTATTTTATCGCTCTAACCCGGTCGGTCGGACAAAACGAGACATTTTTACGACTTTGTGTAGAGTTTAATGAAAATGTGATTTGAACTGTTAATGCTGAAAATAACCTGGTTTAACAATAAAGAACGTTAATTGTTACGTTGTGGTAAAAACAAAAAGAACCGGTGAAAGTTCGATCTCACTAGAACCTCACAGTGAAGAGAACCAAAGAAGAAGAACGTGATCATTCATTCCGTCCTTCAATACTCCGCACAGGCTCTGCTTTGTGACGTTCTGATGGGAGACTTTGAGCTCGTTGGTCTTACTGAGTATTTCTAAAAGCCTCTCTAGAAATCCTGCAGCGTCCTCTTACCAGCCTTTTTCCCCGGAGCTTTCAGCGGCATCTCATGGTCCTCCTCGGAGAAAGCTCAGCTGTGGGTTTAACAACAACAACAACATAAACCGAGAATCTGTTTCCTCGTTGCATAAAAGAAAAATGAAAGTAAAACACCGGACTCGTCTGCTGATGAAGACCACCAGATGTGGCTGAAAGCTCTGGACACAATGTAGTAAGTGTGCCTTGAGCAGGTGGTTTTTCAACAGTTCTTAGAATTAGATTTCACTGATCAGTAGTTACTCGACCGGCCAGCGGACAGAAAATGAATCATGAATCTGTTTGTCAGAGGTTTTGAAGTCGACCAATCGGATCGCTGCCGCTCTGTCGGCCGTCGGCGTAGTTTCCTTGTTTTACATTCCCGTCTATTTGTGAAGCCTCCCTGCAGCTCTACTGTTTTTAACCAGCGCTCACATTCCTGAACGGTTGGGTCACGCTGCCGTCTCTGGAGCCTCAGGTGCTCGACTCCTCGAATGGAAATGCTTTTAATTACACGCCGACCGTCTGTCCTCCGGGTCGTCTTCGTCGTCGGGATTAGAGCTCAGACTTCGTTCTGATCGTAAAGTTCTGCTTGAACTTCGTTCAGCCCGAGGGAACCGTCGTAGACGATGCTGTGACGCCGTCTGAGGCCGAGGCGGGAAGCGAGCGTCTGATCGCCACCAGCTGAGTCTCCTGTCAGTTTGGTCGCCGGTGAAGCCGGAACCCTCCCCTTGGACTTCTGGGTAATTGAGTCCTCGTACTTAAACAGCAGAGTTTGACGATGTGATGTCACCTTTCAGTGAACCTCCAACAGGAAGTGTTTCTGCAACACTTTGTTGAGAGTTGTACAGTTGTCTTTGAACGTGTCCCGTGTGGACGTACAGTTGTCTTTGAACGTGTCCCGTGTGGACGTACAGTTGTCTTTGAACGTGTCCCGTGTGGACGTACAGTTGTCTTTGAACGTGTCCCGTGTGGACGTACAGTTGTCTTTGAACGTGTCCCGTGTGGACGTACAGTTGTCTTTGAACGTGTCCCGTGTGGACGTACAGTTCTCTTTGAACGTGTCCCGTGTGGACGTACAGTTGTCTTTGAACGTGTCCCGTGTGGACGTACAGTTGTCTTTGAACGTGTCCCGTGTGGACGTACAGTTGTCCTTTGAACGTGTCCCGTGTGGACGTACAGTTGTCTTTGAACGTGTCCCGTGTGGACGTACAGTTGTCTTTGAACGTGTCCCGTGTGGACGTACAGTTGTCTTTGAACGTGTCCCGTGTGGACGTACAGTTGTCTTTGAACGTGTCCCGTGTGGACGTACAGTTGTCCTTTGAACGTGTCCCGTGTGGACGTACAGTTGTCCTTTGAACGTGTCCCGTGTGGACGGTGAAGTTCAGTTTAATCTCAGGAAGCGTGGTGTGTTTGAGGAGCTGAAGTCGG